>NC_065578.1:128537102-128844602 GCF_024542745.1 Macaca thibetana thibetana
ACAAAACCATGGCCTAGACCTTATTGCTCTTCCCCTATAGAGGCTTTTGAAGGATTCTGAGTCCCCCACACTCACCGTTTCCTGAGGTCAATGGCAGAGGACTGGGATAAATTCCCTGCCAACACAAAAGGAGACGAAAAGTGTCTAGCTAAAGCCAGACAAAGGCGCCCAGGGCTTCCTCCCCCACCCGCTTCACCTGGATCAGGTTCCCAAGCTGCAGGTGCATGTGACGCCATTCCTGAGGGCGGGCAGTGGGCAGCAGGGAGAGGGGGCGGGGTCTAAGCAGGGCAGAGCTGAAGAATTTAGGAGCCATGGGAACACAGCACCAGGGTTATCCAGGGGAACAGAGCACCAGGGTCATGTGGAGACGGTGGCTGGGAGACTGATATATCAGAGGTTTCACCCAGAGCTCCCAATACTCCATCTGAGGACAAGGTACATTGCAGGTAACTGTCCTCCATCTCTGGTAACAGGGAAGGCTGGAGAACCTCACTATGTCCTATGTCCGCTTTCATTGGTAGGAGTTTCAGAATGCCAAAATCCAGAATTCAGATTGCTCATGTGAATAAAGCCATTCTGAGGTCAGGCATGGTGGCTCACGCCTGTAATCCCGGCACTTTGGGAGGCCAAGGCAGGTGAATCACTTGAGCTCAGGAGTTTCAGACCAGCCTGGCCAACATGGTGAAACCCTTTCTCTACTAAAATACAAAAATTAGCCGGGTGTGATGGTGCGCTTCTATAGTCCCAGCTACTCAGGAGGCTGAGGTACTAGAATCACTTGAACCCAGGAGGCAGAGGTTGCAGTGAGGTAAGATTGCACCACTACACTCCAGCCTGGGCGACACAGTGAGACTCGGTCTCAAAAAAAAAAAAAAAAGATAAAAGAAAAAAGCCATTCTAGGGATTCCAAGGGTATGTGGCTAAACATAATCCAGGACATCTGAACCCTAAACAGCTAGCTATGAGGAGTGGCAACGAGATGTATAGGGGAAGGGGCCACCCCTGCTTTGCTCCCTACTTTTGCTCACCATCTGGATCCGACCAGTCCAAGAGACAGTTGATGCCACTCATGGATACAGACTTGGAAAGCATGCCAGTGGCCGAGTGGTCCAAAGGGCCAGCAGATGGATGACAGGAATCCTGACCCTGGAATCACGTCAAGAGTCCTCACACCAAGGGCAGGCTTCATCTGTCCTCCCCTCATGCTCTTTACTTCCCCACAGCTTGGCCCCTCTTCAAATCCAGGCCTCCCACCCCTTTCCAAAACCCATATTGGGATATTGCACTTTAAATAGTTGGGAAGTTACTCCTTCTGTTTAGCAGTCATTATTCTGTTGCAGTTCAAGCCCAGGCTTTCTTAGTATATAGAAGTATCTAAGAAGAGAGATTTACCCTGAATGGTTTCCAGAGATGTCAAACTCAACCCATAGAGGCCAGCCAGGTAATGAAAAAAACAGGCAGGCCTGGTGTGGTGGCTCACACCTGTAATGCCAGCCCTTTGGGAGGCTGAGGCAGATGGATCACTTTAGGTCAGCCTGGCCAAAATGGTGAAACCCCATCTCTACTAAAAAAAATACAAAAATTAGCCAGGCATGGTGTTGTGCGCCTGTAATCCCAGCTACTCAGGAAGTTGAGGCAGAAGAATCACTGAACCTGGGCTGTGGGGGTTGCAGTGAGCTGAGATCATGCCACTGCACTGGTGCAACAGAGCAACTCAAAAAAAAAGGCCAGGCACGGTGGTTTATATCTGTATTCCCAGCACTTTGGGAGGCTGAGGTGGGTGGATCATTTCAGGTCAGGAGTTTGAGACCAGCCTGGCCAACATGGTGAGACCCCGCCTCTACTGAAAAAACAAAAATTAGCCAGCCGTGGTGGCGGGCGCCTGTAGTCCCAGTTACTCGAGAGGCTGAGGCAAGAGAATCACTTGAATCCGGGAGGCAGAGGTTGCAGTAAGCCAAGATTGTGCCACTGCACTCCAGCCTGGGTGACAAAGCAATACTCCATCTCGGAAACAAACAAACAAACAAACAAACAAAAACAGCAAATAAGCCAGAAGTCCCTCCTCAGTGGACCAAAGAATCAGTAGTATACTTACGCATTGAAATACTATTCAACAATAAAAATGAGCAAATCACAGCTCACATAACAATAAGGATGAATCCCACAGACATGTTGAATGAAAGAACCAAGACACAAAGATGTATATACTGGTATGATTATATGCATATGAAGTTTAACACAGGTAAAACTAATTGACATTGTTTAGCGATGCCTACATAGATGGTAAGCCTATAAAGAAAATAGAGCCGGGAGCTGTGGTTTATGCCTGTAACCCCAGCACTTTGGGAGGCCATGGCGGGTGCATCACTTAAGCTCAGGAGTTCCAGACCAGCCTGAGCAACATGGTGAAACTCTGTCTCTACCAAAAATACAAAACTTAGCCAGGTGTGTTGCCTTGCGCCTGTAATCCCAGCTACTCAGGAGGCTGAGGCAGGTGGATCGCTTGAATCCGGGAGGGGGCAGTTGCAGAGATCGTGCCACTGGACTCCAGCCTGGGTGACAGAGTGACACCATCATGTCACCTGGGTCTCAGAAAAAAAAGGCCGGGTGTGGTGGCTCACACCTGGAATCCCAACGCTTTAGGAGGCTGAGGCGGGCGGATCACAAGGTCAGGAGATTGAGACCATCCCGGCTAACACGGTGAAACCCCGTCTCTACTAAAAATACAAAAAAATTAGCCAGGCATGGTGGCGGGTGCATGTAGTTCCAGCTACTCGGGAGGCTGAGGCAGGAGAATGGCGTGAACCTGGGAGACGGAGCTTGCAGTGAGCCGAGATGGCGTCACTGCACTCCAGCCTGGGCAGACAGAGCGAGACTCCGTCTCAAAAAAAAAAAAAGAAAAAAGAAAATGGATCTCAAAAGTCAAGAATGCAGTCATCTCTGCCAGAGAGAGGGCTATGAGTAAGAACCCTGAGAGCTTCTCAGCTATGATAATCTCTTTTTTTTTTTTCTTTTTTTGAGACAGAGTCTCGCTCTGTTGCCCAGGCTGTAGTGCAGTGGCCGGATCTCAGCTCACTGCAAGCTCCGCCTCCCAGGTTCACGCCATTCTCCTGCCTCAGCCTCCCAAGTAGCTGGGACTACAGGCGCCCACCACCACGCCCGGCTAATTTTTTTGTATTTTTAGTAGAGACGAGGTTTCACAGTGTTAGCCAGGATAGTCTCAATCTCCTGACCTTGCGATCCGCCCATCTCGGCCTCCCAAAGTGCTGGATTACAGTACAGGCGTGAGCCACCGTGCCTGACTTTTTTTTTTTTTTTTTAGGTAGAGTTTCGCTCTTGTTGCCCAAGCTGGAGTGCAATGGCGTGATGTCAGCTCACCGCAAACTCCGCCACCTGGGTTCAAGCAATTCTCCTGCCTCAGCCTCCCGAGTAGCTGGGATTACAGGCGTGTGCCACCAAGCCTGGCTAATTTTGTATTTTTAGTAGAGACAGGGTTTCTCCATGTTGGTCAGGCTGGTCTCGAACTCAGGTGGTCTGCCAGCCTCAGCCTCCCAAAGTGCTGGGATTACAGGCATGAGCCACGCGCCCAGCCTATTTTATTTATTTATTTTTAAATCTGGGGTGGTTATATGGGTGTTTGCTTTCTAATTTATTACACTGTAAATATATGTTTTATGTATTTTCCTGTGTATGTGCATTTCAAAAAAAATCTTAAAGTTTAAAAAAATACAGATTTATAAATTTTAAAACACCATTCTAAATAAATGTATTGTCAAATAAATCATAATGAAAATTTAAAGATGTTTTGTAACTGACCAATAATGAAAATACAGAACAAAACCTGTGGGAGAAGGCCAAAGTGGTATTTCAAGGGCAAGTTGTAGCCTCAGAATGCTTATATTGAAACATTTTTAATGCTGGAGGATTGAGCTATTCTAACTTAAAAAGTCAGATAAAGAACAGGACAAACTCATAGAAAACAGAGGCGAGCACGGTGGCTCTCTCCTGTAATCCCAGCACTTTGGGAGGCTGAGGTGAGCTGATCACGAGGTGAGGACATACAGACCATCATGGCTAACACGGTGAAACCCCGTCTCTCCTAAAAATACAAAAAATTAGCCAGACATGGTGGCACAAGCCTGTAGTCCCAGCTACTCTACTCGGGAGATTGAGGCAGGAGAATTGTTTGAACCTGGGAGGCAGAGATTGCAGTGAGCCAAGTTCGCACCACTGCACTCCAGAGTGGCGCAATGAACTTGGGCAACAGAGTAAGACTCCAGGTCTCAAAAAAGAAAAAAGAAAACAGATGGAAGTGGTCGGGCACAATGGCTCATGCCTGTAATCCCAGTGCTCTGGGAAGCTGAGGCAGGTGGATCACCTGAGGTTAGGAGTTCGAGACCAGCCTGGCCAACATAATGAAACCCCATCTCTACTAAAAATACAAAAAATTAGCTGGGCGTGGTGGTGGATGCCTGTAATTCCAGCTACTCTGGAGGCTGAGGCAGGAGAATCTCTTGAACCAGGGAGGCGGAGGTTGCAACGAGCCAAGATCGCGCCATTGCACCCAGCCTGGGCAACAAGAGCAAAACTCCGTCTCAAAAAAAAAAAAAAAAAAAAAAAAAGAAGGAAGCATATAATAAACATAAATGCCAAAATGAAATAGTAAGGCCAGGCACAGTGGCTCACGCCTGTAATCCTAGCACTTTGGTGGATCACCTGAGGTCAGCAGTTCGAGACCAGCCTGGTCAACATGGTGAAGCCCCATCTCTACTAAAAATACAAAAATTAGCTGGGTGTGGTGGTGGGTGCCTGTAATCCCAGCTACTCAGGAGACTGAGGCAGGAGAATCACTTGAACCCAGGAGGTGGAGGTTGTAGTGAGCCGAGATTGCACCATTGCACTCCAGCTGGGCAACAAAGCAAATTTGTCTCAAAAATAAATAAATAAATAAATAATAAATAGTAGACAAAGATAAATTAGAGAGGATCAATAAAGCCAAGAGTTGTTTTCTAAGATCAAGCAAATGAAATAGGCAAACCTCTGATAGGAATGATAAAGAAAACAAGAGAAAGCACAAGTAAAATTAGAATGAAAAAGCAGACCTAACTATAGAAAGAGCAGTGATTGTAAAGATAAAAGAATACTACCTATGGCCAGGCACGGTGGCTCATGCCTGTAATCCCAGCACTTTGGGAGGCTGATGTGGGCGGATCTCTTGAGGTCAAGAGTTCGAGACCAGCCTGGCCAACATGGCAAACCGTCTCTACAAAAAATACAAAAATAGCTGGGCGTGGTGGCGCACACCTGTAATCTCAGCTACTCAGGAGGCTGAGGCGCAAGAATCACTTGAACCTGGGAGATGGAGGTTGCAGTGAGGAGAAATCGCATGGCTGGGTGTGATGGCTCATGCCTATAATCCCAGCACTTTGGGAGTCCGAGGCAGGCAGATCACCTGAGGTCAGGAGTTCGAGACCAGTCTGGCCAACATGGTGAAATCCTGTCCCTACCAAAAATACAAAAATTAGCTGGGTGTGGTGGTGTGTGCCTGTAATCCCTACTACTCAGGAGGCTGAGGCAGGAGAATCACTTGAACCTGGGGGACAGAGGTTGCAGTGAGCTGAGATCACGCCATTGCACTCTAGCCTGGGCAACAAGAGTGAAACTCCGTCTCAGGAAAAAAAAAAAAAAAACACTTTAACTCTTTCTATAAGGTAAATACAACCTTGATTCCAAAACTACACACAGACAGTATGACAAAGATAAATTATAGGCTGATCTCTCTTATGTATATAAGTACAAAAATCTGACACGAAATATTAGGAAAGTATAGCTGATTTTATTTATTATTATTACTTTTTTTGAGACAGAGTCTTCTCTGCTGCCCAGGCTGGAGCGCAGTGGCATGATCTCTGCTCACTGCAACCTCTGCCTCCTGGGTTCGAACAATTCTCATGCTTCAGTCTCCCGAGTAGCTGGGATTACAGGAGTGAGCCACCACACCTGGCCATTTTAAATGGCCACAAATTATTTGCAGTTCCTCCCATTAAGAAGGAGCCTGTCTCTTCACTCTGAATCTGGGCTGGCCTGTGACTTACTAGGATGACTAGAGTGTCACAGAAGTGCCATCATGTGATTTTTGAGCCTAAGCTTCAAGAAACCTTAAAGCATCCACTCTCGCCCACTTGGAATGCTATTTTCATCTGAACAAGCCTAAGATGGCATTCTGGAGAGGCCGTGTGGATGAGAAGCAAGGTACTGCAACTGGTAGGCTGCCAGCTGAAATGGTAAGGAAGGCCATCCTTGATCATCAGCTCTATTGAGGTCACCAGACAATGGCAGCCACCTAAATGAGTCCAGGTGAGACCAGCCCAAATTGCCCACCCAAAGAATTGTGAGTTTAAAAAAAAAAAAATGTCATTTTAAACTGCTAAGTTTAGGGTTGGTTTGTTACACAGCAATAAACAATTGATACAAATAAAATCCAGAAGTATGTAAAAACATAAAATGTGTCATGACAAAGTTGGATTTATCCTAAGAATACAAAGGTGGTTTAGTGTGAGAAAAATCCTTACATGTAATTTACCTCAATAATATATTAAATGAGAAGGGGCGTGGTGGCTCATGTCTGTAATTGCAGCACTTTGGGAGGCTGAGGTGAGGCTGAGGTGGGGGATCACTTGAGCTCAGGAGTTTGAGACCATCCTAGGCAACATGGTGAAACCCTGTCTCTATCAAAAATACAAAGTGGCACATGCCTGTGGTCCCAGTTACTCAAGAGGCTGAGGTGGGAGGACAGTTTGAACCCAGGTGGCAGAGGTTGCAGTGAGCCAAGATTGCACCACTGCACTCTAGCCTGGGTGACAGTGAGACCCCCATCTCAAAATAATTAATAATAATATTAATATATTTAAAGAGAAAAAATACATAATCATTTTTGTAAATTTCCTATGTATGTAAATTTCCTATGCAGAAAAGCATAGAATAAAATCCAATGCCCACTAATTCTAAAACCAAAGGCTTGGCAATTAGAAATAGAAGGAATCCTCCTTAACCTGATAAAGAACATCTTTTAAAACCTGCAACCAAAAATCAACCTCAATAGTGAAACACAAGATATACTCCCGCTAAAATCAGAAACAATACTTTTTATGGCATAGTTTTTAAGAAAAATAATAATAAAATCCAGAAATAAGACAAGGATGTCCATTATCACCATTTCGGTTCAGCACAGCACTAGAGTCCTATTTTGATGGATTAATGCTGGAAGAGAGGAGAAACACTAAATAATAAATAAATAAAGATAGAGTTCTAGTCAGCACAGGAGTACAAGAAAAAGCAACGAAAGGAGTGGATATTGGAAAAGAAAAAAACAAAGCTCATTTAAAGGTGATATAGGCTGGGTGAGGTGGTTCACACTTGTAATCCCAGCACTTTAGGAGGTTAAGGTGGGAGGATCACTTGAGCACAGGAATTTGAGATCAGCCTGAGTAACATAGTGAGACCCCCGCCTCTACAAAAAAACAAAATAATTAGCTGGGTGTGGTGGTACACACCTGTAGTCTCAGCTGCTGGGGTGGCTGAGGAGGATCACTTGAGCCTGGGAGGTGTAGGTTGCAGTGAGCCACGATCATACCACTGCACTCCAGCCTGGGTGACAGAGCAAGACTGTCTCAAAAAAAAAAAAAAAAAAAAAAAAAAAAAAAAAGATGACATAATCGTATACTTAGAAAAGCCAAAAGAAAAAAAAAACACACACACACACAGATAAATGGTTTTTTTTTTTTTTTTTTTTTTTTGGAGACGGAGTCTCGCTCTGCCGCCCAGGCTGGAGTGCAGTGGCCGGATCTCAGCTCACTGCAAGCTCCGCCTCCCGGGTTTACGCCATTCTCCTGCCTCAGCCTCCCCAGTAGCTGGGACTACAGGCGCCCGCCACCTCGCCCGGCTAGTTTTTTGTATTTTTTAGTAGAGACGGGGTTTCACCATGTTAGCCAGGATGGTCTCGATCTCCCGACCTCGTGATCCGCCCGTCTCGGCCTCCCAAAGTGCTGGGATTACAGGCTTGAGCCACCGCGCCCGGCCTGATAAATGGTTTTAATTTAAAACAAGAGTTTAGCAATATAAATGACTATAAGATTATTGTATAAGGAATAATTTTTTTTTCCTTTTGAGACAGAGTCTCACTCTGTTGCCCAGGCTGGAGTGCAGTGGCTCAGTCTTGACTCACTGCAACCTCTACTTCCTGGGTTCAAGAGATTCTCTGCCTCAGCCTCCTAAGCACCTGGGATTACAGGTGCACACCATCACATCTGGCTAATTATGTATTTTTGTAGAGACAGGGTTTCACATTGTTGACCAGACTGGTCTCGAACTCCTGACCTCAGGTGATCCTCCTGCCTCGGCCTCCCAAAGAGCTGGGATTATAGGCATGAGCCACTGCACTTGGCCATGTATGAGGAATAATTTAATTCCATTTCTATTTCTATAAACCAAAAATAATTATAAAATGTAACTTAAAAATAATGTATTGGCTGGGCACGGTGGCTCACACCTCTAATCCCAGCACTTTGGGAGGTGGAGGTGGGTGGATCACAAGGTCAGGAGATCAAGACCATCCTGACTAACACGGTGAAACCCCGTCTCTACAAAAAATACAAAAAATTAGCCAGGCGTGGTGGTGAGCACCTGTAGTACCAGCTACTCAGGAGGCTGAGGCAGGAGAATGGCGGGAACCTGGGAGGCGGAGTGAGCCTAGATTGTGCCACTGCACTCCAGATTGGGTGACAGAGCAAGAGTCCATCTCAAACAAAAAAAAAGAAAAAATAGAAAGTATTTTTAATAGTAACAAAAACTACAAGTTACCTAGAAATAAATCTAATAAAGATTGACAAGGCCTGTGTGAAGCAAAAAAACATTTTTTTGAGACGGAGTTTTGTTCTTGTCTAGGCTGGAGTACAATGGCATGATTTTGGCTCACAGCAACCTTCGCCTCCTGGGTTCAAGCAATTCTCCTGCCTCAGCCTCTCGAGTAGCTGGGATTACAGGCGCCCACCACCACACCTGGCTAATTTTGTATTTTTTTAGTAGAGACAGGGTTTCTCCATGTTGGTTAGGCTGGTCTAGAACTCCTGACCTCAGGTGATCCACCCACCTTGGCCTCCCAAAATGCTGAGATTACAGGCATGAGCCACTGCGCCCAGCCCATGAAGAAAACACTTTATTAAAAAACATTTTTGGCTGGGTGCAGTGGTTCACACCTGTAATCCCAGCACTTTGGGAGGCTGAGGTAGGTGGATCACAAGGTCAGGAGATGGAGACCATCCTGGCTAACACGGTGAAACCCCATCTCTACTGAAAACACAAAAAATTAGCTGGGCATGGTGGCACACGCCTGTAGTCCCAGCTACTCAGGAGGCTGAGGCAGGAGAATCGCTTGAACCTGGGAGGCGGAGGTTGCAGTGAGCCAAGATAACACCACTGCACTCCAGCCTGGGCGACAGAGCAAGACTCCGTCTCAAAAAAAAAAAAAATTTTTTTTTTCACTAGGTAAGGGTAGAGAAATATTTTTTTAAAGACATTTTTTATAGAAAGCCTAGGTAAATAAATAGCTATATTATTTTTCATGGATAAACTCAATATTGGAAATAGGTCAATTCATCCTACATTAAACTTTGTTTTGTTTTTGTTTTGTTTTGTTTTGAGATGGAGTCTTGTTCTTGTTGCCCAGGCTGGAGTGCAATGGCGCAATCTTGGCTCACTGCAACCTCTGCCTCCTGGGTTCAAGCTATTCTGCTTCAGCTCCCAAGTAGCTGGGACTGCAGGTGCCCACTACCATGCCTGGTTAATTTTGTATTTTTAGTAGAGATGGGGTTTCACTATGTTGTTCAGGCTGGTCTCAAATTCCTGACCTCTGGTGATCCACCCACCTCGGCCTCCCAAAGTGCTGGGATTACAGGCGTGAGCCACCGCACCCGGCCCATCCTACATTAATCTTTGAATTCAGTACAATCTCAATCAAAATCCAGCAGGAATTTTTGTTTTTTAGAAATTGATAAGGTGATTCTAAATGTCACACAGAAATGCAAAGGACCTAGAATCGCCTGCCACTGCACTCCAGCCTAGGCAACAGAGCAAACTCTATCTCTAAAACATAAATAAAAAATAAAATTAAAATATTCCTAAAGAGAATAATAACATTAGAAGACTTATACCACTAGATTTTAAAGACTTCCAGGCCGGGCATGGTGGCTCACGCCTGTACTCCTAGCACTTTGGGAGGCCGAGGCAGGTGGATCACCTGAGGCCAGGAGTTCAAGACCAGCCTGGGCCACATGGTGAAACCCTGTCACTACAAAAATACAAAAAAAATGAGCCAGACCCAGTGGCACGTGCCTATAATCCCAGCTACTTGGGAAGCTGAGGCATGAGAATCACTTGAACCCAGAGGCTGCAGTGAGCCGAGATTGTCCACTGCACTCCAGCCTGGGCAAGAGTGAGACTCTCTCTCAAAATAAATAAATAAATAAATAAGTGATACTGGAGCAACTTGATATTCATATGGGGGGGGGGGAAAATCTTGGCTGGGCACAGTGGCTGACACCTGTAATCCCAGCAGTTTGGGAGGCCAAGGTAGGCAGATTACTTGATGCCAGGAGTTCGAGACCAGCCTGGGCAACATAGGGAAACCCTATCTCTACAAAAATACAAAAATTTGGCCAGGCGTAGTGGTGTGTGTCTGTAGTCCCAGCTACTCAGTTGGCTGAGGAGTGAGGATTACTTGAGCCTGAGAGGTGGAGGTTGCAGTGAGCCATGATTGCTCTACTGCACTCCAGCCTGGGTGACAAGACTCTGAAAGAAAAATGAAAGGAACATCTAAAGTTTTAAAAGTGTAAGCACGCTACTGGCCAAACAAAATGAATATTGGAGCTAGACTTGGTTCATGGACTGTCAGTCTGTAACCCCTTGTTTAGCTTAATAAGTCTCAAGCTTTTGGTTTGTGGACATTAGTGTAGTACTTATTCACACTGGCTACTGCAGGAAGAAAGTAAAACAAAACCCCCAAACATATAGACAAAGAGATTAAGGAGAACGTGTAAGGATTAGGTGAAGAGTGCTGAGGCAGTAGAGAAGGAAGGCATAAGAAGGAAGAAAACACTAGGGAAAAGGGGGAAGGAAGAAAACATAATACCAAGAAGTGGGGAAGAGAAGAGAAAGGTGGAAGAGAGGGAAAGTTACAAAGGAATAAAGGGGAGAAAAGGAAAAAACTTTTTTTTTTTTTTTTTTTTTTTTTTTTTAGTTGAGACAGAGTCTTGCTTTGTCGCCCAGCCTGGAGTGCAGTGGCCGGATCTCAGTCCCGGGTTCATGCCATTCTCCTGCCTCAGCCTCCTGAGTAGCTGGGACTACAGGCGCCCGCCACCTCGCCCGGCTAGGTTTTTGTATTTTTTAGTAGAGACGGGGTTTCACCGTGTTAGCCAGGATGGTCTCGATCTCCTGACCTGGTGATCCGCCCGTCTCGGCCTCCCAAAGTGCTGGGATTACAGGCTTGAGCCACTGCGCCCGGCCAAAAACATTTATTGAGCTCATCTTATGTGCCAGCCTCTGTGCTGAGTACTTTAACACCTTTTGTTCATTTAATAATCACACCTTTAAAAGATAATTATTATTCTGATTTTCAGAAAAATGAAATAAATTGCTCAGTGGGTAAATAAATGAAGGATCTAGCAGTCAGTTCAACTCCAAAATCCTGTCCTTTCTACTGTAGCACATTGAAATGGGGCTCAGGGTAGACATGCAAAGATGCTGATAGAGAAAAGCGGTTGATGGGATCACTTGAGGTCAGGAGTTTGAGACCAGCATGGCCAACACCGTGAAACTCTGTGTCTACTAAAAATAGAAAAATTAACCAGGCGTGGTGGCAGGCACCTGTAATGCCAGCTACTCAGGAAGCTAAGGCAGGAGAATTGTTTGTACCTGGGAGGCAGAGGTTGCAGTGAGCCGAGATCGTGCCACTGCACTCCAGCCTCGGCAACAAACCAAGACTCCATCTCAAAAAAAAAAAAAAAAAAAGCGGGTGATTTTGGCTGCTTCCCTGACAGGCTATATACAGCTCCCTTCAGCCTCTCCCCCAAACCATAGGTGCCCAAACAATGAGGCCAGTGTTGGAACCCCTGGCCAGTTAGACGATGAGCTGGAGGGGAGGCAACATTTAGCCAGCAGGCTTGAGACAATCGGTGTACTTAGGGTCTCCTGGCTAGCAGGCCCAGTGGTGTCTCCAAAGCCCTTCTGTATCCTCAGTGGTCCTTAAACTCTGAAGATCCCCCCAGTTGTGTTTACTTAAGCCAGAAGGCTGGGCAATCTCTATATCCTTTCTCCATCGATCATTCTATGATTATTTTGTTAGAGAATTATTATTGTTCAGAGTACCAGATCTTAGTTGCATTCCACAGATAATAAGTTCGGCTCCAGGCTGGGCATGGTGGCTCACACCTGTAATCCCAGCACTTTGAGAGGCCAAGGCGGGTGGATCACTTGAGGCCAGGGGTTTGAGACCAGCCTGGCCAACATGGTGAAAGCCCATCTTTACTAAAAATACAAAAATTAGCAGGGTGTGGTGGCGGGCACCTGTAATCCAAGCTGCTTGGCAGGCTGAGGCAGGAAAATCACTTGATCCCGGGAGGCAGAGGTGCAGTGAGCCAAGATCGTGCCACTGCACTCCAGCCTGGGCAACAGAGTGAGACCCTGTCTCAAAATAAATAAGTAAATAAATAAGTAAATAAATAAATAAGTTCAGCTCCAAATTGGGGAAATGTGGGGTCCACAGAAAGAAGTGGTTATCATTACTAGGGGAATAGGGCCCTTTTACTGAGAAAGGAACAGATACACCCTCATCAGCACAGAGGCACCAACACAGAAAGGAAAAAACAGAGAGTCTTAGAGAAAGAGACAGAGGCAGGGTACCCAGAGTCAGGCACAGAGCACACAGACCCAGGGAAGCAGACAGAGGCACATAGAGGATAGATTCTGATTCGGTCAGATGGAGTCAGAGCAATGCCTGGACACAGAGAGACCCAGCAGCTGGCAGAACAGAGGAGACATGGAATAGAACGGTGGCTAGACAGGCGAGGGGCAGGAGAGGAGGAGCAAGGCAGGGCCCTTCATGGGGATCTGTCTGTCCGTACCAGCCGCGAAGGGTAGCCACCCTGGTGCTGCAGTCCCAGAAAGGTGTCCAGTTCTTCTTGGTTCTGCAAGTAGGGGGCCTCCTCGGGGCCTGGGCATCCCGATGCTCGCAGTCTCCTCCTGAAACACACATTGCCACCACTACCGTCTGTATCCAGTGGCCAGTGACGGGCACCAGGGAGGAACACCGCCTCGCCTCAGCCCAGCCCTATTGCTTGCCCCCAGCCCAGCCCTTCCTGTTGGCATAGGCACAACATAGACCCAAACTGGTCCCACTTTGGGGCTCTGCTTTGCCAGGGCTGCAGAGTTGGCTGTGAGCAAGAGTGGCCCCTGCTGGTCAAAGGGCAGTACTGCCTCCAGAAGAAAGCCAGGGTTCAGGGGAAGGCGAACAGCAAGAGCAAGCGGAATTCTCCCTCCTTGCCTGGTTGCTGATGCCAACCTTTGCCCCTGCTCAGCCAAATAGTGCACTCAGGACTCCCTTCCCTCTCTAACCAAGGGGCAGAATTAATACCTGACTGTGAAAGGTGGGTGACACTTGAAAGACCCTGAGATACAGTTGGTGCCACATAGGGGGGCCCAGGCATTTGGGCATCTCTCTTCCAGCCAGCTACCCTTAGGAAGGTGCCATGAGCCCTGCAGGCATTGCTTCTCATCTGTGTTCCCACCCAAGCCAGTTCAGGGACAAGGCCCAGGGTCCTCTCCCCTCACTCAAACCAGCCAGCCCTGCCCAGGAGCTAGGGAAGGTTGGTCCACTCACCAGAGCTAAAAGAACTTGTTCAAGGGGACCATTTTCAAAGCAGAAAGACAGTGCCCTTCCATGGCCAGCAGCCCCTACAATGTTCACTCACACTGAACTCTTCATGCTGACCCCCGGACCTTCTCTTTCTGACTTCCTCTGACTTTGGGGAAGTGGTCAGGGGTTTTCCACGGGAGGGGGAAGAGATGATTTTTCTGCTCCAGTCCACCAAGTATATGCAGAAGTCTGAGCAAGAACAACTGATCTCACGTGGCAATGCAGGACCATGAGTTAATCTAAGGCATCCTGGGTTGTCCTCAGCCTGCAACCAAAAGCCCGGCAAGGACCTGGCAATGGGGCAGGCCCAATGTCCCACCCTGTGACCACCTCTCTCAAGAAATCTCTGAAAGTTCACGGCTAGGCGTGTGGCTCACCCCTGTAATCACACCACTTTGGGAGGCCACCACTTCGTGGGCGGATCACAAGGTCAAGTGATTGAGACCATCCTGGCCAACATGGTGAAACTCCGTCTCTAATAAAAATACAAAAATTAGCTGGGCATGGTGGCACGCACCTTTAGCCCCAGCTACTCAGGAGGCTGAGGCAGGAAAACTGCTTGAATCCGGGAGGCGGAGGTTGCAGTGAGCCGAGATCGCGCCACTGCACTCCAGCCTGCCAATAGAGCCAGACTCCGTCTCAAAAAAAAAAAATCTCTGGGCCGGGCGCGGTGGCTCAAGCCTGTAATCCCAGCACTTTGGGAGGCCGAGACGGGCGGATCACGAGGTCAGGAGATCGAGACCATCCTGGCTGACACGGTGAAACCCCGTCTCTACTAAAAAATACAAAAAACTAGCTGGGCGAGGTGGCGGGGGCCTGTAGTCCCAGCTACTCGGGAGGCTGAGGCAGGAGAATGGCATGAACCCGGGAGGCGGAGCTTGCAGTAAGCTGAGATCCGGCCACTGCACTCCAGCCTGGGCGGCAGAGCGAGACTCCATCTCAAAAAAAAAAAAAAAAAAAATCTCTGAAAGTTCTTTGGGCCTCAGTTTCCTTATCTGTAAAATGAGGAGATCGTGCCATATGCTCTCTGAGTTCCTTCTGTGGTTCTATGACACCATTATGTGGTTCTATGAAACCCACCGTAGGAGGCGGAAGCAAGAAGATCCAGTGTCCTGATACTCACCCTGACTCCACACCTCCCACCCACGACTACCCTCACTCTGCCCTGAGAGAAGGAGATAAGAGCCACTGGGGAGAGGCATATTTTGGAAGGCAGCATCCATCCTCCCCAAAGGCCCACCAGTGGGATTGAGCTCCGGTTCTCCAGGGAAAGGAGTGGGGGCCCAGGTCTCCTCGACTCCTGTCATTCTTCGGATGGTTGTCTCTTGAGGGAGATAACTAGAGAGTTACCTAGTTCTTTCTCACTTTCCCATTTTCTCCAAGGTCTAGGCCTGGAGGGAAGGAGGTACAGGAGGTTCCCTGGGGGCTTACCTAGTCAGTGGGTCCTCGAGCTCCCTGCCAGGCCCCCAACTATGTCTTTTGAAGACGTCATAGTTGCGGCCATGGGCCCGGAAAGCCCCCGACCTTCGGAGGGGTACAGCATGCGAGCTATTCCCCTCCTTTATTTCCCCCGCCTCTTCTTCCTCCAGTTGCTCTCTGGATTCAACTGCAGAAAGACAGCGGCGAGTGTGGCCTCGGGGCACCTGGTCTCCACCTGCGAGGAACACATCTGGGACGGCTCTGTTCATGGGAGACACACGCAGACCAGTCTGCATCAGCAAGAAAGAAAAGGGTGAGCAGGGTTCTAGAACTCTGGAACCTTGGAAATAGAAGTGTGTCACAGTCAGCTGGGCTTCGGAGTGCCTAGCCACCCCTCAGTTTACTAAGACACAGAACTGGAGAATGTGTGGCTCAGGGTCACATTGTGAATTAGCTGCAGAGTCAAGGCTAGAACTTAGGTTTTCTGGATCCCAGTTCAGTGTCCTTTCTTTTTTTTTTTTTTTTTTTTTTGAGACGGAGTCTCGCTCTGTCGCCCAGGCTGGAGTGCAGTGGCCAGATCTCAGCTCACTGCAAGCTCCGCCTCCCGGGTTCATGCCATTCTCCTGCCTCAGCCTCCCAAGTAGCTGGGACTACAGGCGCCCGCCACCTCGCCTGGCTAGTTTTTTGTACTTTTTAGTAGAGACGGGGTTTCACCGTATTAACCAGGATGGTCTCGATCTCCTGACCTCGTGATCCGCCCGTCTCGGCCTCCCAAAGTGCTGGGATTACAGGCTTGAGCCACCGCGCCCGGCCTTCAGTGTCCTTTCTAGCACATAAGGAGAACCTCATTGTCTCATTCTTATTCCATTCACTGAGGATTTATATAGCAGAAAACCAAGCAAAGAGAAATAGATATTGTTCCTGTCCTCAAGGAATCAGAGTCTAGTGAGTGGGTGAGTGTGCATGTGTGTGCACAAGCAAAAGCACAAATCACAGATGACTCCATAACTGGCTCACATATGCCAAATGCCACAAGAGAAGTTTCAACAAAAGGCTTTGGGCTGTTAAACGAGTGAGGGCACATGACCAGGTGGGAGACTCAAAAAAGGCCAGATGAGGTGGCTCACCCAGCACTTTGGGAGTCTGCGGCGGGTGGATCACTTGAGCCCAGCTGTTCTAGACCAGCCCGGGCAACATAACGAGACCCTATCTCCACAAGAAAACAACATGCTAGCTGGGCATGGTGGCATGTGCTTATAGTTCTAGGTACTTGGGAGGCTGAGGTGGGAGGATCACTTGAGCCCAGGAGTTCAAGGCTGCAGTGAGCTATGATCATGCCACTGCACTCCAGCCTGGATGACACAATAAGACCTTGCTTGCTTTTGTTTTGTGTTGTTTTTTGAGATAGAGTTTTGCTCTTGTTGCCCAAGCTGGAGTACAATGGTGTGATCTCGGCTCACTGCAACCTCTGCCTCCTGGGTTCGAGCAATTCTATTGCCTCAGCCTCCTGAGTATCTGGTATTACAGGCACGCCCCACCATGCCTGGATAATTTGTATTTTTAGTAGAAACAGGGTTTCACCATGTTAGCCAGGCTGATCTTGAACTCCCAGCCTCAGGTGATCCGTCCACCTCAGCCTCCCAAAGTGCTGGGATTACAGGCGTGAGCTACTGTGCCAGGCCTTTTTTTTTTTTTTTTTTTTTTTGAGACAGAGTGTTGCTCTGTCGCCCAGGCCGTAGTGCAGTGGCGCGATCTTGGCTCACTGCAAGCTCCGCCTCCTGGGTTCACGCCATTCTCCTGCCTCAGCCTCCCGAGTAGCTAGGACTACAGGCGCCCGCCACCATGCCCAGCTAATTTTTTGTATTTTTAGTAGAAAGGGGGTTTCATCATGTTAGCCAGGATGGTCTCAATCTCCTGACCTCGTGATCCGCCCGCCTTGGCCTCCCAAAGTGCTGGGATTACAGGCGTGAGCCACTGCAACCAGCCTGTTTTTGTTTTTAAAGGGGAGGAGGAAACAGAAGGAAGTAGATGGTCTTTGAGATGTGCCTGGAAGGGTAAAGTGGTTAGGATTTGGCCAGGGTAGAGGGAGAGGATTTTAGGCAGGTAAAGTAGCAGGGGGAGGCCGGGTGCGGTGGTTCACTCCTGTAATCCCAACACTTTGTGAGGCTGAGGTGGGTGGATCATGAGGTCAGGAGTTCAAGACCAGCCTGGCCAACGTGGTGAAATCCCGTCTCTACTAAAAATACAAAAATTAGCTGGGCATGGTAGCCAGCACCTATAATCCCAACTACTTGGGAGGCTGAGGCAGGACAATCACTTGAACCTGGGAGGCGGAGGTTGCAGTGAGCCAAGATCATGCCATTGCACTCCAGCCTGCATGACAACAGCAAGACTCCATCTCAAAAAAACAACAACAACAACAAAAAAAAACAAAGTAGAAAAAGTAGCAGGGGGAAAAGGTTCATGAGTGATAAAGTGTTGTGATTTCTCCTTCTTCTCCTTTTCCCTCTCCCTCTCCGTCTCCCTCTCCTCCTCCTCCTCCTCCTCCTCCTCCTCCTCCTCCTCCTCCTCCTCCTCCTCCTCCTGATGGAGTTTCACTCTTGTTGCCCAGGACAGAGTGCAATGGGGTAATCTTGGCTCCCTGCAACCTCTGCCTCCCGGGTTCAAGCGATTCTCCTGCCTTAGCCTCCCGAGTAGCTGGGATTACAGGCATGCGCCACCAGGCCTGGCTAATTTTGTATGTTTTTAAGTAGAGATGGGGTTTCTCCATGTTGATCAGGCTGGTATCAAGCTTCCAACCTCAGGTGATCCGCCCGCCTCTGCCTCCCAAAGTACTGGGATTACAGGTGTGAGCCACCGTACCCGGCATGATTCCTTCTTCTAAGAGTCTGGTCATATGGAGAGTGAAAGCCAGTCTGACCTCTCCCCATGGTGCAGAGAGAAGGGCTCCAAGCATCAGTCACAGAGCACATATTTCCTCTACTCTATCCCAAAGGGCATTGTTCTCACTGCCCAACACTCCTGGTTGGCATCAGGGCTTGCCACAGTGTGTCTCAGACTTAAGAACTCTCAGGTGCTCTTAAAGTTGAAAATGATAAGCCCCACTCCAGAAAGAAGTGCCAAGTCCCAGAGTACCAGGGGCAGGAAGGGCAGGAAGGGAAACAGCATTTACCACATACCTCTGTACACTTCACTCCTAGGCCATGTCTCTCTAGACCTTCTGCTCTAATGAGTCTCCCAGGCTCCCTTTCTCCTGGCACCACTTCCAGCTACTAAGATGTCAGGAGTGCCCAGAAGGATCAGGAAGCCGGGACCCAGAAACTTCCCTCTTTCAAGGCTTTCTGTGGAGCTGTCAGACCTTCTCCAGGTTGTCTTAACCACTCCAGGGAAGTCCAGGTTATCAGTTACTGTACCTTCAATCTACTTTCCTCCCTCACTGTAATCTGTCCACTCTGCCCTCACCCCACCCAGAGCTGCTGAGAAGAAAGTGCTATGCCACGGGCTGGGCGTGGTGGCTCACGCCTGTAATCTCAGCACTTTGGGAGGCCAAGGCAGGCAGATCATGAGGTCAGGAGTTCGAGACCAGCCTGACCAATATGGTGAAACCCTGTCTCTACTAAAAATACAAAAATTAGCCAGGCGTGGTGGCACATGCCTGTAGTCGCAGCTACTTGGGAGGCTGAGGCAGAAGAATCTCTTGAACTCAGGAGGCAGAGGTTGCAGTGAGCTGAGATCGCGCCATTGCACTCCAGCCTGGGCAACAGAGCAAGAATCCATCTCAAAAAAATAAAAAAAAAGAAAAAAAGAAAGTGCTGGTTGGGCACAGTGGCTCACGCCTGTAATCCCAGCACTTTGGCAGGCCGAGGCAGGCGGATCACAAGGTCAGGAGATCGAGACCATCCTGGCTAACATGGTGAAACCCTGTCTCTACTAAAAATATAAAAACAAAAATTAGCCGGGAGCGGTGGCAGGCACCTGTGGTCCCAGCTACTCGGGAGGCTGAGGCAGGAGAATGGCATGGGCCTGGGAGGCAGAGCTTGCAGTGAGCCGAGATTGCGCCACTGCACTCCAGCCTGGGCGACAGAGCGAGACTCTATCTCAGAAAAAAAAAAAAGAAAAAAGAAAGTGCTGTGCCTGGGGTGGCTGTGTGCCTGCTTACCACAGGAAAGGGAGGGAGGCAGGTGCTCAGGCCTCTGCAGACGACAATGCTGTTCCCCCATTGGGTAGGTGTCTAAGGAGAGAAAAGGAGAAGCCTAGGAGAGTGGCCACGGCCCTGTGCCCATCTGTGCTCATTGTGTCTGGGAGCAATGGACAGGGAACCCATTAGCCAGCCACCAGGAGAGATCCTCTCCCTCCTTGCCTACAGAGGGGCCCTGTGCCATCAGGTATGTTGGGTGCAAACAGGATGAGCAGATCTATAGGAAGCAGGTCAGAGGCTGAGGGCCATGGCAGGGTCCCTCCCAACCAGTGGCCTCCAAAGCTGAGATGTGGAGGCAGAGGGAGGTTGACAAAAATATTGTGAAAAGCTGGGTGGAGAGAAGAGTAGGATCTGGAGATATACTAGGAAAAGGGGAACAGGGGCTGGAAATAGGACAGAAACTGAGAGGCAGTGAGGGGGAGGCAGGGACACTGGGTGGATATTATGAGCTCTGGAATTCAGGGACCTCCCAGAAGCAAAAAGTTGGTTTGAACTATACCCCCTGTACTCAACGTCTACCTGCTAGCCTTGTCTCAGTTATGCCCACAGGATTGAATTCTTTTTTTTTTTTTTTTTTTTTCGGAGAGAGGATCTCTCTCCCTCTGTCACCCTCAAGCCTCACTGCAGCCTCCACCTCCCAGGCTCAAGCAGTCCTCCCACATTAGCCTCCTGAGTAGCCAGGCCTACAGGTGCATGCCACCACATCCAACTAATTTTTAAAGTTTTGTTTTGCTTTGTTTTAGATGGAGTTTCACTTTTGTTGCCAGGCTGGAATGCAATGGCGCCATCTCAGCTCACTGCAACCTCTGCCTCCTGGGTTCAAGAGATTCTCCTGCCTCAGCCTCCAAAGTAGCTGGGACTACAGGCATGCACCACCACACCCAGCTAATTTTTGTATTTTTAGTAGAGACAGGGTTTCACCATGTTGGCCAGGCTGGTCTTGAACTCCTGACTTCAGGTGATGCACCTGCCTCGGCCTCCCAAAGTGCTGGGATTGCAAGTGTGAGCCACTACACCCGGTCTTAAATTTTTTATAGAGATGGGGTCTCACTAAGTTGCCCAGGATGGTCTCAAACTCCTGGGCCCAGGCGATCCTCCTGCCTTGGCCTCCCAAAGTGCTGGAATTACAGGTGCGAGCCACTGTGCCCAGCCTGCGTGGTTGAATTTGGCAAGATGAAGGAAGTGCAGTGAAGGAAGTGCAGTGAACTGGAGACCTTTGCTTTTCTTCAGTCCCTGTGGATGTTCCTGCTGGAGATGGTGTCCTGTCACCCTAGCCCCATTGACGGGTACCTCAGATCTCAAGATCTTTGTGAAACTTACCCTGGCCCCATTGACAGGTACCTCAGATCTTAAGATCCTTTTGTAACTCACCCTTCTTCCTCCAGCTCAGACCAAACCTCTTCTCAAAGATTTACCCTTTTTCCAGCATCTCTGTCATTTCATTCACAGTCTCTGCCCTCTGTGAAAATGGAATCTGTCTGGCAGTTTCTCCCTCACATCCTCATCCCCACTAACCCTGCCTATGCTATGATGCCAATACTTTTTATTCTGTCCCTCAAAGAGATGAGGTTTAGCAAGGCTTCCTCAACTTCCTCCTAGCAATATTCCCTCCTCCACTGTCTGAAATTCAAACTGGGGCTCCCATCATCGTGTTGCTTCTCTTTCCATTAGATTAACTCTCCTAGCCCCCCTCCCATTTTCCCTTAGCCTCTTGAGCTCAGGAAATGGTGCATGGGAGAGGCCAGGGCTGGGTCTCACACAATGGCTTTATTTAGCTCTCAAATGAGATCACATCATGTCATATCACTGCTTCCGCTGAGCAGAGAGGAGATTCTGAAATAGGTCTGGGATCAGATGCTTGAGATGGGGGAGGGGAGCTGGGAAAGCAGGAAGGGGCTCTAAGAAGTCATTTTACTTGTCTTCCTGCCTCTGGATCAAATGGTCTTCCCACTACTGCAAACCATCAGCGTGTGCTGTCCCTTCCTCCAGGTATAAAACCTCCACAGATTGCACTGGTCATCAAAGATTTCTTAGACATTCTACTGGGAGCTGGAATGGGAATATATAATATTTTAATAGAGAGACATCTGTTATTCAAAACTCTGAGACCATAATTTCTTTAGGATGTTACAGCTTTGAAGTCTGTCAAATTTGCTAGCTCTGCCACTTTCTTTTTTTCTTTTTCTTTCTTTTCTTTTTTTTCTGAGATGGAGTCTTGCTCTGTTGCCCAGGCTGGAATGCAGTGGCACCATCCTGGCTCACTGTAATGTCCACTTCCTGGGTTCAAGCAATTCTTCTGCCTCAGCCTCCTGAATAGCTGGGATTACAAGTGCCTGCCACCATGCCCAGCTAATTTTTGTATTTTTACTAGAGATAGGGTTTTGCCATGTTGGCAGGGCTAGTCTCGAACTCCTGAACTCAGGTGATCCGCCCGCCTCAGCCTCCCAAAGTGCTGGGATTACAGGCATGAGCCAATGCACCTAGCCTAGCTATGCCACTTTCATAAGCCACATAACCTTGGGAACTTAACTTTTTTTTTTGTTGGGACACAGGGTCTGGCTCTGTTGCCAAGGCTGGAGTGCAGCTGTGATCAGAGCTCACTGCAGCCTCAAACTCCTGGGTCAGGCGATCCTCCTGCTTTAGCATCCAGTAGCTGGACTACAGGTATGCACTACCATGCTCTAAGTTAAAAAAAAAAATTTGGGCCCAGTGCGGTGGCTCACGCCTGTAATCCCAACACTTTGGGAGGCTGAGGGGGGCAAATCATGAGGTCAGGAGTTTGAGACCAGCCTGGCCAATATGGTGGAACCCCATCTCTACTAAAAATACAAAAATTAGCCAGGCGTGGTGGCACACACCTGTAATCTCAGCTACTAGGGAGGCTGAGGCAGGAGAATCGCTTGAACCTGGGAGGTGGAGGTTGCAGTGAGCTGAGATCACGCCATTGCACTCCAGCCTGGGCAACTCTGTCTCAAAGAAAGAACAAAATAGGCCAGGTGCGGTGGCTCACACCTGTAATCCCAACAAATGGGAGCCCTAGGCAGGTGGATCATGAGGTCAGGAGTTCAAGACCAGCTTGGCCAACATGGTGAAACCCTGTCTCTACTAAAAATACAAAAATTAGCTGGGCATGGTGGTACGCATCTGTAATCCCAGCTACTCAGGAGGCTGAGGCAAGAGAATAGCTTGAACCCGGGAGGTGGAGGTTGCAGTGAGCCGAGATCGCACCATTGCACTCCAGCCTGGGCAATAGAGTGAGACTTTGTCTCAAAAAAAAAAAAAAAAAAAAGGCCGGGCGCGGTGGCTCAAGCCTGTAATCCCAGCACTTTGGGAGGCCGAGACGGGCGGATCACGAGGTCAGGAGATCGAGACCATCCTGGCTAACACGGTGAAACCCCGTCTCTAATAAAAAATACAAAAAAAAACTAGCCGGGCGAGGTGGCGGGCGCCTGTAGTCCCAGCTACTCGGGAGGCTGAGGCAGGAGAATGGCGTGAACCCGGGAGGCGGAGCTTGCAGTGAGCCGAGATCTGGCCATTGCACTCCAGCCTGGGTGACACAGCAAGACTCCGTCTCAAAAAAAAAAAAAAAAAAAAAAAAATGACACTCCGTCTCAAAAAAAAAAAAAAATTTTTTTTTTAAAGATGGAGTCTCACTGTGTTGCCCAGGCTGGTCTTGAACTCCTGGCCTCAAGTGATGCTCCTGCTTTAGTTTCCCTAAGTGTTGGGTTTCAGATATGAGCTCCTGAGCCCAGCCCAGCTAGCTATTTTTTTTTTTTTTTTTTGAGACAGAGTCTCCCTCTTGTTGCCCAGGCTGGAGTGCAATGGCGCGATCTCGGCTCACCGCAACCTCTGCCTCCCAGGTTCAAGCGATTCTCCTGCCTCAGCCTCCCGAGTAGCTGGGACTACAGGTGCACGCCACAATGTCCAGCTAATTTTTTGTATTTTAGTAGAGACAGGGTTTCACCATGTTGCCCAGGCTGGGTCTCAAACTCCTGAACTCAGGCAATCCACTTGCCTTGGCCTCCCAAACTGCTAGGATTACAGGCATGAGCCACCACACCCGGCCTGCCCAGCCAGCTTTTTTGAGCCTCAGACTCATGTATAAAATGGGAATGAGAAGCTGGGTGAGGTGGCTCACACCTATAATCCCAGCACTTTGAGAGGCCAAGACGGGCAGATCACCTGAGGTCAGAAGTTCGAGACCAGCCTGACCAACATGGTGAAACCCTTTCTCTACTAAAAATACAAAATTAGCTGGGTGTGGTGGCACATACCTGTAATCCCAACTACTCGGGAGGCTGAGGCAGGAGCATTGCTTGAACCTAGGAGGTGGAGGTTGTGGTGAGCCGAGATTGTGCTGTTGCATTCCAGCCTCAGCAATAAAAGCAAAAATCTGTCTCAAAAAAAAAAAAAGGAATGATAAGACCTACTTTGTTTTGGGTGTTTTGTTTGTTTGTCTGTTTGTTTTGAGACAGAGTCTCGCTCTGTCACCCAGGCTGGAGTGCAGTGGTGCGATCTGGGCTTACTGTAACTTCCGCCTCCCGAGTTCAAGCAATTCTCCTGCCTCAGCCTCCTGAGTAGCTAGGACTACAGGCGCCCACCACCACGCCAGGCTAATTTTTGTATTTTCAGTAGAGACAGGGTTTCTCTATGTTGGTCAGGCTGGTCTCGAACTCCTGACCTCAGGTGATCCACCTGCCTCGGCCTCCCAAAGTGCTGGGATTATAGGCATGAGCCACGGTGCCTGGCCTGTTTTGTTTTGGGGATAGGATTGTTACTCTGTCACCCAGGCTGAGTGCAGTGGCACAATGATGGCTCACTGCAACCTTGATTTCTGTCTCAGGTGACCCTTCCACCTCAGCCTCCCAAGTAGCTGGGACTGTAAGTGTGCACCACCATGTCTGGCTGATTTTTTTTGGTACTTTTTAGTAGAGACAGGGTTTCACCATGTTGGCCAGGCTGGTCTCAAACTCCCGGGCTCAACTGATTTGCCTGCCTCAGCCTCCCAAAGTGCTAGGATTACAGGCATAAGCCGCTGGGCCTGTACTTACTTTGTAAGGATGTTGAGAGACTTGATGATAATGTATGCAATGCACCTAGTCCCCATTCCATCTGTTTTTGGTACATATTAGGTGCTCAATAAATACTATTATTATTGTTGTTATTATTACTTAGAGACATAGAGACGGCAGGGTATATTGAAACAGAGAGCTAGAAAGAAGAATGCTTGGCCTGGTGTGGTGACTCACGCCTGTAATCCCAGCATTTTGGGAGGCCAAGGCGGGAAGATCACAAGGTCAAGAGATCGAGACCATCCTGGCCAACATGGTGAAACCATGTCTGTACTAAAAATACAAAAATTGGCCTGGCATGGTGACTCACACCTGTAATCCCAGCACTTTGGGAGGCCAAGGTGGGCGGACAACCTGAGGTCAGGAGTTCGAGACCAGCCTGACCAACATGGAGAAACCCTGTCTCTACTGAAAATACAAAAAAAATTAGCCAGGCGTGGTGGCACATGCCTATAATCCCAGCTACTCAGGAGGCGCATGCCTGTAGTCCCAGCTGCTTAGGAGGCTGAGGTGGACAATCACTTGAACCGAGGAGGCGGAGGTTGCAGTGAGCCGAGAGCATACCACTGCACTCCAGCCTGGCGACAGAACGAGACTCTGTAAAGAAAGAAGGAGAGAAGGCGAGAAGGAGAGAGAGAGAGAGAGAGAGAGAGAAAGAGAGAGAGAATGATGGTGACCTACTGTTTTCTCTTAAAGAGAGAGAGAGAATAAATAACTCATGGGCTGACACTAACATAACTATGATGGGAACAGTTACACACAACTTCTGATGGAAAAGTGTGTATGCAATCAGAGCAAGAAGAGCAAGAAGAAATGAGTGCTTTTCTGTCCTTTGAGACCCTGATGAGCCCTGATAAAGTTCTCCTCTTCAAGGAGAAGAAAGGGATAGAATGGCCTCTGGAAATTTAAAGCAAGGGTTAGCAAACTATAGCCTCTGGGACAAATCTGTCCTGCTATCTTTTTTTAATAGTTGAAAAAAAAATAAAAGAATACTTTGAGACACAAAATTATATGAAATTCAAATTTCAGTGCTTATAAATAAAGTATTTTTGGAATGCAGCCATGCTCAGTCATTTACATATTGTCTATGGCTGTTTTTGCATTATGACAGCAAAGTTGGTAGTTGCAACAGAGAGCCCACAAAGCCTGATGTATAGATATATCCTGAGTCTGGGATCCTAATATGTGTGTGTGTGTGTGTGTGTGTGTGTGTGTGTGTGTATGTTTTTTTTTTTTTTTTTTTTTTGAGATGGAATTTTGCTCTTGTCGCCCAGGCTGGAGTACAATGGTGTAATCTTGGCTCACTGCAACCTCCACCTCCCGGGTTCAAGCGATTCTCCTGCCTCAGCCTCCCAAGTAGCTGGGATTGCAGGCACCTGCCATCACTTCTGGCTAATTTTTGTATTTTTTAGTAGAGATGGGGTTTCACCATGTTGGCCAGGCTGGTCTTAAACTCCTGGCCTCAGGTGATCCACCTGCCTCGGCCTCCCAAAGTGCTGGGATTACAGGTGTGAGCCACTGCGCCCGGCTATATATGTGTGTGTGTGTGTGTGTGTGTGTGTGTGTGTGTACACAGATATATACATATAAAATATATATATGTGTGTGTATATATATATATTAGACAGGGTCTCACTTGGTCGCCCAGGCTAGAGTACAGTAGCGTGACCTCTGCTCACTGCAGCCTTGACCTCCCAAGTTCAAGCAATCCTCCCACCTCAGACTCCCAAGCGAGCTAGGACTACAGGCACACCACACCACACCGGGATAATATTTGTAATTTTTGTAGAAACAAGGTCTCGCTATGTTGCCCAGGCTGGTCTTGAACTCCTGAGCTCAAGCGATATGCCCACCTTGGCCTCCCAAAGTGCTGGGATTACAGTCATGTGCTACCACGCCTGGCCTAAAATATTTGTTAACTGGATCTTTACAGAAAAACTTTGCCAACTCCTAATCTAGAGCAACCGGGTCTCAAAATCTCAGGAAGGAGGAGAAAGGAGAAAAGAGATAAAAGAGGGACATGAAAGGATCACTGCACACCAGGCATTCGGCTATAAGCTTTGGGGAAGAAGGGATATTGAGACATTGAGACCTCAATATAACTACTTCCTTTTTTTTTTTGAGACGGAGTCTTGCTCTGTCTCCCAGGCTGGAGTGCAATGGTGCGATCTCGGCTCACTGCAACCTCCGCCTCCTGGGTTCAAGCGATTCTCCTGCCTCAGCCTCCCAAGTAGCTGGGATTACAGGCACCCACCACCACACCCAGCTAAGTTTTGCATTTTTAGTAGAGAGGGAGTTTCACTGTGTTGGTCAGGCTGGTCTCAAACTCCTAACTTCAGGTGACCCTCCCACCTTGGCCTCCCAAAGTGCTGGGATTACAGGTGTGAGCTACTGCACCCAGCCAACATACCTACTTCCTAAATGTCATCTGAGGCCTATATAGAGAGAGATAATGAGTGCCAACATCCATTTTGTGCCATCCTCACAAATATTTCTTGAAACAGACATTATTATCCCTATTTTACATATGAAGAAACAGGCTGCATAGAGAGCTTAAGTAACTGGCTGGGGGTCACAGAGCTGATAGGAGGCGGAGATGAGTTTTCAAAGCTGATCCATCACATTATGGAGCCTGAATTCTTTTCTGAAACCAGAAAACAAGCTCTCAAAGAAAGCAAGTGGCTAGCTTTTTTTTTTTTTCTGAGACACGGCCTCGCTCTGTTGCCCAGGCTAGAGTGTAGTGGCACGATCTCGGCTCACTGCAACCTCTGCCTCCCAGGTTCAAGTGATTCTCCTGCCTCAGCCTCCTGAGTAGCTGGGATTACAGGCGTGCACCACCACACCTGGCTAATTTTTGTAATTTTAGTAGAGACAGTGTTTCACCATGTTGACCAGGCTGGTCTTGAACTCCTGACCTCAAGTGATCCACCCATCTTGGCCTCCCAAAGTGCTGAGATGAAATTACAGACCTGAGCCACTGTGCCCAGCCTATCAAGTGGCTAGCTTTTTTTTTCCTTTTTTTTTTTTTTTTTTTTTTTGAGATAGTCTTGCTCTGTCACCAGGCAGGCTGGAGTGCAATGGCGCGATCTCGGCTCACTGCAACCTCCGCCTCCTAGGTTCAAGCAATTCTCCCACCTCAGCTTCCCAAGTAGCTGACATTACAGGCACCCGCCATTGTGCCTGGCTAATTTTTGTATTTTTGTAGAGATGGGGGTTTCACAATATTGCCCAGGCTGGTCTTGAACTCCTTACTTCAGGTGATCTACCCACTTCAGCCTCCCAAAGTGCTGGGATTACAGGTATGAGTCACCACACCAGGCCAAGTGGCTAGCTTTGAAAGAAATCTGGCAACATTATTTTTACCCACCTCATTCCTACCTCCCTGACCCCAGCCAAAGAAACGAAGCAGCTTCCAAAAGAAATGAGATAGGGGTCCCAAAGAAGTTCAGTGTATCCTTTCTGCTCCCTGTGTTAGCTTAGACCCCTGAATGAGGTGATGGGGCACAGGCAGGTCTCTGGTTATGTTTGCTGCCAGCGAACACTGAACATGGGGGAGGAACTGCTGACAGCAACCAAACAGCCAGGTGCTGTTGCTTGGAGGCAATGCTGGCTGGCCCTTTCGCAGTCTGAGAAGCTTTGAGTCTGGCTCTGGGATCCTAAATCTAGCGAGGTGGCCAATAGTGGAGACGACCCAAGAGAATCGGATAATAAAGGCTGAGGAGGAAAGGAGAGGCCAAATGACATGTTGTACTGGCTCTCCTCCAAATCTCCTGGCCCTGGGGGTGGGACACAGGGTCACAAAAACTCTTTGATGGTTCAAAATTTAACCTAACATTTCTTCTCCTGTAGAAAGTAAACCATTAATCCAACAGTGCCCTGCAAAGAAGGCTAAAGCAGAGCTTCTCTTCGCCTCAGATAAAGAAGGCTCCAGGAGCTACAATTCCTTCCCATGTGCTCCCTAGACACCCCATTCCAAGACAGGAGCACCCAAGTCTCTGATACCTTCCTGCTTCACCCGTCTGCCTGACTTGGCTGAACGCTGGTGTCCTGGAACTCATTCTCCTTCTCTGACTTTCCTGTCCACTGTCAGAGAGTAGTGCCACAATTCCAAAAAGGAAAGCAAAGTAAAAGATATAGAGGATCCATTCATTCAGCAAAGATTATTTTAGCACCTTTTAAGTGTCAGGCACAGAGAAGAGGACCCAGAAGAGTCTATGCACAAATACAATGGTGGGCCCTGGCTACCATCCCTTAGTGGGGCAGAGGCCAGTATGGGCAAAAGCCATCTGTCGTATCAGCTTCCGGGTTGTCTCCTGAGAGGCATTATCATCTGTACTTAGTTCTGGAATTTCAAGGCGTCCCCAGCCCCCTAATCTAACCACACACCCCTCTACTAAGTCAGCCACAGGCATCTCAGACACTCTCCCTAAATCATCCCCATGTCCTTGATGTACCAGGTTCATAAGTCAGTCAGGAATTTTGCTGCTCTGGGCTTCCAAGTGTGACCACCTTTTTTTTTTTTTTAATTGGTTAGTAAACTGAACTTAGGGACCCTGCCCTCTTCCGTTCTGCTGGACCTGTAGCTGTATGCTTATTCTACCAGGGGCTTGGGACCCAGACTAACCCTTTATTTGTGGGGGATAGAGAAGAAAAGGGTCAAGACCAACCAGTCCTCTTCTACCTCCTGCCAGTTTCCTGGCATGTGTTCTGGGTGCCATGCCAGACAGGTGGGGCAAGAGAGGGTCTGAGGGCAAGGACCCAGGAAAGGAAAGAGGGAAACTCACCAGACCTGGGAGATATCCCAAAGATGGGAGACCTGTTTCTGCCCTCAGTTGGTGACTTCAGTGTGGGAAAAAGTCCTGCTTCAGGTGGCCCCTTTAAGAACCAGTCCAGCACCTTGGTGGGGGTCCCCTCTCTCTTGGTCCTTTTAAGGGAGCTGCTCATGGTCCAGAAGTTTGCATAAGGGGGAACTCATTCCAGTACAGACCAGCTGCCTCTTCATCCACTGCAGCCCTTCCCTTCCCCGCCCTACTTCAAACACCCTAAACAGTGCTGTGCCCAGGCCCTTAACTCTTTCAGTGCCACTACTGATCCCAGGGACTCCTGGGTCCCTCTGTCTTCAGCATTCCCTGAACACAGGGCGGCTACAGAATTCAGACTTGTGTGGAAACAGGTACCAGAAGCCATGCTGGGGTCACCCTGAGGAGAGAGTATACGGGAACCTGACACTCCAGGGAAGGTTCATCCTTCCTCCAACAGGGTCAGGGAGAAACTGGGGAGGGGAGAAAGCGGACATCTCCAGGAAAGAAACAGCTGCAGCTGGAAACCCACTTCACAGCAGGGTCCTCAGCGGGGTCAGTGGCGTCCTTTGCCCTCTCAAATTAGGCTTCACAACTGATTGTTGGCCGGGCATGGTGGGTCATGCCTATAATCCCAGCACTTTGGGAGGCCGAGGCGGGCTGATCACTTGAGGTCGGGAGTTAGAGACCAGCTTGGCCAACATGGAGAAACCCCGTTTCTACTAAAAATATAAAAATTAGCCGGGGGTGGTGGTGTGCACCTGTAATCCTAGCTACTGGGGAGGCTGAGGCAGGAAAATCGCCTGAACCGGGGATGCAGAGGTTACAGCCAGCCGAAATCACGCCACTGTAATCCAGCCTGGGCAACAGAGCAAGATTCCATCTCAAAACAAACAAACAAACAACAATAAAAAAAACCTGATTGTTTGTCCCTTTAAGAGGCAGGTTACAGCAATGGAGGAGGAAAGATTGTATTTTTTTGTGATGAAAGTACAGGGTGGAGCGGTTACAAGGGCAGCTGCACTGAGAAGGGCCCTAGTGTCAGCACCAGGAACAAGGGTGACCAAGGAACTCAGCATATCCGGGGCTCATGGCTTGTTGTGGATACCAGGCAGCAGTATATTTGACCAGCTCCCCCACTCTCTTCCCAGATAACAGCTTCTGGGGCGGGGCAGTGGCTGACTCACCTTCACTGCTTTCCCTGGGGCAGAGGACAGCTGGGGCTGACGTCGGACTTCCTGAGGTAACGGAGAGCCCTCTTTGCCTCCTGTGGGCTAGTAGAAAGGGCATGTTAGAGCTGGAAGATCTTGGCTGCCTCTGCCAAGTCACTAGTTACAGGACCTTGTGTCACCTATTTAGCCTCATCCCCTTATCTGTAGAATGCAGATGTTAAATGAGACATGTGAGAACAGTGGAACATACATGCTGGGTCCGTAATAAATAAATATGCTAGCTGCCACTGGTGGGCAACCTTGGACAAGCCGCTTCACCCTGTGTCTTTCCTGATCTATTAAATGAGAGCATCAAATTAGGTAATCTATGGTTTATCCTTACTCAAAAATTCTCTCTGTCGGTGAGTGGAAGAGAGCAGCTGCTGCCGGATGTAGAACTGTGTGTGCCCTTCCCCACCTGGCTGGATCTCACCCACACGATGAGAAAGTGACAGTGGTTGTTCCTCATGTTCCTCACTGCATAAGAACAAAGGGGTAATACCTGCCCTATCATACCGGTGAGGGGTCCTCAAAAATCCTCTAAACAATTTCATGATTGTGCAGACGAGGAAACAGGCTCCAAGAGGCAGAGTTATTTTATATATACTTTATATATATATTAATTTTTATTTTCCATTGAGATAGGGTCTCACTCTGTCACCCAGGCTGGAGTGCTGTGGCATGATCATGGCTCACTGAAGCCTTGAACTCCCAGGCTCAAGCAGTCCTCTTGCCTCAGCCTCCTGAGTAGAAAGGGGCATGATTTACCCAAGGTCATACAGCCAGTGAGTGATGGAGTTGGGGCTGGGACCCAGTACTCCTGCCTCTGGCATACGCTGCTTCTCCTACTCTTAGCTGCTCTCTCAAGGGACTAAGCCTTGGTAACTGCTCATCCTTTCACTGAATCGCTCCATTACTTCCAGTTTTCCAGAAATTATTATTATTATTATTTTTTGAGATGGAGTTTCGCTTTTTTGTCCAGGCTGGAGTGCAATGGCACAACCTTGGCTCACTGCAACGGCACAATCTTGGCTCACTGCAACTTCTGCCCACCCGGTTCAAGTGATTCTCCTGCCTCAGCCTCCTGAGTAGCTGAGATTATAGGTGTCCGCCACGACGCCCGGCTACTTTTTGTATTTTTAGTAGAGACAGGGTTTTGCCATTTTGACCAGGCTGGTCTTGAACCCCTGACCTCAAGTGATCCACCCACCTCGGCCTCCCAAAGTGCTGAGATTACAGGCGTGTGCCACTGCGCCCGGCCTGTAGAAATTCTTATACCTGTTTCCCACTTACTTTCTTCGAGTGCCAAAGTCGAGTACAGGAAGGGGGCGGAAATCAAGGCACCTGGCTCCTCCTGGTACCAGGGTGGGGTGTGTGGGTGAGCTGATGCCAGCTGAAAGTCTGCACAATGAGGGAGGGCTGGAGGGCTGGTCTCCAGGGGTGGGGGCACCTGGAACACGCTGGTGGCTGACCTACTGTCTGTATTGCCTTTTAGGGAGGAGCTTCAGTTTGGGTACCCAGCCTCCAGGAAGGATGTGGGATCAGTGCTTACTTTCCTCTCCGCTCACAGATCTGCACACAATCCTGAGATCAAGGTTCACACCTCCCTAGGGTGGTTTTCAGTTAGAGCGGAGGAGTGTTGTCTGCCACTCATCCTCCTATTAAATTACCTCAAGAAGTTAAGAGGGCTCAATCCTAAAGCCAACTATTCCAGCTAAGACTTTCTGTCTATAGATTTTAGAGGCTCTTATATTCTCCAACACCACTACTTAAGGGAGGTTCACATTCCATCCTGACTCCAAGAAAGTTGATCTCTTAGATGACGAGATGACGTATCTAGCTGTGGCCTTTTTTCAAGGTGCCTGTGACACCAACTGTCTTCACAATGCTTCTCTTGTCATCTGTGTCAGGCCCGGGTTTCCCTCCTAGTCACCTTCTCCATGACAAGGGCCAGGACACAAAGTGCTGAGTTTTGTGAGGAAAAGGTACAATAAAGATGCCCCCAGCTTTTGGGAAAGGAGCACCTCTCAGAGTTCAGATTAAGGAAGGAATCTTATACAGACAGTCCCCGACCTAAGATTTGACTAAGATTTTAGACTTCACAAGAGTGTGAGAGCCATACACGTTCAGTAGAAACCCTTTTCCAAGTACCATAAAACCATTCTGTTTTTCACTTTCAGTACCGTAGTCAATAAATTACACGAGATAGTCAACACTTTATTATAAAATAGGCTTTGTGGGCCAGGCACAGTGGCTCACGCCTGTAATCCCAGCACTTTGGGAGGCTGAGGTGGGTGGATCATTTGAGCTCAGGAGTTCAAGATCAGTCTGGCCAACATGGTGAACCCCAATCTCTACTAAAAAATACAAAAATTAGCCGGGCGTGGTGGCACGTGCCTGTAGTCCCAGCTACTCAGGAGGCTGAGGCAGAATTTCTTGAACCTGGGAAGTGGAGGTTGCAGTGACCTAGATTGGGCCACTGCACTCCAGCCTGGGCAAGAGTGAGATTCTGTCTCGGAAAAAAATAAAATAAAACACAAAAATTAGCTGGGCGGCCGGGCGCGGTGGCTCAAGCCTGTAATCCCGGCACTTTGGGAGGCCGAGGTGGGTGGATCACGAGGTCAGGAGATCGAGACCATCCTGGCTAACACGTGAAACCCCGTCTCTACTAAAAAAAATACAAAAATCAGCCGGGAGCGGTGGCGGGCGCCTGTAGTCCCAGCTACTCGGGAGGCTGAGGCAGGAGAATGGCGTGAACCCGGGAGGTGGAGCTTGCAGTGAGCTGAGATCCGGCCACTGCACTCCAGCCTGGGGGACAGAGCGAGACTCCGTCTCAAAAAAAAAAAAAAAAAAAAAAAATTAGCTGGGCATGTGGCGGGCACCTGTAATCCCAGCTACTAGGGAGGCTGAGGCATGAGAATCACTTGAACCCGGGGGGTGAAGGTTGCAGTGAGCTCTGGCAGGGAAGAGGTGCCTGGATCCCTTGAGTTGGGCTCTAAGCATGACGTATAGAAAGGCAGTGACTTTTGCTGCTGCAGCAGTGGGGAGAAGCCACTCTGAGCTGACTCTGTCCAACCCAGGAATGCTGATTCCTTCCTTAATCTGAACTCTGAGAGGTGCTCCTTTCCCAAAAGCTAGGGGCGTCTTTATTGTACCTTTTCCTCACAAAACTCAGCACTTTGTGTCCTGGCCCGCGTCATGGAGAAGGCGACTAGGAGGGAAACCCAGGCCTGACACAGATGACAAGAGAAGCATTGCACCACTGCACTCCAGCCTGGGTGACAGCGTGAGACTCCGCCTCAAAAAATAAATAAAAATAATAAAATAGGCTTTGTGTTAGATGATTTTGCCCAACTGTAGGCTAATGTAAGCGTTCTGAGCATGTTTAAGGTAGGCTGGGCAAAGTTATGATGTTTGGTATGTTAAGTGTATTAAATGCATTTTCAACTTAAAGCATTTTCCATTTACACCAGGGTTATCTCCTGATATGCATATCACATAAACCTATCAGACATAACCCTACTGGAAGTCAAGGAGCACCTGTATTACCTTCCAGAGTTATGAAGTTTACCCTATTCTCTAAGCCAGAATCCCCCCCGCCCATAGGTTAACTCATTATATTTTCCATGGAGACTACACAGATGGAAAATCTCCTTCAGAGGATAACACTCCATAGTTCTAGAGTGCAAGATGATGTGTATCAGACTAGCTCCCTTTCCCTTCCCCACACCTGTTCTCAACCCCAAGCCTCTGACTCATTGGCCTTTCCTCCCCATTCTCCTGAGCAAGTCCCAGGTTTCCACCAGGAACACAATGAACAAAAGCAAATATATCCTCCTTGCCTCTAACCTGGCCAGTCCTGGGATGTCCAAGCTGCAGCCCCTGAAAGAGGGATGTGAGCTGGCAGAGGGCTACTCCATTTGGAGCCTCCCGTTGTCTCCATGTTCTTTTCATCCTCCTGGGCCTGGAGGCTCTGATTGCTGGGCTAAGGAAAGGTTAAACCAGTTGGGCAGTGGAGTCGGGGGAGCAGAATCTAAACTGGGAAACTCGGTAGCAGAAACAAAGCCGGCGTTTGTTGGGATTCCCTCTTGCCTGGGAGGCTGTTCTCAGACCACGGCATTCCTGGGTTGGACAGAGTCAGCTCAGAGTGGCTTCTCTCCACTGCTGCAGCAACAAAAGTCACTGCCTTTCCATAGGTCATGCTTAGAGCCCACCTCAAGGGATCCAGGCACTTCTTCCCTGCCAGAGCTCAAAGAACAGAGGCGTTACAAGTAAATTCAGGCTAGGCTTGGTGGCTCACGCCTGTAATCCCAGCACTTTGGGAGGCTGAGGCAGACAGATCACTTGAGGTCAGGAGTTCGAGACCAGCCTGACCAACATAGTGAAACCCTGTCTCTACTAAAAACACAAAAATTAGCCAGGTGTGGTGGTGTGCACCTCTAATCCCAGCTACTTGAGAAGCTGAGGCAGAAGAAATGCTTGAACTCGGGAGGCGGAGGTTGCAGTGAGCTGGTCTGTACTCCATCCTGGGCAACAGAGCAAGACTCCATCTCAAAAAATTAAATAAAAAAAAAATGCACCAGGCCCAGTGGCTCATGCCTGTAATCCCAGCACTTTGGGAGGCTGAGGTGGGCAGATCATTTGAAGTCAGGAGTTCGAGACCAGCTTGACCTACATAGTGAAATCCCATCTCTACTAAAATACAAACATTAGCCAGGCGTGGTGGCAGATGCCTGTAATCCCAGCTACTCGGGAGGCCGAGGCAGGAGAATCACTTGAACCCAGGAGGTGGAGGTTGCAGTGAGCCAAGATCACAACACTGCATTGTAGCCTGGGCAACAGAGCGAGACTCCATCTCAAAAACAAGAAAGTAAAATTAAAGCTCAATAAAAGCTAGTTTTTTTTTTTTTTTTTTTTTTTTTGAGACAGAGTCTTGCTCTGTCACCAGGCTGGAGTGCAGTGGCACGATCTCGGCTTACTGCAACCTCTGCCTCCTGGGTTCAAGCAATTCTCCTGCCTCCTGAGTAGCTGGGACTACAGGCCCGTACCACTGTGCCCAGCTAATTTTTTGTATTTTTAGTAAAGACGGGGTTTCACCATGTTGGCCAGGATTGTCTCGATCTCCTGACCTTGTGATCCGCCCACCTCGGCCTCCCAGAGTGCTGGGATCATAGGCATGAGCCACCGCGCCCGGTCGAAAGGCTAGTTCTTAACGAGAAAGGGCTAGAGTCAGGCACGAGAGATAGCTTTTCAAGAACACTCAGTGGCCAGGCACCACCACTGGGTGACAGAGCGAGATTCCATCTCAAAAACAAACATTGAGTCAATAAATCAGGTAAGATCTAAGGGGGTGAGAATAGCTGTTCCTCTGCAGACCATCTTTCCCCATCCTACATTCTCCAGCTATGAAGAGAAGCTGCCTGGCAAGGAAGGTGTACGGCAATAGGTGGTGACTGATGAGAATAATCAGAGGAAAATAAGGAATGGAAGTAAAGATTCAAAAGGGCAGATATCTCCACAGGAACAGGACCCACCCACAACCTGTAAAGCAAGGCCAGAACTCAGCTCACTTGCCCAGGGGTCTGGGCATTCAAGGACTGAGTTCCAATAATCACCTGTGCTCAGCCGGGGGCTAAGAAAACAGACAAGTCAATGTGGCATTTGTTTTTATTAGAAAACCCCTTAGTAAGCACTTCTCTAACCCAGAATAGACACTGGGTATCCTCCAAGAGTCCCATAGCTTTCATTTCATCTTCTACCCTTTTCTGAGAGCGGGGGGCAGGGGATGGGGGTGGTGTCAGGCAGTCTCAGAAATGCCCCTCCTAGACCCCTGAGAGAATTCACATTGCCAGCAATAAACCAACAGCACCTCAGTGGGGCATCAGAGGGCCCTCTAGGCTCAAGGCTATTGCCAAAGGCATTCCCGTTTATGGCTTCACATGGAACCAAGGAGGCTCTCACAGACTCCTAGGCCTGGTCCTTCACTATGGCTGAGAGCAGGGCAGGATCCAGGAGAAAGTGGCCAAGGGCTAAGAGAGAAGAGATTGCATTAAGATACCCTCTGGAGTCTGGAAAGCACCTGGATTTCTTGGGAGAGGAGCCTGGATTTCTTGGGAGAGGAGGGCTGTGGAAGCCCCACTCAGTTCTTCTTCGTTTTGGGAGTGTCATATTTCCTCTTGCTGGAGTACCACAATAGCAGGGGGATGCCGATGGAGGGAAGGGTCATGACCCCAAAGGCTGCCCAGTCCAGCTGTGAAGGAAAACAAAGACCTTGCTTAGAAGTCTGGATTAGGGCACAGGAGAAGCCAGGGAAAATATGAGTCCAATGAGAAAGGAAGCAGTCTAGTCCACGTTTATTTATTTTTGATACAAGGTCTTGCTCTGTTGCCCAGGCTGGAGTGGAGCGGCACGATCACGGCTCACTACAGCCTCGACCTCCTGGGCTCAGGTGATCCTCCCACTTCAGCCTCCTGAGTAGCTAGGATCACAGGGGCGTACCACCACACCTGGCTAATTTTTTTTTTTATTTTTTGTAGAGGCAAAATATCACTATGTTGCTCAAGCTGGTCTTGAATTCCTGGGCTCAAGTGATCCTCCAGCCTTGACCTCCCAAAGTGCTGGAATTACAGGTATGAGCCACAACACCCAGCCTAAATTTTCTTAGCTTTTAATTTTAATTTTTTTTTTTTAGAGATAGGGTCTCACTCTGTTGCTCAGATTAGAGAGTAGTGGCGCAATCACAGCTCACTGCAGCCTCAAACTCCTGGGCTCAAGCGATCCTCCAGCCACCCAAGAAGCAGATTACAGGTGCACACCACCAGGCCTAACTCAGCACAAATTTTAAGCAGAACTTTGGCCAGGAAGGTTCCTCTCTGACCAATCCTGATATAGAATGGCTCTCTAAAGACCAATCTTTCAAGCTGTGAAACCAAAGGACTCACCTGACCCAATCCAGACTGGAAGAGAAGCTTCTGTTCCAGACAATCTTTGAGAATGGAGATACCCTGGTCTTGCCCCTGACAGTCAAGCCTCCTATGATCTAACCCTTGTTTACACTTCAGGCCCCCTCTTCTCCATTCCTCCACCTCATATTCTGCCCGTCAGCCTTGATAAACTACTTGCCATTCCTGAATCACACCACACTTTTCTCAATCTCAGCTGGTCTCTCTCCTCAAGTGCCTGCCCTTCCTTACCTCCTCCAGAAAGTCCCCTCTCGTTAGATGTTCCTGCTGCATGCTCCTCTAGCACCTGGCATATAACCTCTATCATAGCATTTTCCCCATTTACTTTTACTTCTTTTTTTTTTTTTAAGACAGTGTTTTGCTCTTGTCGTCCAGGCTGGAGTGCAGTGGCTCGATCTTGGCTCACTGCAACCTCCGCTTCCCAGGCTCAAGCAATTCCCCTGCCTCAGCCTCCCTATTTACCTATTTCGAGCCCTCTGTGAGCCCGTAAGATCTTGTTATTTTTAGAGACAGGGTTTTGCTGTCACCCAGGCTAGAGTGCAGTGGTGTGATCACGGCTCACCGCAGCCTCAAACTCTTGGCCTCAAGTGGTCCTCTTGCCTCTGCCTCCCAAAGCACTGGGATTACAGGCATGAGCCATGGTGCCTAGCCAGCCTGTAAGATTTTTAATGGAAGGAACTGTGTTTTATTCATCATTGTTTCCCCAAAGCAGAGAACAGAATGAGCACATAATTTGGAACATCATACTTATTCACTGAATGAATTCCATCATTCAGTACTTCAGGCTAATCTTCAAAAAATTCTTTCGTAGACTAGACCACAATAAAGTTCCCACTTAACCTACCCAATGATCTATGACCCTCTGAATCTAACCAGATTTTTTTTAAAACCTCAAAATAGACCCAGAGTCTAAGATGGGTGTCTACTTAAAGATAGGACTCTACTCAAGTCAGTTTTATGGTTTTGGCAATTGTGATCTCATTGCCAAAAATCTCTGGATATGGCTAAATCAATCTATTTGATAAGTATCCATATCAGACACCAAAAAACAGACAGGGCAAGAACCAACCAACAAAACCAATCTATGGAAGCCAAGAGGGTCCAGAACCAAAAGGGGATTCTCATACCAAGGGACTGATGAGAGAGAACACTAGAAAGCTTACAAAATGAGGGGAGAATCGCCTGTCAAACTCCCGCTGAGCCAGGATTCCTCCCTGTCCAGGTGCACTGGTAGAGCCAATCTGAAAAGAAGAACGACATTAAGGCAAGTCTCCACCTCATCTAATCTGAGAAAGGGCGGTCCCAACCAACCCAACTCTGTGCATTACAGTCTTAGTTCCCAAAGGCTCAGGAGCACTTCAAGAAGATGAGGGAAAGCTTTTGGCTAGACAGAGTTGGATGATTCTCTTTTAGTGTGTTGTAAAGAGGAGTACCTAGGAGCCAGAAGACTTGAGAAATATCCCATGATGAACGTACATTAAACAGGGTAGGCCATGCATGCAATTGAAATTAAAGCCAAATTCTTCTGTCTGAGCCTCAGACTCTGGAAAGAGTGAAGTTGCTCACCACCACTGGCCCCTCTACAGTGCAGGGTGTGCAATGGAATGACTTACCCTTGGTAATCATTTACTTATTCCTCCAGCAAAAATCCGCAACTTCACAGGGTTAATGTGAGGCTCAAATGAAATAGCAAAAGTATATAATGAAGTATAAAGCCCTACCCAAATGTACATTATTAGAGGAGGGGTTGAGTCTGGCCCACATTCCTTTGTCTTGGAGAGGAGGCCAAGAGTTTGGAGCATACTTTTATTCCAAAGTGGCAGCTGAGCCTCTGATTTTATGTCTATTAACCCATCAACTACTAGATAGAACCAAAGAGTCCTGAAGTTGGTTCTGAAAGCAGAAATGATACCGGATGTGAAAACACAGCTGGGTTTAGAAGAATATGGTTCCATGTAGTTTATGAAAAACGAAAATGCAGAAGGTGCACTGAGTGTTAGTTCTTTTCATTCCATAGTTGACCGTGTTAAGTCCCTTCCCTACTGTGTACTAATTAGCCTACAGCCCTACTTGTATGGAGGATCATACATTTTAGCTTCATAAATTTATGCATTTATTTGGCTTTATACATTTATTACTTAAGCTTTTTGAGGACTTGGACAGTATCTTAATCCTCTACGTATTCCCAGAGTCTGGCACATTTCAGGAACTTCATAAATGTCTGTTGACCTTTACATCAATCAAAAGATTGTTTACTACTGAGTTTATATTGTATATGGGAAACAGAGAAATCTAAGACAGTCACTGGCCTCAGGGAGTTTATAATTAAATTGGGAGGTGGGGGTGGGGAGAGGGAGCATCTATAAATAAGAAACTACTGAAGACACTGATTAAATGTTCACGTGGCATAGACTTTAAGTGCTACAGAAGTTTAGATGCAGTCAACATGTTTATGAAAGAATGAATAGTGGCCAGGCGCTGTGGCTCATGCCTGTAATTCCAGTACTCTGGGAGGCCAAGGCGGGCGATCACAGGTCAGGAGTTTGAGACCAGCCTGGCAAATATGGTGAAACCCCGTTTCTACTAAAAATATAAAAAAGCAGCTGGGCGCGGTGGCGCACACCTGTTGTCCCAGTTACTCGGGAGGCTGAGGCAGGAGAATCGCTTGAACCCGGGAAGCGGAGGTTGCAGTGAGCCATCTTACACTACTGCACTCCAGCCTGGGCGACAGAGTGAGGCTCTGTCTCAAAAAAAAAGAAAAAGGAAAAGAAAAGAATGAATAGCAAAGAGCAATATGAACTGAGGACAGAAAACAAGGAGACATAGCTCAAAGCTGGGTCTTGAGAAAGCTTCAGATACAATGGAGTGGAGGGAAAAGGATACTTCAAACAGAACAAAGGCACAGAGGAAAGAATAAGGACTGAGTTGGGGGAGAAGGTGTGGGAAGTAGCTTGGCCTAATAAGGATGTAGGGTCTGTATGGGCAGACTGGGAGAGAAGGCTGGAGGCAGAAAAGAGCTAGACTATTGGAGGGGGGGCAGTGAGAGGCAGAAAAGCTCAGCCCTGATGCCGCAAGCAGGAGCAATCTAAGCAAGGGAAGGAGAGAGTAACAGTGGAGCCTGGGAAGAATCTGACAGTGGCAGAGAAGACAGATCAGAAAGGCAAGGACATCAGTAGGCAGCAAATGACACACTCCAGATGAAAAGGAAGGCAGAAGGAATGAAAAGGAGCAAAGGCCGGGCGCGGTGGCTCAAGCCTGTAATCCCAGCACTTTGGGAGGCCGAGGCGGGCGGATCACAAGGTCAGGAGATCGAGACCACAGTGAAACCCCGTCTCTACTAAAAATACAAAAAATTAGCTGGGCGCGGTGGCGGGCGCCTGTAGTCCTAGCTACTCAGGAGGCTGAGGCAGGAGAATGGCGTGAACCCAGGAGGCGGAGCTTGCAGTGAGCCAAGATCGCGCCACTGCACTCCAGCCTGGGCAACAGCGTGAGACTCCGTCTCAAAAAAAAAAAAAAAAAAAAAAAAAAAAAAAAAAAAAAAAAAGAAAAGGAGGGGAAGGCCATGGTACACCTCTTCCATCCATTTCAATCACTCTTGTCCAGAACTTTAATTTGAAACATACTTCCTTAGGACAATACCAAGTGTCTGGTTAATGTTATCTCCCTCAGAATTTAGTAGCTACTGTAGAAATTTTCTGTAAGAGGTTTTTGTTTTTACAATCTATACTTTTTAGATGGATATCCATCACCTTAAACATTTATCTTTTTTTTTTTTTCTCTGAGACAGGGTCTCGCTGTGTCACCCAGGCTGGAATGCAGTGGCAATAAAATGGCTCACTGCAGCCTCAACCTCCCGGGCTCAAGCAATCCTCCCACCTCAGCCTCCTGAGTACCTGGGATCACAGGGGCATGCACCATGCCTGGCTAATTATTTGAAATGGGGGTCTTACCATGCTGCCCAGGCTGGTCTCCAACTCCTGGACTCAAACAATCCACCCACCTCAGCCTCCCAAAGTACTGGGATTACAGGCATTAGCCACTATGTCTGGCCCTATTTATCTTTTCTTTATGATGGAAATGTTCAAATGCTTCTCATCTGGCTATTTTGAAATATACATTAGATTACTGTTAACTATAGTCACCCTACTGAACTATCGAACACTAGGTCTTATTCCTTCTATTTTTTTTTTTTTTTAAATGGAGTCTCACTCTGTCGCCCAGGTTGAAGTGCAGTGGTGTGATCTCGGCTCACAGCAACCTCTGCCTCCCGGGTTCAAGTGACTCTCTTGCCTCAGCCTCCCAAGTAGCTGGGATTACAGGAGCCTGCCACCACGCCCAGCTAATTTTTGTATTTGTAGTAGAGATGGGGTTTTTCCATGTTGGCCAGGCTGGTCTTGAACTCCTAACCTTAGGTGATCTGCCCACCTCGGCCTCCAAAAATGCTAGATTACAGGCGTGAGCCACTGCGCCCAGCCCCAACTGTATTTTGCTACCTATTAATTGACCTCTCTTCATCTCCCTCTCACCCCCCCCACAAGAGATTTTAAGGGAAGGCAGATCCAAACTCCATCCAGCTAAGGGTTTGGGCAACTCACCACAACGGGCCCATCCTCCTGGGCCAGGTAAGTAATTGTCGCCGAGGTGAAGTTGAAATAACCAGCCTTGAGAGGGCGCAGGACCACAGTGTGGGAGACATTGCTAGCACTGGCTCAAGAGTTAAGGAAGGGAAAGAGATGAAGCTAAGGTTGTAGCAGCCTTTCGGCCTGTGGACCTGTGGACTAAATGCAACATTTACAAAACAGTTGTCAATACGTGCTGATCTCATACAGGCAATACTCTGCAGGAATGAAAAAACATATGCTTCTTTTTAAAATTTATTTTTTTTTTAATTATTATACTTTAAGTTCTAGGGTACATGTACATAACATGCAGGTTTGTTACAAATGTATACTTGTGCCATGTTGGTGTGCTGCACCCATCAACTCCTCAGCACCCATCAACTCGTCATTTACATCAGATATAACTCCCAATGCAATCCCTCCCCCCTCCCCCCAAATTTACTTATTTTTTTTAAATATTAAAAAAAGAGAGAGAGAGAGATGGGGTCTCACTTTGTTGCCCACGGTGGTCTCAAACTTTTGGGCTCAAGTGATCCTCCCGCCTTGGTCTCCCGAAGTCCTGGGATTACAGGCATGAGCCACCACACGGGACCTAGGCTTCTTTTTCAAATCTAAAGTGTATGGTATTACAGGTTGTTTTTCCAGCTAAATTTTAAGGGGCCTATGTTATACTCAGTGCACTGGTTTTTGAAGTAAACTTCCAAACCAATATATATCATGGATAAAAAACTATAGTCATTTGGCCAGGCATGGTGGCTCACACCTATAATCCCAGCACAATGGGAGGCCAAGGTGGGTGGATCACCTGAGGTCAGAAGTTCGAGACCAGTTTGGCCAACATGGCGAAACCCCGTCTCTACTAAAAATACAAAAATAGCTGGGCGTGGTGGCGAGTGCCTGTAATCCCAGCTACTCTGGAGGCTGAGGCTAGAGAATCGCTTGAACCAGGGAGCCAGAGGTTGCAGTGAGCCAAGATGTGCCACTGCATTCTAGCCTAGGTGACAAGAGCGAAATTCCATCTCAAAAAAAAAAAAAAAAAGTACACTAATTTGATCAGTGCTTCTTCTTGGGTGGTTAAAAGAAATTATAGCCACTTAAGCTCATAGAAAATCTTTTTTTTTTTTTTTTTGAGACAGAGTCTTGCTCTGTCACCAGGCTGGAGTGCAGTGGCATGATCTCAGCTCACTGCAAGCTCTGCCTCCTGGGTTCACACCATTCTCCTGCCTCAGCCTCCTGAGTAGCTGGGATTATGGGCACCTGCCACCAATCCTGGCTAATTTTTTTATATTTTTAGCAGAGACGGGGTTTCATTGTGTGTTAGTCAGGATGGTCTTGATCTCCTGACCTCATGATCCACCCACCTCAGCCTCCCAAAGTGCTGGGTTTACAGGCGTGAGCCACCTGCACCCAGCCAAGCTCATAGAAAATCTTTTGTTAACTATAATTGAAGGAAATTCTTGAAAATACAAAAAAAAAAAAACCCACAAAACAAAAACAAATACAAAGACCACATTTACCCTCACCAAGAAACCTAAATGTATATATATTTATTATTGATATGATATGGATCTGTGTCCCTGCCCAACTCTCATGTGGAATTGTAATCCCCAATGTTGGAGGGGGGGCCTGGTGGGAGGTGATTGGATCATGGGGGCAGATTTCTCCCTTGCCATTCTCATGATGTGAGTTCTCACAAGATCTGGTTATTTAAAAGTGTGTAGCACCTCCCCACTTACTCTCTTCCTCCTGCTCCAGACACTTAGGTGCCTGTTTCCCCTTTGCCTTCTATCCTTGTAAGTTTCCTGAGGCCTCCCCAGCCATGCTTGCTGTACAGCCTGCAGAACCGTGAGCCAATTAAACCTCTTTTCTTTAAAATTACCCAGTCTCAGCTTGTTCTTCATAGCAACTGGAGAACAGACTAATAAAATACAATTATTATTTGTTTAAGAGACCAGGTCTCGCTTTGTCACCAAGGCTGGAGTACAGCAGCACTATCATAGCTCACTGCAGGCTTGAACTCCCAAGCCCCAGCAATCCTCTCGACCTCCGCCTCCCAAGTAGCTGGGACTATAGGCATGTGCCACCACACCTGGCTTAAATATACTTTAATTCACAAGAAGAAAAATACCATCTAATTCAATACTCGAGATAATTGGTAGATTAGAATAAGAGACTCATTGAATAAGAGACTTTAAAGGGTCACCCAGGTCCTTCATGCTAGCATCCCAGTAAATTTCTTTTTTTTTTTTTAATTTTTGAGACAGAGTCTTGCTGTTGCCCAGGCTAGAGTGCAGTGGCGCAATCTCAGCTCACTGCAACCTCCACTTCCCAGGTTCAAGCGATTCTCCTACCTCAGCCTCCCGAGTAGCTGGGATTACAGGTGCCCACCACTGTGCCTGGCTAATTTTGTATTTTTAGTAGAGCCGGGGGTTTCACCATTTTGGCCAGGCTAGTCTCGAACTCCTGACCTCGTGATCCACCCACCTCGGCCTTCCAAAGTGCTGGGATTACAGGCGTGAGCCACCGTGCCTGGCCTGAATTTCTCTTAAAAGCACCTTAAATATCCTTGTCCAGCCACAAACATCTTTATTAAGTGCCTATATCCTTCCAGTATAGTATGTTTCAGGGGGTTTTTTTTGTTGTTGTTGTTTTTTTGAGACAGAGTCTCACTCTGTCGCCCAGGCTAGAGTGCAGTGGCAGGATCTCGGCTCACTGCAACCTCCGCCTCCCAGGTTCAAGCAATTCTCCTGCCTCAGCCTCTCAAGTAGCTAGACTACAGGTGTATGCCACCACACCCAGCTAATTTTTGTATTTTTAGAAGAGACAGGGTTTCACCATGTTGGCCAGGCTGGTCTCAATCTCTCTTTTTTTTTGAGACAGAGTCTTGCTCTGTCGCCCAGGCTGGAGTGCAGTGGCGTGATCTCGGCTCACTGCAAGCTCCACCTCCTGGGTTCATGCCATTCTCCTGCCTCAGCCTCCCGAGTAGCTGGGACTGCAGGTGCCCGCCACCACACCTGGCTAATTTTTTGTATTTTTAGTAGAGATGAGATTTCACTGTGTTAGCCAGGATTGTCTTGATCTCCTGACCTCGTGATCCGCCTGCCTCAGCCTCCCAAAGTGCTGGGATTACAGGCGTGAGCCACCGTACCCTGCTTGTTTCAGGGTCTTATAATCGGAACTTCAGGATGCTCCTTCTTCATGTCTACTCTAAATCATGCTTACACAATTTACACCAACCTCTCTTGCTCCATCTTATCCAGAGAGATGACAGGAGGACAGCCACACATATCCAGCCTATTTGAAGTACCCCCACTGCTTTGCAGGCAAGGCTATCCCTGCCCCCCTCCCTTCATCACCAAGTAGCAAGAGGATACGGCGCAATCCGGTCCCATTTGACATTGAGCATTCCAGACACAATGCCAAAGTCTTCTGGAGGGAAGGAATCATCAGATAGTTCCACGTCTAATGCAGCACTAGAAAATGGACGAAACAAAATAAGGGTTAGTAAGTAATGGATATAAAATTAAAGCAGGCTGGGTGTGGTGGCTCACGCCTGTAATCCCAACACTTTTGGGAGGCCGAGGCGGGCAGATCACCTGAGGTCAGGAATTCGAGACCAGCCTGGCCAACATGGTGAAACCCTGTGTCTACTAAAAATACAAAAATTAGCCGGGCGTGGTGGTGTGTGCCTGTAATCCCAGGTACTTGAGAGGCTGAGGCAGGAGAACTGCTTGAACGCTAGGAGGCGGAGGTTGTAGGGAGCTGAGATTGTGCCACTGTACTCCAGCTTGGGACAGAGTGAGACTCCATCTCAAACAACAAAAAAAATCAAAGCAATTGTCCAGGCGCAGTGGTTCACGCGTATAATCCTAGCACTTTGGGAGGTCAAGGCTGGCTGATCTCTTGAGGTTAGGAGTTTAAGACCAGCCTGGCCAACATGGTGAAACCCCGTCTCTATTAAAAATACAAAAATTAACCAGGCGTGGTGGTATGCGCCTGTAATCCCAGCTACTCGGGAGGCTGAGGCAGGAGAATCGCTTGAAGTTGGGAAGCAGAGGCTGCAGTGAGCCAAGACTACACCACTGCATTCCCGCTTGGGTGACAGAGTGAGATTCCATCTAAATAAATAATAATAATAAAATTAAATTAAATTAAAGCAATAAATAATCAAACCTGCCTGTTTCTCCAAAAAAATGAGAATTGCAAAAGAGAGATATGAGTAATATAGTAACTTGGTTCTGTTGCATTGAAGAATCCAGGTCAAAGACTGGATACTATTGCTCACAAGCACCAAAATAATCAAGTATCCAGGAGGCAATAGGTCCAAGTTCATCCTTGCCTCAATTTTTCTTCATGTACATGCCTATGTCTGTGGAGGGAGGGAGAAGAGGAACACAGTGAATACAGAGGATAAAGTTAAAGGGAATAAAATGAAAGAAAGGCAATAAAAATGCTCTCGGCTAATGAAAGAAGGAAAATGACACTTTTTATTTTTTTTGAGATGGAGTCTCTGTCTTGTGGCCCACGCTGGAGTGCAGTGGCGTGATCTCAGCTCACTGCAACCTCCGCCTCCTGGGTTCAAGCGATTCTTTTGCCTCAGCCTCCCGAGTAGCTGGGACTACAGGTGCCTGCCACCACACTCGGCTAATTTTTGCATTTTTAGTAGTGACAGGGTTCTGCCATGTTGGCCAGGCTGGTCTCGAACTCCTGACCTCCGGTGATCCGCCTGCCTCAGCCTCCCAAAGTGCTGAGATTACATGTGTGAGCTACCATGTCCGGCTGGAAAATGACACTTTAAACCCCTGAGGTAACAAGGGATTGTGTATTTTTTGTGTCTTAATGTTCCCTCCTTGTTTTTCCACAATTCTTGCCACTTCCCTACTGTAAAATTCTTCCAACCCAAAATGTGAAAGATGGTTTCTTGTAGCTTAGGTAAGAATGTCCTCCTTTCCAAAAGTAGGTCCCAAAGTATATTCATTCACTCAATATATCCGATGCTGGAAGTGTCCCAAAGAGAAACCACTACCCACCAATATGCTCCCTACTCCCATCTGAAAACTAAGAATCCAGAAATAGGCTTAATCTGTAACTCCAGGGCCTCCTTACCTTGAGCCGACATTGTAGATATTGTACTGCAAGGTCAGGTCTCGTCCCTCCACGGCATATCTGTTCAGCAGTGATTTGGAAGCCAAAAGCCTGGCTCCTTCCTCTGCTTGAGTGACAGCAAATAGAGCCAACACCACAAACGCCAGCAGCCTCATCTTTAGAGAAAAAAGCAAAGTGAGTTATCAAACCAAGTATGTAAAATTCACCAAAATCCTCTTGACAGGGCTCCCGTAGAAAGCTCCTTCGATGCTACCCAAGCAGCAGCCCTTTCCACAGAGTAGTCCATAAGCCACCAGCGCAGACCCGTTCTCCAGACTCTCCTACCATCTTCACCCTGCAGCCCTCGAAAACCTGGTACAAGTACCAGTATATCTACTGCCCTCTTCCTGTCAGAAGCCCCGGGATGCTCACCGGCCGGTGGTGTCTTCTGAAGGGACACCATGTGGCCAGAGCAGGGCTTTCTTTGGGGTGCCTGATTTCGGCCGATCTTGGACCTGCAGGAGCCTGTTTGTAGCTTTCCCTCACACAGGAGTGCCCACAGCTGCAGCCTTCCCGCGGCTCCTCTCCTCCTTGGCCACAGCTCCACTGGGATCTCACCGCGGACTCTTGGGGTCCTCCTCACATCCCTGTACCCCACTCTCCAGTCCAGCCCCTGAGATCCCATTCGTCCTCGCCTGTCACAACACCTTTTGGGTCCTTCGGGCAGGGGACGGGGGTCAGTCACCTCTGCCCACCCCCGCCCCCCGCCTCTTGTCAAGGTTACACGTCCTCCAGCCAGCGCGTCCTCTGCCCTTCCCGCCTTCCCCGAGCTAACCTCCAGCCACGGGGTGATGAGCGGACACGAGGCTCTCGCCTGTCCCGCTCAGACGCCCTAAGTCTCCAGACTCACCTTGGGCATCCCAAATGCCTTTCCGGAGCCGCAAAGACAGGAAGAGAGCGTCAGCGTCGGAAAGACCGGAAATAAGCACTGGCCGGAAACAATGCTGTTCCTCCCAATGCCTTGTGGGAGTTGTAGTTCTTGGAGAAGCCCCACCTTTCTCTTTGTAGTGCCCGCCTGCCTGAGAACCTGTGAGCGCTCCTGAGAGGTTTGTGCGCTCTCCACGCTTCTTATTCTGCCCTCTTTGGGGGGCTTTTCAGGTTGATTTTTCACTACTGTATGTGACCCGCACCTGATTGGGTGCTTTGGGAAACTAGCAAACCTAGAAATTTGGATCATCTATCTAAAATGTCAACTAATACTGTTGAACAGAGAATTAGAGAAAAGCTATTCCAATCAGTATTTTTTCTATTCTCAGTCAAGACACGTAGACATTCCCTACATCCAGCAGGTCACCGAGCCCTGAGCTTTATTTAGAAGCCCTTTGAAGTGCCAAAAAGGTAGATCTTTTCTTCTCCATTCCTACTATAACTGCTTTAGTTCTTGCTGGGTAGTCGATGTGGGTTTTACTCTAGTAGTCTTTCTATCTTAGGTCTTTCCCTGCACTTTTTATTTTTATTTATTTTATTTTATTTTTGAGACAGGGTCTTCCTCTGTACCTCAGGCTGGAATGCAGTGGCTCGATCTCAGCTCACTGCAACCTCCGCCTCCCGGGTTCAAGCGATTCTCCTGCCTCAGCCTCCCCAGTAGCTGGGATTACAGAAGCATGCCCGGCTAATTTTTTGTACTTTTAGTAGAGATGGTGTTTCACCATGTTGGCCAGACTGGTCTCAAACTCCTGGCCTCAAGTGATCTGCCCGCGTCGGCCTCCCAGAGTACTGGGATTGCAGACTTGAGCCACCACGCCCGGCCTCCCTGCACTTATTAATCAGCTGCCGAACTTCCCAAAACAGCATTTTGAACAGTAGATCTTAGGTTCAGAGGATGAACTGTGAAGTTAGGCAGTCATGAATTCAATCCCAGTTCTGTCACTTAGTGGTTAGGTAACCTTGAACAAGCATTACTTATATAACACCTTGGTTCGCACATCTGTAAAACAAGATAATTATAGCACTCACAAAAGGTTAGAGTATCAAATAAGATGATGTATGTAAAACTCTCAGTACAGTACCTGGCACATGTATGTGCTCAGTAAATGGTAATTATCAGTATTGCTGATCTTGTAGAATAATACACATCGCCTGTATCTGCCTTAGTATCTGTCCCTCCATTCTCCACCTCCAAGATTGCAGTTTCTTGAGAAAATGTTGTCCATTTCCGGTTGCTTAGTGTCCTGCCTGAGCATGCAGGAAGTAGTCCAGGAATTAATAATGACTTCTCTACATACAACCTCCAGTCTGCTTCGACTTCAGGCCTTGGTGTGTGACTTCCTTGAAATGTCCTCCTGCCCCTCTTCCTATCCAAATCCAGCCAGTCCTTCAGGACCCTGTTCTGGTCTCGTCCTCTCTGGGAAGCCCTCCTTGGCTTTGAGTGTTCTTTCACAGCACAACAATTTATTTGTTTTCCTCTAATTGTTTCTGGCTTGAAAAATATACCTTAGGCTGGGCACAGTGGCTCATGCCTGTAATCCCAGCACTTTGGGAGGCCGAGGCAGGTGGATCACGAGGTCAGGAGATCGAGACCATCCTGGCCAACATGGTAAAACCCTGTCTCTATTACAAATGCAAAAATTAGCTGGGTGTGGTGGCGCATGCCTGTAATCCCAGATACTCGGGAGGCTGAGGCTGGAGAACAGCTTGAACCCAGGAGGCGGGGGTTGCAGTGAGCTGAGATCACGCCACTGCACTCCAGTCTGATGCCAGAGCAAGACTCTGTCTCAAAAAAAAAAAAAAGAAAAAAGAAAAGAAAACTACCTTAATGATTAGGTCCTATTTCTGTAGTGTACACTTTTTCAAGGGCAAAGAAAGTGCTCAAGAAACATCTGCTGATTGGATCATTTTTTTTTTTTTTTGAGACAGAGTCTTGCTGTGTCGCCCAGGCTGGAGTTCTGTGGTGCTATCTCAGCTCACTGCAACCTCCACCTCCCAGGTTCAAGCAATTCTCCTGCCTCAGCCTCCCAAGTAGCTGGGACTACAGGCATGTGCCACCACGTCCAGATAATTTGTATTTTCTTTTTTTTTTTTTTTTTGAGACGGAGTCTCGCTCTGTCACCAGGCTGGAATGCAGTGGTGCAATCCCGACTCACTGCAAGCTCTACCTCCCGGTTCAAGCAATTCTCCTGCCTCAGCCTCCCGAGTAGCTGAGATTACATGCATGTGCCACCATGTCCGGATAATTTTTATATTTTTAGTAGAGGTGGGGTTTCACTGTGTTGGCCAGGATGGTCTCAATCTCTTGATCTTGTGATCCGCCCGCCTCGGCCTCCCAAAGTGCTGGGATTACAGGCATGAGTCACCACGCCTGGCCAATTTATTTGTATTTTCAGTAGAGACAGGGTTTCGCCGTGTTGGCAGGATGCTCTTGATCTCCTGACCCCGTGATCCATCTGCCTCGGCCTCCCAAAATGCTGGGGTTACAGGTGTGAGCCACCATGCCCAGCCAATTGGAGAAATTTTTACTCCTTCCTCCTTCCTTTTTCTTTTTTTTTTTTTTTTTTTTTTTTTTTTCTTTTTAGACAGAGTCTCACCCTTTGCCCAGGCTGAGTGCAGTGGCACAAACATGGCTCACTGCATGCAGCCTTAACCTCCTGGGCCAGCTGATCCTCTCACTTCAGCCTCCCAAGTAGCTGGGACCACAAGTGTGCCCTACCATGCCTGGGTAATTTTTTATTTTTTTATTTTACTTTAGGGATGGAGTTTTGCCATGTTGCCCAGGCTGGTCTCTAACTCCTGGGCTCAAGTGATCCACCTGTCTCTGCCTCTGAAAGTGTTGGGATTACAGGCATGGGCCACCTTGTTTGCTCAAATATTACTTTCTATAGCCATTTCTCCAGGACCGGAAAGATGGAAAGTGTAGGTGTTCTTGTTTCTCAGACTCTGCTGCACCCAAAAGGAATATATCTTTAGCACACACTGTCCAAATGCCTTACTATGGAGTCACTTCTGAGTCCAGAAGAGAAATGTCTTCATCCTTGGGTTGCCCACTTATACACTGACCCTTTTCCTGCCTCTATCCCATCCGAGTCACTTGTTCTTTCATTAGTACATTTAGCATTCATTTTTTGAGCACCTATTATGTGTCAAGCACTGTGATAGTCACTATAAGAGATACAAAATAGGGCCAGGCACAGTGGCTCACTACCTGTAATCCCAGCACTTTGGAAGGCCGAGGTGGGCAGATCACGAGGTCAGGAGTTCAAGACCAGTCTGACCAACATGGTGAAACCCTGTCTCTACTGAAAATACAAAAATTAGCCGGGCATGGTGGGACACCCTTGTAATCCCAGCTACTTGGGAGGCTGAGGCAGGAGAATCGCTTGAACCCGGGAGGTGGAGGTTGCAGTGAGCCGAGATCGTGGCACTTGACTCCAGCCTGGGTGACAGAGCGAGACTCCATCTCAATAAAAAGAGAGATACAAAATAGGATATGGAGCCTGCCTTCAAGAAGGATGACCTATAGTCCTAACCATAACGAAAAGACAAATGAGGTTCAAGCACTCCTCAAGAAAAAACAAACAAACAAAAAAAAAACAGGCAAGGTGGTTCACACCTGCAATCCCAGCACCTTGGAAGGAAGGATTGCTTAAAGCCAGGAGTTCGAGACCAACCTTGGCAACAAAGTGAGACCTGTCTCTACAAAAAAAAATTTTTCAGTAGCCAGGTATGGTGCCATGTGCCTGTAACCCCAGCTTACTCAGGAGGCTGAGGTGAAAGACTTGCTTGAGCCCAGGAGTTCGAGGCTGCAGGGAGCTATGATTGCACCACTACTCTCCAGCCTGGTGACAGAGCAACAACCTGTCTCAAAACAAAACACATGGGCCGGTGGCTCATGCCTGTAATCCCAGCACTTTGGGAGGCCGAGGCGGGCGGATCACCTGAGGTCAGGAGTTCAAGACCAGCCTGACCAACGTGGAGAAACCCTGTCTCTACTAAAAATACAAAATTAGCTGGGTGGGGTGGCACATCCCCGATATAGTCGATGGGAAATATCCGCCAAAGTGACTTATGTCAAAGTAAGTCTGTCAAGAAAATCTTGGATTTAGTATAGATTGATTTTTTTCCTTTTTTTCTCTAGAACTAGAGAGAACCTGGGAAAATGCTGTGATAACAGATCATTTCACCCCTGGAACTCTCACATATCTCACTGTGGATCAGAAAGTCTCAGACAAGGGATGGGCTGATGAGGACACATCATCTCTATTCAGTCTCCCTACTGGAATTCATTCTGACTAGAGTAGAGAGATTTTGAGTCAATTGCTAAAGGAAGCGTTTCTATTGAAAGAGCTCCAAAAGAATACAAATGCTTCCTGCCATCTTCAAGGGGACTCCAAACCAAGAGACTGAGTAGGACTTTGTTAGATGAGCAGGAATTGTGTGTCAGGATTGGAGGTGTACAGAGCCAGTGTGAGGCCACCTATGGTGTCAGTTGTGCCCCTAGGATGGTATAACAGGTTTCAAGCCTTGTTTCTTTTCTTTCTCTCTTTTTTTTTTTTTTTTTTTTTTTTAAGACAGGGTATCCCTGTGTCACCCAGGCCGGAGTGCAGTGACTCAATCAGCCTCAACATCCTGGGCTCAAGCAATCCTGTCTCCCTAATAGCTGGGAGTAAAGGCATGCCCCATCGTGCCTAATTTTTTTGTTTTTTATAGAGATGGTGTCTTGTTATGTTGACCAGGCTGGTCTTGAACTCCTGGACTCAAGCAATACTCCCTCCTTGGCCTCCCAAAGTGCTGGGATTACAGGTGTGAGCCACCGCGCCCAGCCTACATTGTTTTTTTATTGTGTTTTATTTTTTGTTTTGTTTTTGTTTTTTGTTTTGTTTTGTTTTGTTTTTAAGATAAGGTCTCCCTCTGTGGCCAAGGCTGGAAAGCAGTGGCATGATCACAGCTCACTCCAGCCCCGAACTCCTGGGCTAAAGCTACCCTCCTGTTCCAGCCTCCTGAGTAGCTGGGACCACAGGCACTCGCCACCACGCCCAGCTAATTTTTAAATTGTTTGTAGAGACGAGATCTCGTCTGTTGCCCAGACTGATCTTGAACTCCTGGGCTCAAGCAGTCCTCCTGCCTCAGCCTCCCAAAGTGCTGGGATTACAGGCATGAACCACTGTGCCTGGCCAATTTTTTTTTTTTTTTTCTTGAGACCGAGTCTCATTCAAGCTGGAGTGCAATGCGCGATCTCTGCTCACTGCAAACTTTCCCTCCTGGGTTCAAGAGATTCTCCTGCCTCAGCCTCCCCAGTAGCTGGGATCACAGGCAACAGGCACATGCCACCATGCCTGGCTAATTTTTGTATTTTATAGAGATGGGATTTCACCATGTTGGCCAGGCTGGTCTCTAACTCCTGACCACAAGTGATCCACCTGCCTCGGCCTCCCAAAGTGCTAGAATTACAGGCGTGAGCCACTGTGCCCGGCCCTGGCCAATTTCTTATTGTGATTAAATATACATAACACAGGGCCGGGCGCGGTGGCTCAAGCCTGTAATCCCAGCACTTTGGGAGGCCGAGACGGGCGGATCACGAGGTCAGGAGATTGAGACCATCCTGGCTAACATGGTGAAACCCCGTCTCTACTAAAAATACAAAAAACTAGCCGGGCGAGGTGGCGAGCGCCTGTAGTCCCAGCTACTCAGGAGGCTGAGGCAGGAGAATGGCGTAAACCCGGGAGGCGGAGCTTGCAGTGAGCTGAGATCCAGCCACTGCACTCCATCCTGGGCGACAGAGCGCGACTCCGTCTCAAAAAAAAAAAGAAAAAAAAATATATATATGCATAACACAAAATTGACCATTTTAACCTTTTTTGTTTAGACAGATTCTCACTCTGTCACCCAGGCTGGAGTGCAGCAGCATAATCATGGCTCACTTCAGTCTTGACCTCCTAGGCTTGATCTTCCTGCCTCACCAATTTGGACAAACTGTATCCATCTGAGATCAGTTGGTTAAAGAGGTAGATGTGATGGAAAACTGGCTCTAACTTCTCTAATATTAATTCAACACAGATTTGCTGATTACCCTCCTACGTGGTAAACACTGTTCTAGGCCCTAGGGCAATAGCAGTGGACAAAACAGATAAATCTCCTTACCTTTCTCTCAAAACAGAAAATAGCCCTTTCTAATGCAGCACCGTCCAGTAGAACTTTCAGTGGTAATGAAAATATTCTAGGCCGGGCGCGGTGGCTCACGCCTGTAATCCCAGCACTTTGGGAGGCCGAGACGGGCAGATCACGAGGTCAGGAGATCAAGACCATCCTGGCTAACACGGTGAAACCCCGTCTCTACTAAAAAATACAAAAAACTAGCCGGGCGAGGTGGCGGGCGCCTGTAGTCCCAGCTACTTGGGAGGCTGAGGCAGGAGAATGGCGTGAACCCGGGAGGCGGAGCTTGCAGTGAGCTGAGATCCGGCCACTGCACTCCAGCCTGGGAGACACAGCGAGACTCCGTCTCAAAAAAAAAAAAAAAAAAAGAAAATATTCTATAATATCTCCACTGTTGAACATGGTAGCCACCAACTACATGTGGCTATTGAGCACTTGAAATGTGACTGGGCAGACTGAGGAACTGAATTTTTTTTTTTTTTTTTTTTTTTTTTTTTTTTTTTGACGCGGAGTCTTGCTCTGTGCCCCAGGCTGGAGTGCAGTGGCGCGATCTCGGCTCACTGCAAGCTCCGCTCCCCCGGGTTCACGCCATTCTCCTGCCTCAGCCTCCCGAGTAGCTGGGACTACAGGCGCCCGCCACCTCGCCTGGCTAATTTTCTTGTATTTTTAGTAGAGACGGGGTTTCACCGTGTTAGCCAGGATGGTCTCGATCTCCTGACCTCATGATCCGCCCGTCTCGGCCTCCCAAAGTGCTGGGATTACAGGCTTGAGCCACCGCGCCCGGCCCTAAATTTTTAATTTTATTTCATTTTAACTCATTTCTTTTTTTGTTTGTTTGTTTGTTTTGTTTTTATTGATTTTTAATTGTTTTGAGACAGAGTCTCACTCTGTCACACAGGCCATAGTGCAGTGGTACGATCTCGGCTCACTGCAACCTCTGCCTCCCGGGTTCAAGTGATTCTCCTGCCTCAGCCTCCCGAGTAGCTGGGACTACAGACGGTGCCACCATGGCTGGCTAATTTTTGCATTTTTGGTGGATACAGCGTTTGGCCATGTTGACCAGACTGGTCTCCAACTCCTGACCTCAAGCGATCCACCTACCTTGGCCTCCCAAAGTGCTGAGATTACAGGCGTGAGCCACTGTGCCCAGCCTCGTTTTTTTAACTCATTTCAATTTAAGTTTGAATAGCTACATGCAGCTAGTATATTGAACATCACAGCTCTAGTGTACTCTGACACATGTCTGGACTTCGGCTTGAAATGCAAAAGCCCAGCATTTTGCTACTGAGAAAGCATTTTCTCTGCTTTTTCTCTGAAACAGTTCTTTCTCCATCATTGGGTAAGCTCGGGTCTGAGGTACGGGATGTGGGACAGCTCCCAGTGAGTCCCCCCAAAACCTCCAAATCTTGACTGACCCCATTGAATGTCTGAACCCAGACACCTTCCTGAGGTAGGTGCTTCTAGGTGTACAAAGCACAGGGTGTCCCCCTTCCCCCTACACACATGAAGGATGTCTGTGTCCTCTCAGCCCTTTCGCCCTCTTGTTCCCCCCCCAGACTCGCAGCCAGTAATGAGGAGCCATTTTAGCATAAGGGCACATCATCCTGAGAGGCAGTCTCTCAGGATGAGAGCGAGAGCATGACATGTTGGTTTGGTTGTAGATGTCACACTCTGAAGATGGAATGGCGACGTCAGTGAGGAGGCCAGAAACAGGGGTCTCCTTGATCTCACCCAAGAGGCAGCAGCCAGAAGAAGTAGGGCCCCAACTAAAAGTGGGAAAATAGCCGGGCACGGTGACTCACACCTGTAATCCCAGCACATTGAGAGGCCGAGGTGGGCCTGAGGTCAGGAGACCGAGACCAGCCTGGCTAACATAGTGAAACCCTGTCTCTACTAAAAATACAAAAATTAGCTGGGCGTGGTGGCGGGTGCCTGTAATCCCAGTTACTTGGGAGGCTGAGGCAGGAGAATCGCTTGAACCCAGGAGGCGGAGGTTGCAGTGAATCGAGATGGCACCACTGCACTCCAGCCTGGGCGACATAGGGAGACTCTTGTCTCAAACAAAACAAAACAAAACAAAAAACAAAGTGGGAAAGTAGGTAAGAACAAGGCAAGGGTCCTTTGTGAAAAGGGTCTTCCGGGTATCTGCTCCAGGCTGACTCTGGAAGACAACTTTGGGAGAAAGGGCATGCATACACATCCTATCTCCCAGGCCAGGGGTCTATGTGTGTTACCAACCAGCTACCAAGGGGTCTCTTTTCTTTTCCACAATGAACTGTGTGCACTCAGTCTCCTGCCAGACACTAGGGGACGCTGGCAGTGTCGGCAAGTCCCTGCGCTGGGCTCTTGCTCTGCCACTGCATCCACCACACTGTAATCAGATGACTTGTCCTAGCTCTTTCCCCTCCCTGGACTGTGAGTACCTAGAGGGCAGGGACACACCTCGTGTTTGTGGAATGGCTTCCCCATAAGTAGTCACTGAGCATAACTGAGCCATGCGGGGAGAAGACAATCACTGTTGCTGACCCTGCAATGGTCAGGCTTAGCTGGAAAAGGACACCAGATTCCAGAGCCAAGAACAGTACCCCATGCACAATTATTTATTTTGAAACAGTTCAAACCTATAGAAACTTGAAAAGCTGGTTGAATTAACACCTGTATGCCTTTCATCTAGATTTATCAGTCACTAACATTTTGCCCATTTGCTCTCACTCTGTATGTAAATTAATATATGTATACACTGTCTTGTGCCACATAATGATGTTTTGGTCAACAATGGATTGTATATACAATGGTGGTCACATAGATTATGATAATGTATTTTCACTGTACCTTTTCTATGTTTAGATACACAAATATCATATGTTACAATTGCCTACAGTATTCAGTACAGTAATGTGCTATATAGGTTTGTGCCCTAGGAGCAATAGGCTGTACCAGACTGCCCAGGTGTATAATAGGCCACGCCATCTAGGTTTGTAAGTCCACTGTGTGATGTTCACACAACGACATCACCTAACACCATATTTCTCAGAATGTGTCCCGTGGTTAAGTGATGCATGACTGTATATGTACAGTAGTCCCTTGGCAACCTTAGGGGATTGGTTGCAAGACCCTTGCAAATACCAAAATCTGTAGATGCTCATTATCTTTATATAAAATGACAGAATATTTGCATATAGCCTATGCATATCCTCCCATATACTTTAATCTTTTTGTTAATTTTTTTTTAAGTAAAATAGAGCAGCCAGGCATGGTGGCTCATGCCTGTAATCCCAGCACTTTGGGAGGCTGAGGCGGACGGATCACCTGAGGTTGGGAGTTTGAGACCAGCCTGACTAATATGGAAAATCCCTATCCCTACTAAAAATATGAAATTAGCTGGGCATGCCTGTATTCCCAGCTACTGGGATACAGTAGCTCGGATTACAGTTACTTGAGCCTGAGGCAGGAGAATCGCTTCAACCCAGGAGGCGGAGGTTGCAGTGAGCCAAGATCACATCATTGTACTCCAGCCTCCGCAACAAAAGTAAAACTCTGTCTCAAAAATAAATAAATAGGCCGGGCGCGGTGGCTCAGGCCTGTAATCCCAGCACTTTGGGAGGCCGAGGCAGGTGGATCACAATGTCAAGAGATCGAGACCATCCTGGCTAACACCGTGAAACCCTGTCTCTACTAAAAATACAAAAAATTAGCCGGGTGTGGTGGCGGGTGCCTGTAGTCCCAGCTACTCCGGAGGCTGAGACAGGAGAATGGTATGAACCCAGGAGGTGGAGCTTGCATGAGCTGAGATCGCCCCACTGCACTCCAGCCTGGGCGACAGAGCGAGACTCTGTCTCAAAAATAAATAAATAAATAAATAAATAAAATAAATAAATAAAGTAGAGCAGAATCTCACTATGTTGCCCCAGGTCAGTCTCAAACTCTTCAAGTGATTCTCTTGCCTTGGCCTTCCAGAGTGCTGGGATTACAGGCATGAAGCACTGCACCTGGCCCCTACCATTTATTATTTATTTATATATTTTATATATATAAATATATTTTTTTTAAAAAGCCCAGATATGGGGCTGTCGCCCAGGCTGGAGTGCAATGGTGTGACCTTGGTTCACTGCAACTTCCACCTCTTGGGTTTGATTGATTCTCCTGACTCAGCCTCCTGAGTAGCTAGGATTACAGGCACATACCACCATGCCCAGCTATGGGCTGTTCCACTCTTTGTTTTTTTTTTTTTTTTTTGAGACGGAGTCTTGCTCTGTCGCCCAGGCTGGAGTGCAGTGGCCCGATCTCATCTCACTGCAAGCTCCGCCTCCCGGGTCTACGCCATTCTCCTGCCTCAGCCTCCCGAGTAGTTGGGACTACAGGCGCCCGCCACCTCGCCCGGATAGTTTTTTGTATTTTTTTTTTTTTTTTTTTTTTTGAGACGGAGTCTCACGCTGTCACCCAGGCTGGAGTGCAGTGGCCGGATCTCAGCTCACTGCAAGCTCCGCCTCCTGGGTTCACACCATTCTCCTGCCTCAGCCTCCCGAGTAGCTGGGACTACAGGCGTCCGCCACCTCGCCCGGCTAGTTTTTTTGTTTGTTTGTTTGTTTGTTTTTTTTTTTTTTTAGTAGAGACGGGGTTTCACCATGTTAACCAGGATGGTCTCAATCTCCTGACCTCGTGATCCGCCCGTCTCGGCCTCCCAAAGTGCTGGGATTACAGGCTTGAGCCACCGCGCCCGGCCAGTTTTTTGTATTTTTTAGTAGAGACGGGGTTTCACCGTGTTAGCCAGGCTGGTCTCGATCTACTGACCTCGTGATCCGCCCGTTTCGGCCTCCCAAAGTGCTGGGATTACAGGCTTGAGCCACCGCGCCCGGCTGGCTGTTCCACTGTTAATTGGACTCTCCATCTTGATCTTCAAGACCAGCCTGGCCAACATGGGGAAGCCCCGTCTCTACTAAATATAGAAAAATTACCCAGCTGTGGTGGCACATGCCTGTAATTCCAGCTACTCGGGAGGGCGAGGCAGGAGAATCACTTGAACCCGGGAGGTGGAGGTTGCAGTGAGCAGAGATCACACCACTGCACTCCAGCCTGGGCAACAAGAGTGAAACTCCGTCTCAAAAAGAAAAAAAAAAAAGAGCATTTAATGCATTCAGGATATGTCTGTGTGTCCTTTGCAGATACTGCTTTGTAGCTTGTCTTTAGTATTTTAAGTGAACGTGTCTTCTGGGCCAGGACAGTGTTTTTTAACCTCTGCTGTCTACTCAGTTCTCACCGACAGATGGGCGCTGGGTTTAGGTTTGCTCTCTGATCTCCACGCTTCTCTGCGGCACTTCGCCTCCCCCAATGACAGATGCAAAGTCCCATATGTAACAGGATGGGCTGGTGGAGAGCATGCTTCATTCCTTGCTCTTGAATTCCCCCAAGGAAGAAGATCCCAGCCTTGTTCAGACAAAGAGGCGGAAGCAGAACAAAGTTTGCATTCTCCAGCTGAGGAAAAATGAGGTGAAAGAGGAAGACAAGGAGAACAAGGAGGACAAGGAGGATGAGGAAGAGGAGGAGGACCAAGCAGAGGGGCCCCCTTCCTCTTTGCAATCACCTAGGACAGGACGGAGGCAATGCCCGTACTCAAGAATCTGCCAAGTGAGACACAAGGAGCACCTGAGCACTTGGAAAGTAGCTTGAGCTTATCCACCGATGAAACCAAGTTGTCTGGCTGGAGTCTGTCCATGTTTTGCCAATACTTATGTAGCTGCTGCCACAGGAAGCAGAAGTCAGTGGAGGAAAACAAGGCATCCGCCCCTGGAGCAGCGAGGAGCCCAGGCGAGACTGACTCAGCTGTGAGCTTCACTAATGGGTGATGGTCCAGATCTCCAAGGGGCTCCAAGGAAAGCTCTCGGCAGAAGCCGGAAGAGCAGAGAGTGTAATCCTTCCACTTAGAAATAAAGCACATTTTATTTTTGTGAATGTCATGTGTGAGCCTGATGATTCCAGGTTTTCCTCTTTCTATTTTTTTTTTTCCTAGATGTATTCAATTCCTGCACCACTTTACCTCTTTGAACATCCCATTTTCTTGCTCCGTCCTTCCTTCTCCCTTCCCTCCATCCCTCCCTCCCTCTCTCTTCTTTCTCTTTCTCTTTCTTTCCTTCTTTCCTTCTTTTTCTTTCTCTTTCTTTCTTTCCGTCATTCTTTTCTTCCTTCCTTTCTTTTCTTTTCTTTTTTTTTGAGATGGAGTCTTGCTCTGTCGCCCAGGCTGAAGTGCAGTGGCGTGATCTCGGCTCACTGCAAGCTCTGCCTCCCAGGTTCATGCCATTCTCCTGTGTCAGCCTCTCGAGGAGCTGGGACCACAGGCGCCCGCCACCACACTCAGCTAGTTTTTTTTGTATTTTTAGTAGACAGGGGGTTTCACTGCGTTAGCCAGGATGGTCTCGATCTCCTAACTTCGTGATCTGCCCACTTTGGCCTCCCAAAGTGCTGGGATTACAGGCGTTAGCCACTGCACCCGGCCTCTTTCTTTTTTTCTCTTTCTTTCTTTCTTTTCTTTCTTTCTTTCTTTTTTTCTTTCTTTCTCTCTCTCTTTCTTTCTTTCTTTCTCTTTTTGTTTTCTTTTACTTTCCTTCTTTTCTTTTTTTTGACACAGGGTTCCACTCTTGCCCAGGGTGGAGTGCAGTGGGGCCATCATGGCTCATTGCAGCCTCAATCTCCAGGGCTCAAGTGATCCTCCCACTTCAGCCTCCCAAGTAGCTGGGATTACAGGTGTGCGCCACCATGCCCCAAGGTTTTTTTTTTTTTTTTTTTTTTTTTTTTGAGACAGAGTCTTGCTCTTGTCGCCCAGGCTGGAGTGCAATGGCACAATCTCAGCTCACTGCAACCTCCACCTCCCGGGTTCAAATGATTCTCCTGCCTCAGCCTCCCAAGCAGCTGGGATTACAGGCGCCCGCCACTATGCCCAGCTAATTCTTATATTTTAATTTTTATTTTATTTATTTATATTTTTGAGACAGAGTTTTGCTCTTATTGTCCCGGTTAGAGTGCAATGGTGCAGTCTCACAGGTGCCCGCCACCATGCCCAGCTAATTTTTTGTGTTTTTAGTAGAGACGCAGTTTCACTATGTTGGCCAGGCTGGTCTTGAACTCCTGACTTCAGGCAATCCACCTGCCTCAGCTTCCCAAAGTGCTGGGATTACAGGCGTGAGCCACCGTGCCCAGCTGATTTTTGTATTTTTAGTAGAGATGGGGTTTCACCATGTTGGCCAGGCTGGTCTCGAACTTCTGACCTCAGATGATCCACCCGCCTTGGTCTCTCAAAGTGCTGGGATTACAGGTGTGAGCCGTCGCGCCCAGCCCATGCCCAGCTAATTTTTTAATTTTTTTGTAGAGATGGGGTTTCATCATGTTGCCCAGACTGGTCTCAAAATCCTGGGCTCAAGCAATCTTCCCGCCTTGGCCTCTCAAAGTGCTGGGATTACAGGTGTGAGCCACTGCACCCAGCCCATCCCCTTCTTTCCTTTTTTTCTGTTCTTTTTTTTTTTTTTGAAACTGAGTCTCGCTCTGCTGCCCAGGCTAGAGTGCACTGGTGCGATCTCAGCTCACTGCAGCCTCTGCCTCCCGGGTTCAAGCAATTCTCCTGTCTCAGCCTCTGAGTAGCTGGGACTACAGGTGCGCACCGCCATGCGCAGCTAATTTTTATATTTTTAGTGCTGGGATTACAGACGTGAGCCACCGCTCCCAGCCTGCAAGTAGCAGTCTATTGCTCCTTTGAGAATAAAGTGTCTTTATTCTCTAGTTGCTTTAAAATATATTTTCTGGCTGGGCGAGATGGCTCATGCCTATAGTCCCAGCTACTTAGGAGACTGAGGCAGGAAGGAGGGTTGCTTGAGCCCAGGAGGTTGAATCTGGAGTCAGTGCATGACGGCACCACTGCACTCCAGATTCGGCAACAGAGCAGGACTGTGTCTCAAAAACAAACAAACAAGGCTGGGTACAGTGGCTCATGCTTGTAATCCCAGTACTTTGGGAGACTGAGGTGGGTGGATCACGAGGTCAGGAGTTCAAGACCAGCCTGGCCAAGATGGTGAAACCCCATCTCTACTAAAAACACAAAAATTATCCGGGCATGGTGGCAGAAGCCTGTAATCCCAGCTACTTGGGAGGCTGAGGCAGAGAAGTGCTTGAACCTGGGAGGTGGAGGTTGCCATGAGCGGAGATCACGCCACTCACTACACTCCAGCCTGGGCAACAGAGCGAGGCTCCATCTCAAAAAAAAAAAAAAAAAAAATATATATATATATATATATATATATACACACACACACACACACACACACACACACACACACACACAGGCCGGCAGATTCCAACTTTTTGTCCCTTTAGCTCTCCCACTCCTTCAAGGCCCTCAAAAACACAGCTCAGGGCGGAGCGTGGTGGCTCACACCTGTAATCCCAGCACCTGGGGAGGCCCAGGCTGGTGGATCACCTGAGGTCAGGAGTTCGAGATCAGCCTGGCCAACACGGAGAAACCCCGTCTCTACTAAAAATACAAAAATTTGCTGGGCGTGATGGCACGTGCCTGTAATCCCAGCTACTCGGGAGGCTGAGGCAGGAGAATCACTTGAACCTGGGTGTAGGAGGTTGCAGTGAGCTGAGACTGCACCACTGCACTCTAGCCTGGGCGACAAGAGTGAAACTCCATCTCAAAAAAAAAAAAAAAAAGAAAACAAAACAAAACCAAACCACAGCTCAGCCTCTCAGCAACCTTTTCCTAATTGGCCTCCAGATCAAAGACAGCCAGTTTTTTTTTTTTTTTTTTTTGAGACGGAGTCTCTCTCTGTCACCCAGGCTGGAGTGCAGTGGCCAGATCTCAGCTCACTGCAAGCTCCGCCTCCTGGGTTCACTCCATTCTCCTGCCTCAGCCTCCCGAGTAGCTGGGACTACAGGCGCCTGCCACCTCGCCCGGCTAAGTTTTTGTATTTTTAGTAGAGACAGGGTTTCACTGTGTTACCCGGAGACAGCCAGTCTTTAGAGCTTTCTTTCCCCTCTGGGTTCCCAGTCAGTCTTATTCACTCTTTGATGCTTTTCAGATTTTTCATGTATTTTTCCCAGATTTTAAAATATCTAGTGAGAATATTGATCTCAGGCATCTAGTCTACCATTATCAAAGTGGAACCTCCCACTCTTGGCTTATTCATGTTCCACAAAACCGTAGTCCATAACTTCACTGTACAAAAGATAAAACCCCACAGGTGTGAAAATACTTCCTCAAACTTAACATGATTAGTGGTAATGCTAGGTTTAGTCTCAGAGCTCAAGATTAATAACTACCAAATATTACTTGCAGAAAACCCGACTGCAAGAGTTTTTGTTTTACTTTTTTTTTTTTTTTCTGAGACAGAGTCTTGCTCTGTCGCCTCTAGGCTGGAGTGCGTGGCACAATCTCAGCTCACTGCAATCTCTGTCTCCCTGGTACCAGAGATTCTCCTGCCTCAGCCTCCCAAGTAGCTGGGATTACAGGCGCCTGCCACTGTGCTTGGCTACTTTTTGTATTTTTAGTAGAGACAGGGTTTCACCATCTTGTCCAGGCTGGTCTCGAACTCCTGACCTTGTGATCTACCCGCCTCGGCCTCCCAAAGTGCTGGGATTACAGGCGTGAGCCACCATGCCTGGCCTTGTTTCACTTTTTGACCTAAGGTAAGGGGAGGGCAATCTTGCCAAAAGATCAGAGGATGGAGGCAATAATCTTACAATTCATAGTTTCCTCTACCACACCTGGCCCTAAGGGGAAGTGGGAGAAGAGATCTCAGATACCCAATGGTCTAAGGATGGGGAATGGAAGAATGCAATCCTCCCCATTCCCAAGTCATATATTATTGATACCTCCATCATCAGTTATCCCTTAACCTTCTCTCTCTCTCTATATATATATTTTTTCTTTTCTTTTGATACAGGGTCTCACTTTGTCACCAAGGTTGGAGTGCAGTGGCACAATCACAGCTCACTGCAGCCTTGACTTCTTGGGCTCAAGTGATTCTCCTGCCTCGGCCTCCCACATAGCTGGGACTATAGGCCCACACCACCATGCCTGGTTAATTTTTAAATTTTTTGTAGAGACAAGGTCTCCCTATGTTGCCAGGCTAAAACCTTTAATATTAATTTGTTTTTTTGAGACGGAGTTTCACTCTTGTTGCCCAGGCTGTAGTGCAATGGCGTGATCTCGGCCACTTTTTTTTTTTTTTTTTTTTTTTTGAGACGGAGTCTCGCTCTGCCGCCCAGGCTGGAGTGCAGTGGCTGGATCTCAGCTCACTGCAAGCTCCGCCTCCCGGGTTCACGCCATTCTCCTGCCTCAGCCTCCCGAATAGCTGGGATTACAGGCGCCCGCCACCTCGCCCGGCTAGTTTTTTGTATTTTTTAGTAGAGACGGGGTTTCACCGTGTCAGCCAGGATGGTCTCGATCTCCTGACCTCGTGATCCGCCCGTCTCGGCCTCCCAAAGTGCTGGGATTACAGGCTTGAGCCACCGCGCCTGGCCTCGGCCACTTTTAATACTTCTTAACATCTGTAGTAACTGAACCAAACCTCAAATTCTTCTAGATCACAATTCTTGCCCTGGAAAACCAAGAATTTGTCTTCAGCCAGTTTCTTCTTCCTCAAAAAACAAATGCAAACACACTCTCACAACAAAGACCACGCCATTTATTTACAAAGGCCAGTGTGGGAGCTGGGGGAGGTAGGGAGGGAAAGCCACACAGACATCTTCTCTGGACTGCTTGGGACCTTTCCCACTTGGAGCAAACTCTATTCCTCTTGCCGTCATATTCTCAGCCATGGGGTCGGTCCTCCAAGCAGCTGGGCCAAGTCGCAGAGGGAAGAGGTGATATGAGCCTCTTCTGTGCTCTGACAGAGCAATGTCCAATTCCAGATCAAAGGCATCATTGCCACCCTCTCCTCTCCTTCCTCAAAGAAAACTTTCTGGCCTGGAGGGAAATAGTTAAGAACTGAAAGGCCAGGGGCTCTGGAGGAAAAAAAAACCTCTACTATTCCCATAAGGCAGTGAGGGGTGATAAGGGTGCTAGTCACAGCTCTGACAGCTTCCAAAAGGATACCCACATTACCTCTGGGTTACTCAGCATCCAGAGCCCCAAGGGACCTAGTTCTCCTGTATTCCTGCAATGGACTGACCCTTTTACCCACTTGTCTCTGGTAGTGGGAAAGCACTCTGAACCAGAAACCAACGAAGAATCCACTTCCCACACAACTTAAAAGTGTAAGGACACATGCGGATACACACGCACCCCCCCACTACTCACACAGACCGCAACCCCCTTCATGTCTTTGGAGGGGGGCTCAAATTACTAGTGCCTGGGGACAAAAGCAAGTCCTGGGTCCATGGAAATGTGTGTGTGTGCATATAAGCACGTGTGTTTGAGGAAATAAAGCCAATATGACCCCTCGTGGGGCATGGTGCTTAGCTTCATTGAGCTCCTTTCTTCAGTTCGAATTCCATTAGCATCTCTAAGTCTCTTCTGCCAGCTTGGGCCTGGATTCTTCTGCCTAAAAGAGCTATGAGTGCTTCTGCTCCCCAATTCCAACTTCCAAGCCTTTTACTCAGGCTGTCTCCCCTATTCCCTTCCTCCGAATAATCTCATTCCCTCCTCTTTCACACCAGTTTCCACTGGGCTGGTCCAGGGTTTGTTAATTCCTGTCCAGAGGGCTGTCTCATCTCCCTCTTCAGACAGAGAGAACAAGCGTCTTCCTCCTTACCCTGGAAGTCCCAACAGTGCCCACGAAAAAGTGCTGAATGAATTGACCAGAATAGGGGCCGAGGAGGAAAATTACCGCGTGTTTCACCTGCTCCTCCTTCAGAGCAAGAAATTCTAGCATTGGTTGGGCTAGGGGTGGGGAGTAGGGAGAAAAAGAAGGAAGAGAGTTACCAAAAGTAAACATAAGACAAAACCCTAGTGGTATAGATGGAAGACTATGTTCCAGTAAACCAGACAGCTGGTTCCTCCTTCGACTCTGCACAGCCACTGAAAGTTTAAAGATTGCAAAAGGTGGTGTGGGGCAAGGAGGTAGAGTCAATCAATGAAACTGTGAAAACTATTTAAGTAGCACTGCTCAAGGAGACCAGGAGAGAAGATTCTGTTAGAGATGTAGCAGTAAAACCATAATTCTCAGACAGAGCTAAGGGGTTGGAGCCCATGCCTCTAAAGTCACCCTGCTGTTTGGAGAGGATGAGGGAGAAGACGGAAGGGATGACAAGCTGTAGAGGGTAAGGGCTGACAGAAGAACCAAACGCTGACATCGAGGGAGGGGAGAGGCAGGAGGCATGGGCCGAGGGATTAGGAGAGCTGGGAGCCCAGCAGTCTCTCGATAGCTGCGTTGATGTCCCCTCCTGTGGCAATCAGGGCCTGCAGGTTGGCCTCACGATTGATGAAGCCCATGGAGTTGAGCTGCTCCAGCTGCTGCTGAAATCTCACTTCTGGAGTCTGCACCTGGAGGGAACAGGCCTTGTGAAGTGGGCACAGGACGAATCTTGGGGGCCCTATTTGAATTAAGGGTTTCTAAGACCAGCAGGTCTTCTCTAGTATCCTGAGTCAATCAGGAGGGCAGGGAAGATGAGCTGCAAATGGGGGCCCAGGAGCCTAGGTCCTAAGTCCTAAATAACTGTGTAATGGCTGGGTGCGGTGGCTCACGCCTGTAATCCCAGCACTTTGGGAGGCTGAGGCGGGCGGATCACGAGGTCAGGAAATCGAGACCATCCTGGCTAACACGGTGAAACCCCATCTCTACTAAAAATACAAAAAATTCACCGGGCGTGGTGGTGGGCGCCTATAGTCCCAGCTACTCAGGAGGCCGAGGCAGGAGAATGGCATGAACCCGGGAGGCAGAGCTTGCAGTGAGGTGAGATAGCGCCACTGCACTCCAGCCTGGGCAACAAAGCAAGACTAAGTCTCGAAAATAAAATAAAATAAAATAAAATAAAATAAAATAAAATATAAAATAAAATAAAATAAAAGTATAATAATATGGCAGGCGGATATCTTTTTTTTAGATTTTCAAGTTAACTGATAGGCCTAGATCAGTGTATATTCCTCATTACCTTCTGTAAACACTGGAGATTTTTTTTTTTTTTTTTGAGACGGAGTCTCGCTCTGTCGCCCAGCCCAGGCTGGAGTGCAGTGGCGCGATCTCGGCTCACTGCAAGCTCCGCCTCCCGGGTTCACGCCATTCTCCTGCCTCAGCCTCCCGAGTAGCTGGGACTACAGGCGCCCACAACTGCGCCCGGCTAATTTTTTGTAATTTTTAGTAGAGACGGGGTTTCACTGTGGTCTCGATCTCCTGACCTTGTGATCCGCCCGCCTCGGCCTCCCAAAGTGCTGGGATTACAGGCGTGAGCCACCGCGCCTGGCCGTAACACTGGAGATGTTAACAGGCACTCCAAAAGCCAAATACTCTGTGGTTAAATAAGATGCATACTAAGCATGACCTCCAAGTCCCCTCCTAATACTCATCACACATACAGCCATATGAAAGGCTAAGAAGGGTCCCAGTTAAGATGCTATTTAATTTTGTTTCACTGATCAATAGTTATCTATAAAGGAGAAGTATTTCCTTTTTTTATGAGACAGGGTCTTGCACCCAGGCTGGAAAATAGTGGCAGAATCATAGCTCACTGCAGCCTCTATCTGCTGGGCTCAAGTGATCCTCTTATCTGAGCCTCCTGAGTAGCTGGGGCTACAGGTGTGTACCACCATGCCCAGCTAATTTAAAAAAAATTTTTTTTGGCTGGGCACAGTGACTTATGCCTATAATCCCAGCACTTTGGGAGGCCAAGACTGGCAGTTTGCCTGAGGTCAGGAGTTCAAGACCAGCCTGGGCCGGGCGCGGTGGCTCAAGCCTGTAATCCCAGCACTTTGGGAGGCCGAGATGGGCGGATCATGAGGTCAGGAGATCGAGACCATCCTGGCTAACACGGTGAAACCCCGTCTCTACTAAAAAATACAAAAAACTAGCCGGATGAGGTGGCAGGCGCCTGTAGTCCCAGCTACTCGGGAGGCTGAGGCAGGAGAATGGCGTGAACCCGGGAGGCGGAGCTTGCAGTGAGCTGAGATCCGGCCACTGCACTCCAGCCTGGGTGACAGAGCAAGACTCCGTCTCAAAAAAAAAAAAAAAAAAAAAAAAAAGACCAGCCTGGCCAACATGGTGAAACCTCCTGTCTACCAAAAACACAAAAAATTACCCAGGTGTGGTGGTGCATGCCTGTAGTCCCAGCTACTTGAGAGGCTGAGGTAGAAGAATTGCTTGAACCGGGGAGGCAGAGGTTGCAGTGAGCTGAAATTGCACCACTGCACTCCAGCCTGGACGACAGAGTACGTCTTAAAAAAAAAAAAAAAGAAAAGTGCGTGTGCGTGGTGCCTCATGCCTGTAATCACAGCACTTTGGGAGGCTCAGGCAGGTGGATCACCTGAGATCAGGAGTTCGAGACCAGAATGGCCAACATGGCAATACCCTGAGACTAAATATACAAAAATTAGTTGGGCGTGGTGACAGGAGCCTACAGTCCCAGCTACTCAAGAGGCTGAGGCAGGAGAATCACTTGAACCCGGGAGGCGGAGGTTCACTCCAGCATGGGGGACAGAGTGAGACTCCATCTCAAAAAAATAAAAATAAAATAAAAAATAAAGAAAAAATTTTTTTTAGTAGAGAAAGGGTCTTGCTATGTTGCCCGGGCTGGTCTCAAGTGATCCTCCTGCCTTGGCCTCTCTAAATGCTTAGGATCACAGGCATGAGCCACTGCACTAGGTCTTTTTTTTGTTTGTTTGTTTTTGACACGGAGTTTTGCTCTGTCGCCCAGGCTGGAGTGCAGTGGCATGATCTGCCTCCCAGGTTGAAGCGATTCTCCTGCCTCAGCCTCCCGAATAGCTGGGATTACAGGCACATGCCACCAAGCCCGGCTAATTTTTGTATTTTTAGTAGAGACGGGGTTTCATCATGTTGGCCAGGTGGGTTTTGAACTCCTGACCTCAAGTGATCCACCCGCCTTGGCCTCCCAAAGTGTTGGGATTACAGGCATCAGCCACCATGCCCAGCCTGCACTAGGCTTTTTTTAAAAAGAAAAAAATTTTTACAGACTCGGTCTCCCTGCATTGCCCAGGCTGGTCTCGAACTCCTGGCCTCAAGCAGTCCTCCTGCCTCGGCCTCCCAAAGCATTGGGATTACAGGCATGAGTCACACTCCTGGCCTGGCTTTTTTTTTTTTTTTGAGATGGAGTTTCGCTCTTGTTGCCCAGGCTGGAGTGCAATGGCACAATCTCGGCTCACTGCAACCTCTGCCTCCCAGGTTCAAGTGATTCTCCTGCCTCAACCTCTTGAGTAGCTGGGATGATATGCATGCGCCAAGACACCCAGCTAATTTTGTATTTTTAGTAGAGATGGGGTTTCTCCATATTGATCAGGCTGGTCTCGAACTTCTGACCTCAGGTGATCTGCCTGCCTTGGCCTCCCAAATTGCTGGGATTACAGAAGTGAGCCACTGCCTGGCTAGCCTGGCTTTTCATTCTTGTCATTCGTCTAAATATCTTCTGTAAATGTCTGCTCAAGGGGTGTCTGGGAAGCACGAGCCTTGATTATGAACAAAAGACTCCTATAGCTAGAAAGAGTCCAGCAAGCACTGTCCACCTGGTGTTGAAAGGAACAATGTTTGATCCAGAGAAAGACAGAACTTACCTGGGGTCACAGAGCAAGTCCGTCACTAAGGCCCCCTGACTTGCAGTATAAAAACCCTTTCTGGCCAGGTGCAGTTGCTTACTCCTGTAATCCCAGCACTTTGGGAGCCCGAGGCAGGCAGATCACCTAAGGTCAGGAGTTCAAGACCAGCCTGGACAACATGGTGAAACCCCATCTCTACTAACAATACAAAAAATTAGCCGGGTGTGGTAGCGCATGCCTGTAATGCTAGGAGAATCACTTGAACCCGGGAGGCAGAGGTTTCACCACTGCACTCCAGCCTGGGCAACAAGAGCAAAACTCCACCTCAAAAAAAAGAAAGCCCTTTCCAGTGCTCCTTGTTGCTTCTCATCACAGTCCACAGAATCTTTTTTTGTTTTTGAGATGGAGTCTCGCTCTGTTGCCCAGGCTGGAGTGCAGTGGTGCGATCTTGGCTCACTGCAAGCTCCGCCTCCTGGGTTCACACCATTCTCCTGCCTCAGCCTCCTGAGTAGCTGGGACTACACATGCCTACCACCACATCTGGCTAATTTTTTTTTTTTAATTTTTCAGTGGAGATGGGGTTTCACCACATTAGTCAGAATGGTCTCAATCTCCTGACCTCATGATCTGCCTGCCTCAGCCTCCCAAAGTGCTGGGATTACAGGTGTGAGCCACTGCGCCCGGCCAGTCCACAGAATTTAACTTGGGTTGCACCTGGACTGGATACTACCTAGTCTAGCTCTCTCATGCCTTGCACAAAGCTGTATAAACATACATTTTGGTGGAATGGCTTTTCCAGATGAGTCACAGAGGTCAGAGAAAGGTTAAGAGGCTCACTCAAGGTAGGTCATCTCTGCCCCTCCTGCCAGCCCCTGGCCTTGACTTTCCCAGGGCTTTGGTTACCTCACCTCGCAGAATCCCCCTTCCCAGAGTCTCGGAGATGGGGGCTGCTTTAATTATCAAAAGGATCCTTTGATATAAGCAGAAATGGTATAGCGCAAATTCTGGAGGTGGAATGCCCGGGTTTGAGTCTTGGCTTCATTATCTACTAGCTATGTAAGTGAGTAAACCACTTAACCTTTCTGGGCCTTAGTTTTCCCCATCTTTAACACAGAAATAATAATAATATCTTTCTCATGAAGCTGTTGTAAGGAATGCGGTAAATGAGTCGTAAATAAGCTCTGAAATCTAAAGCATTTAGAACGGTACGTAGTGCAAGGTAAGTACCATTACTCTTCTCATCTCTATTTCACATCTGCACAAACTGAACTCAGGGAGGATCAGTAACCTGCCCAAGGCTAGTAAGTGGCAGAACACGACCTGACTCCCAAGCTTGCCCTACTGCCTCCATTCTATTGCTTCCCTTGAAACCTCCCAGGATCAAAGTGGTGCTCCCAGCACCTGCCCCCACTGCCTCATGTACCTGTGAGTTTCCACTTCCAGCCAAAAGCTGGATCATCTGCTGCATGAGCTGCTGCTGGGCACTGGAAGCCCCTGTTGGAGAAGATGTGGCTGGCGTGGCTGGCGAGGAAGTGGGCGCCTCGGGCGTAGACCCAGCATTGCTGCCGGCTGAGGGTGCTGGGGTCCGGGACATCCCAAAGGAGCCAAGGCTGTAGGCAAGAGAGACCAAGAGGTAGGAGATGGCATCCAAGAAAGTGATGAGAATGTTAAGATCCAGAAGGAAAAGCAGTTGGAAGAAACAGGAAAACAGACCCTCAGAGACAAAAAGGATGCTGAGAGAGTGGCAGAGAGAAGAGTTGAAGGGGAGAAGTTGCCAGAACCTTGCTGCCCTCCTACCACCCTACCCTCACCTGGGTACCAGCCCAGGGGCCTCGGTCTGCAAGGTCTGTAGTCCCTGCTGGATCTGCAGCAATGCCTGCATGGCTCGGGGATTGGTAAGGATGGAGAGTGACTCTGGGTTCTGCATCTGGTGGGAAATAAGTAGAGAAAGGCATCAAGAGGTGGCAGGAAATAGGAGACAACCTCAACTAGGAGTCCAGAGTCAAGCTCTGCCCCAACTTCATTTCCACCCATTGGGCTTCAGGGACTACCCCTTGCCCTCAACCTCCACCCATCTAGGCTCCTCACTCACCTGCTGCAGGAAGACTGGGAGCTGCAGGCGGAGCTGCTCCTGCAGTTGGGGATTCCCCGCGAAGAGCGGCACATTCACCATCATCTGCCAGGGTGAAGGTAGCAGGGGGAAACCTGGGCCTTTTCACCCTAAGAATTTCCCCACAGTCTCAGACTCCCTCGGCACCCCCTACCACTGCAGGAAATCTGGCCAGCTTCTCCAGGGATCTCAAAGAATCCTGAAGGCCTAAGTGGGACAGTGAGAGGAAATGGAACTATGCTCTGGGCAATGAAGAGTAGGAGGAGTCAGGCTGCTCAGCCCTGGGTCTGATGATGAGGACAGCTAACATTTCCAGGTACACAGAGCTTACTCTGTTACACGCCGTGTTCTAAGCACTTAACGTGTATTAACTCATTTAATCCTCACAACTATAGGAGGTAGGAACTATTCTTATTATCATCTTACAGATGAAGAAACTGGGAGGCTAAATAACTTGCTTAGCTCACATAGCTGGGAAGTAGCAGAGCTTGGGATGCAAACCCAGGCAGTCCGGCTCCACAGTGTTTTGACCACAAGAAACTGCCCCCAGCCAAGAGAAACTCTCTCCCCAACAACACTCTCCTCATGCTGGTTTGATACCTGAGCAGCAAAGTCGGGGTTCTGGGCAAGCGTCTGCATCATGCTGCGCATGTAGGGTGCTGAGATCACATTCTGCATCAGCTGGGGGTTCTCAGAGATCTGCTGGAGGAGGGCTTGCATTTCTGGGCTATTGAACATCCCTAGGACAAGGGGGAAAAAAAGAAAACAGGAGAGGAAGGGTCCAGATGGAAACCAAAGGCCTCACTTCAATCTACCTTACTTCAGACACCGAATGACTACAAAACTCAGAAAAGCAATGGTCCAGTGGGCACCCTAGGATTGGGGCATGAGTCCAAGTTTCTACCAAGTCCAAGGTCATCTTGCCCTGCTTTGGCCTGGCCCCTTTTCCATTTACTTGATAAGGGCAAGCCAGCTAGGAACTGGGTCTGATTTATGCCCCTCTGGACTGTTCCTGCCATAAGCTCAAATTATGTCCGATTTGGAAAGAAATGATTAAATATCATCTAGACCAAACTTGTCTTAGCAGCAGAGACCCTTTCCTCACACCAAATCTCACTCAGAAACCAAGTTTGTTAATAGTCTGGCTGGAGCTGGGGCAGGAGGGCTGCAGCCTCTCCCATTGGGTCCTTCCTTATCCTGGAGATGAAGACCCTTCCAGGATGCAGGAGCACTATTTTAGAATCATGGATGAAGGCCAGGCGCGGTGGCTCACGCCTGTAATCCCAGCACTTTGGGAGGCCGAGGCGGGCTGGTCACAAGGTCAGGAGACCGAGACCATCCTGGCTAACATGGTGAAACCCTGTCTCTACTAAAAATACAAAAAATTAGCCGGGCGTAGTGGCACATGCCTGTAGTCCCCAGCTGCTTGGGAGGGTGAGGCAGGAGCAACACTTGAACCTGGGAGGCAGAGCTTGCAGTGAGCTGAGAAAGCACCACTGCATTCCAGCCTGGGTGACAGAGCGAGACTCCATCTCAAAAAAAAATAGTAATAATAATAATAAAATAATGGATCAAGTTCCAGTCCTTGTTTTACAAATAAGGAAACTAAAACACACAGAGGGAAGGAACTTTCCCAATCAAGATATCCCCCAGAGTGCAGAGAAATTAGGTCATCTGCTGAAGACATCCCTCAGGCCATGTGTACAGTCATAGTCCAGATAAACGGAGCATCCTCTAGGGTTGTGCAGTGCATAACCTGTTCTTCTGTACATGGCAAGCCCTGCACATCCCTTTCCCTCAGCCTCACATCTGCCTCTCCTCTCCAGCCCCCTCTCCCCACAGCAGTCTGACCCTTATACACTGGATAATACCAGAGGTGCTCATGGAGCTTAGGAAGTGGGGCCTGGTTTACTCATGAGCCATTACTTAGGTCACTCCCAGGGATATCAGGACATGGCCAGAACCAGCCCTCACCCGGCCACTGTCCCAGACGGCAGAGCCCCCTCTGTGGCCTTGATAGTCTCACCTCTGTCTTCAAAATCCTGGAGCAGTATGAAACCCATTCAGTCCTGGGGCAGAGGGGCTGCCCTGGTGACCCCACTAAGCTCCTTCCATCCTAGGACATACCTGACCCCAGGCTAGCCGCATTGATCCCAAAGGGGTTCGAGACTGTCGGGTGCACCTGGCTGGTCCCCGATCCTCCGGTGCCCTCCCCACCGGACCCGGGGGCCTGGGAGGTGGGGGGCGAGGGGCTCCAGGGGTTAGGGAGGGGCTCTCGATTCTCAGTCCGCAGAGGCTGGGAGGATGAGCTGTCGGAGTTCCCGGCCAGGGAAGAGAAGGGATTGTTGCCAAACTGGGAGGAGGGAAAGGTTTTGGGTTAAGGACTGAAACAAATCAGGGACAAGGGCTAGGCCCATTCTCTCCTCTTACTTAATAGCCTCCCCTTCCCCAGAAAAGGGAGAGAGATCCAAGACCTTGGAATTCCTCAGTTCAGTTCTTTGCCCCACAATGGATAGCTCCTTCCTTGCTCCACAGGGTGGGAGCTAGGTGATGCTAGTGACTGCATAACTGAACCTCTCAGATAATTGAAAATTTCCCATTCCCCATTGTGGCTTTCAATATTTGGTCTCTAAACATCTCCTATGTAACCCACTGCACTTTACACATACTTTTCCCATTATGTAGCCAAATATTTGTGTTCCTGTACCTCAAGGGGCAGAGACAATGTCAGATTTGCTTGTGCACCCCCAGCCCCGACACAAGTAGGTGCTCAATAAGTAACTACTGGCTTAATGGGAGTGGGCTGTCAAATCTGGCTCTCTACTTGAACCCCGACCTTCCCTTTCCCCAGCCTCCTTGGACTAATCCTAACTCCCCAGAACCTTTCCCTCACTCCCCAGGTCCCCTACCTGGCATTCTCTGTCCACCCAGGCACACCACAGTGGTGGCCCCTAGCGGAACACACATCCGGCAAGATATGCCCTCTCTAGATTTTCCCCTCCTGCTCCAAAACCTACTTCTACACACTGGCTGCTTCAGCCGAACAAGCCTCAGTTTACTTCTGATCCACCTCACCCTACCAGGTTCCTCACTGTGCTCCCCAGGATATCTCAGGTCCATACCCCATGGGAAGGTATGCTGCCTAAAGGCAACACTGGAACCGCCTCCCCTCCAGCACCTAGCACAGAGCTCTGACTGAGGGAGTCCCAGACTCAGTTTTCCCTAGTCAGCCTTTCTCATGGTCTAAATGCTCAGTAGCTCCCTCTCCTGAGTTCCCAGGTGGTCCTACCTCAGTTCCTCTCTACCACAGGGTTTCATATTGAGCTGCTTTTCCTGTTTATTCAAAGTGGGTCATGGGGACTGGGGCTGACCAAGGATTCTCCTACTCTTGAGCTGTTTCCCTTACCTCACCGGATGCCTGTTCAGATAACAGAGCTCACAGGCCAGGGTTCATACACCATGGTTTCAGCCTCTGTCCCTGTTTCAGATTTCCTGTTCTCATACTTGCCTAGCACCTCACCCCACCCCACCTTGTTCTGGGCTCTGCTTTATTCTTCCTGGTACACTCTAAGGACGAAATCTCTTTTCCTGAACTACCTACAGTGGTAACAACCGTCATTTATTGAGCACCTACTATGTGCCTGACACATTTATTCTAATGCCTATAAAACTCCTCTAAAACAACGGTTCTCAAAGTGTGGTCCTGGGACCCCTGCAAGCGTTAAAACTGTTTTCATAATTCTAAGACATGAATTTGCCTTTTTCACTCTTATTCTCTCATGAGGTTACAGTGGAGTTTTCCAAAGTCTACAAGACATGTGACATTGCAAACTGAATGCAGATCTGAGAACCAGCTGTCTTGTAGTAAGCCAGATATCAAAGAGAACTGTAAAAATGTAAAACAAGGCCACACTTTCCTCTAAAGTTTTGTTTTGGAAAATAAAGTTATTTTTCAAAATAATGGTATTTATGTTAACTTGTAATAATTTTTTTTTTTTTTTTGGAGACTGAGTCTTGCTCTGTTGCTCAGGATGGAGTGCAATGGCACAATCTCGGCTCACTGCAACCTCTGCCTCCAGGGTTCAAGCGATTCTCCTGCCTCAGCCTCCTGAGAAGCTGGGACAACGGGCACCCACCACCACGCCTGGCTAAGTTTTGTATTTTTAGTAGAGATGGGGTTTTGCCATGTTGGCCAGCCTGTTCTCAAACTTTTGACCTCAGGTGATGCACCTGCCTCAGTCTCCCAAAATGCTGGGATTACAGGCATGAGCCACTGTGCCCCACCAACTTGTAATAAATTGTCATTTTTAAATGAATTAAATATTTTTAAAGTTTCTCAGTTTTAGGCCAGGCACGGTGGCTCATGCCTGTAATCCCAGCACTTTGGGAGGCTGAGGTGGGTGGATCACCTGAGGTCAGGAGTTCAAGACCAGCCTGGCCAACATGGTGAAACCCCATCTCTACTAATAATACAAAACAAATTAGCTGGGCATGGTGGTGGGCGCCTGTAGTCCCAGCTACTCGGGAGGCTGAGGCAGGAGAATCACTTGAACCCAGGAGGCGGAGGTTGCAATGAGCAGAGATCACGCCATTGCACTCTAGCCTGGGCAACGAGTGAAACTTCGTCTCAAAAAAACAAAACAGACCAGGCGCGGTGGCTCAAGCCTGTAATCCCAGCACTTTGGGAGGCCGAGACGGGTGGATCACGAGGTCAGGAGATCGAGACCATCCTGGCTAACATGGTGAAACCCCGTCTCTACTAAAAAAATACAAAACAATGAGCCGGGCGAGGTGGCGGGTGCCTGTAGTCCCAGCTACTTGGGAGGCTGAGGCAGGAGAATGGCGTGAACCCGGAAGGCGGAGCTTGCAGTGAGCTGAGATCCGGCCACTGCACTCCAGCCTGGGCGACAGAGCGAGACTCCGTCTCAAAAAAAAAAAAAAAAAAAGAATAGGAGAGGGGTTTGTAAAGGCTACAACTCTACCTATGTCTTATTTGCAAATATTAAATATGTCTAGGAAAATAAACAAAATACTAACATTAGCTACCACTGAGGTAGAAAAGAGCTGGCTGGGAGATGGAAACAGAGGGATCCCTTCTGTAAACCTTTTTTTGGCCTATATACTTTTCCATACTTTTTAAGAATACTGTTTTGTTTACTTTGTGTAACTTTCTTTTTTTTTTTTTTTTTTTTTTTGTGACGGAGTCTCGCTCTGCCGCCCAAGCTGGAGTGCAGTGGCCGGATCTCAGCTCACTGCAAGCTCCGCCTCCCGGGTTCACGCCATTCTCCTGCCTCAGCCTCCCGAGTAGCTGGGACTACAGGCGCCCGCCACCGCGCCCGGCTAGTTTTTTGTATTTTTTAGTAGAGACGGGGTTTCACCGTGTTAGCCAGGATGGTCTCGATCTCCTGATCTCGTGATCCGCCCGTCTCGGCCTCCCAAAGTGCTGGGATTACAGGCTTGAGCCACCGCGCCCGGCCTTTACTTTGTGTAACTTTCAAATTTTCTTTTTGAGACGGAGTCTCGCTCTGTCGCCCAGACTGGAGTGCAGTGGCGCGATCTTAGCTCACTGCAACCTCTGCCTCCCGGGTTCAAGCAATTCTCCTGCCTCAGCCTCTCAAGTAGCTGAGACTACAAGCGCGTACCATCATGCCCAGCTAATTTTTTGTATTTTTAGTAGAGACGGGGTTTCACTGTGTTAGCCAGGATGGTCTTGATCTCCTGACTACGTGATCCGCCGTCGGCCTCCCAAAGTACTGGGATTACAGGCGTGAGCCACCGCACCCGGCCAACTTTTGAATTTTCAAACATACAAACATAGAATGTGTTTCATGTAAAATTAAATTTTTAAAAAGAACCATGGCCAGGCGCTGTGGCTCACGCCTATAATCTCAGCACTTTGGGAGGCCGAGGTGGGCGGATCACGAGGTCAGGGGATCGAGACCACCCTGGCTAACACGGTGAAACCCCATCTCTACTAAAAACACAAAAAGTTAGCTGGGCGTGGTGGCATGTACCTGTAGTCCTAGTTACCAGGGAGGCTGAGGCAGAATTGCTTGAACCCGGGAAGCAGAGGTTACAGTGAGCTGAGATTGTGCCACTGCATTCCAGCCTGGGCAACAGAGCAAGACTCCGTCTCAAAAAAAAAAAAAAAAAAAAAAAAAAAAAAAACCAAAGGGCCCTGAAATTATATATGGCAACATGTTAGGGCAACACTGATTGTTAAAAAAAGAATGCTATATTTTTATCTATTTTTGTGTGTGTATGTACTTGAATAGGATTCATAAAGCATTTTTTAAAATGTATAATCCTGGGACCCAACCCTAGAAATGGATTCAATAAGCAGCTCAAAGGTGGGGACCAGGATTCTCATTATCAACAAGCTCCCCAGGTGATTCTGATGCAGGTGATCCATGGACCATACTTGAGACATGTTGTATCAGGGCTGGCGTCTGACTTCAGGCCTGCCACCTGGCCTTTGAGCCCCTGGTACAAGAAGTTTGTCAGAAGGATGTCAAGTTCCTTGGATGGATGCTATGCCTCACCCACTTCCACAAGGACCTCTGCTTATCTTTTGTCCATGCCAAATTGGACCATCCCCGGATATGCACTGTTGAGAACTGCCTTCAAGCCAAGGCCCACCCCTCAGGGAACTGGGGAAAGAAAGAAGAGCAGACCCAGGTTTGCCTGGGGTAGGGGTAGGGAATATTGAGCCCAGACAGCCCGACCCACTACCCTGGCCCTTGATCCCACCTGTTCCCGGGCAGCACTGAACATGGGCTCCTGGATGTCCGTGTACATGCGGCGGAGGGCATTATATCCTCCAGGGATGCTCTCAAGGTTGCTCAGGGCCCGATCCTGGTTCCGCATCATTTCTTGCATCATGGCTGGATTCCGAGCAAGCTCCATTGTCTGATCAAGGGAGAGAGACAAGATGGGCCCCAGAACCAGGGGAGCACCAACCTAGGAAAAGGGTGGGCCTTGAGGAAGTGGGTCTGTGTCAGGATCAGGACCAGGGCCCAGGAACTGCCCCACAGTGACAGAAAGTAGAATAAACTGGACTTCCTTCCTCTACTGTAATCTTGGCTCCAGGCCTGCCTCCCTGTGGGTATTTTGGTTGGCTTTTTCTAGCGGAGGACAATGATCCCAGCTGAAGTGAGGGCAGCAGCTTCCCTCCCTTAGGCTCAGAGTGTCCAAAGAAGTGTCAGGATGCACAAGGAAACTGAGTCAGAAGGGACACAGAAAGAAAGGGAAGGAAGCAGAAGAGAAAATTAACATCTACTGAGTACCTACTGTATATGGGCACAGGGCCAAGTAGTTTACAGAATTCAAGTCATATAATCTCCACAATAACCATCTCAGGTGGTTATTTCTGTCCCTATTTTGCAGATGAGCAAACAGGCTCAGAGATGTTAACTGACTTGCTGCCCTGGGACACAGAGTCACTGAGTGGTGAAGACAGTGTTCAAAGCCAGGTTGGTCGGTCTGTCCAAGACCATACTGTGATTCCTGGTAAATGACTGCAAGTTGGGGAAGGAAAGGATTCAGGCTGGAATAAAGCTACTGACACGCTCTAATTCCCACCTCCAAGTCTTTGGCCTGCCTGAACCTTGAGAAACACTGAGGATGGGGGCTTTCTTCTATGGAGTCAATGGCACAATCTCAATAAGGGGTGGCTATGTCAACCCCAGGGGAGTTCATCACAGAAAAATGAGTGTAACTACTTGTTCGCATTCAACTTGGAATACATTTCCTCTCCTTCCCAAATCTGCTCCACACTTGCCTTTTCTAAGACACCTTTATAACTGATATGCCCAGCTTCCTAGAACTCTGATCTCTTGTCCTGTAATTCATTCATTCAATAAAAATTTACTGCGTGACTACTATGCACCAGGCACTGTTCTAGACAGTGAACAAAACACTCACAAGTCCTTGACCTTACATAAGTTATCTTCTGGTGAGTCCAACACTGGTGTCCACAGCCCTGCTGGGAAGATCGTCTACTCTGATCCTCTGGTAGAGTGGACCATGAGCTGGAACTCCCAAAGAGCAACATCACAACAGTCTCCCTTCCCAACTGGGCCCTGCCCAGCCACAGTGCTCCCCAAACAACCTACTATCTTTCACTCCCAGGCCTTTATATTTGCTGTCCCTTAGCCCTGAATGCTCTTCTCTTTTTTCCCTCGTCTTCCTCCTTTGGGTCTCAGCTTGGTGACATCTCTTAAGGCCTCCTCTAAGCCTCAGGGTAGGGCCAGGAGCTCTTCTCTATGCCCCTAGAGGATTCCGTGATTATCCTTATGATAGCACTGACCACATTGTATTCTAATTGCTGGTTTACTTGTCCCACTTCCCTTTGACACCTGGAATTCCTGAAGAGCTAGGCCTGTCTTTTCATCCCTGTACCTCCAGTGTTCAAAACTGCTGAATACATGAATGAACAAATCAATGTATGGAAAGGCTGGGCAGGGCATGGCTGGGCACCAGCGTCCTCCAGCTCTCTAGCCCTCTCATACTCACCTGCCTCATGAGTTCAGGGTTGTTGAGCATGTGGCTGATCTCAGGGTTCCGCTCCATCAGCTGCTGCATCTGGGGGTTGGCCATGATCATGTGACGCATCAGGTCAGGGTTAGACATCATATCCTGGACCAGGGGGTTCTCCATGATCTGCGACAGCATCTCAGGATTGGACATCAGCTGCCTCTGCATCTGCTGCTGCAGCTCCATGAAGTTGGCAGAGCCCAGGCCCAGGCTGCCCAGCCCCAGGATGCCCCCAAAGCCAGCTGTGGGAGGGGGGCAGGGTCACAGTCTGCCACAAGATCCCTGTCCTCACTTAGCCAGAGCCACTGAATTTGGATCTCCAGGACAGGCCCCAAATGCTTCTCACATGTTCCTCTTCCAATCATTCCCACAGCCCAGCCCTGATCCACTGCTGGCAAAAAAATGTGAGCCTACTAGACTGAGGCCTCTCTGAAGGCTGAGGCTGCACCAAACATAGAACTGAGCAGAGAGAAGGCAACCAGCAATGGTCTGTTGAATGAGTGGCCCATCTGGCTACTGCTGGATCTAACTTTTCCCCAGACTCACAGTCTTCCATTCTCTACCTAGGGTTCCCCACATCCCCAACCCCATTTCTGCCCTCACTCCTAACCCTTAGCCATGATCCCCACCTCTGAGAACTCCTCAGACTAGTTTCTTCCCCAACTTGAATCAAGTATCAATGTCTGGAACTCTACGTCATGAGGTCCCCTATCCCACCAGACCAGGATCAGGAACTCCTGTTTCTTCCTCCTCTTGGCTTTCCCCAACTCTCCAACCCCAAACAAGAGTGTGCTCTCCTCTCTGAGGGCTTACAGAGTATGGACGCAGTAGCACTGGGGGGTCCCTCCCCAGCCCCTGGAGAGGGCCCCCCACCACTGCTCCTCCGGCTTCCACTGCCAGCATCTGAAGAGGCACTGCCAGAGGTGGAGGGCTGGGCAGGGGTGGCGGGTGAAGCAGGCGTGGTGGAGGGTGCTGAGGCAGGGTCAGGTGTGGAGGGGGAAGAAGCAGTGGCAGCAGCTGGATCTTGAGCCCTGAGGACAGAGAAAGGAGAATCCTGTTGGAGTGAGCACTAGAAGAGGGAAGGTACCTCGACAATCTCTGTGCTTGCCGTGGGACTACTATTTTAACTCAAGCCCCCTCCTAGCAGCCCTGAGGCTGGAGTGGGGTGATGGCTGGAGGGCAGTCAGTAAACCAGCAGAGGGAGAAAGGAGCTAGTATTATCTGTCTTCAGGGCATTCTGGGAGTGGTAAATCAGGTTCCCTTCCCTTAGAGAGGAGATCATATTCATCCAGGAGCTACCTGCCTGGGCCTCAGCTTAGGCCCTCTGGGTACGGTCTAGCAATGAGTGAGAAAGTATTAAATGGGGAGGCCCAATCAGAAGCTGGATCTGCTCTGCTCCTGAACTTACTTCTGAGGGGTCTTGATGACCAGATGGACAGTGAGCCCGTCTTTGATTCCGTGCTGGTTCAGTGTGTCCCCATCCTTGAGGATCTTGCCTGCGAAGATCAGGACCAGCTGATCCTGCTGAGCCTTAAACCTCCGGGAGATTTCCTCTTTGAACTGTGATCAAGAGGCAGAGGTCACTGTGGAGGCTGCCTGGACTCCCCCTACCAGGGACCCTGACTCTTCTTCAACAGCTTCTGTACTCTCTTGCTCTCATCTCTAGTCATGGGAAGTCCTTTCTGTAGTCTCGATGCCATTCCTCCAGCTGCAATAAGCATCTCCTTTCTTAACAAAGGAGATGAACCAGTGAGAGGCTCTTCTCTCAGCTCCATCCCAGAGTCTCCCACCTGAGAAAGCTCTTGCTGCCATCTGCCTCCCAGCTTCAGTCCCTCCAACTAGTTCTCTGTGAGGCAGGGCAGCCTCCCCCCACCCCAACTCCTTCAACAGCCTTGGACTTTCAGCCTTCTGAGACCCAATTTTCTCTCCTCTCTATTCCCAGCATTCTCGTAACAACTACAACAAATAGATGTCAGTTGTTGAGCACTATCTATTCACGAGTTAAAGATATAGTATAGTAATTATCATCTTCATTTTATTTTATTATTACTTTTATCTTGAGATGGAGTCTGGCTCTGTAGCCCAGGCTGGAGTGCAGTGGCGCAATCTCTGCTCACTGCAACCTCTGTCTCCTGGGTTCAAGTGATTCTCCTGCTTCAGCCTCCCGAGTGTCTGGGACTACAGGCACACACCACCATGCCTGGCTAATTGTATTTCTAGTAGGGATGGGGTTTCACCATGTTAGTCAGGCTGGTCTTGAACTCCTGACCTCAGGGGATCCACCCAACTACAACTCTTCAAAGTGCTGGGATTACAGGCATGAGCCACAACGCCCAGCCTTATCTCCATTTTAAAGATGAGAAAACTGAGGATCAGTGAGGTAAGGTAACTTGCCACAGGCAGACCAGAACTCAGGTCTTGACACCGAAGTCCAGGCTCTTAACTAAACATACAGTCTCTCAATGATAGCCATTTTCAAATTCAGCTTTGCAGGGAACAGTACAGTATTTAAATTCTGAAATTTAGTAATTCTATGTGGTTAGGGAGGGAGCAAGGATGGAGTTAGACTTCCCAAATTCTACCAGCCCCTCCAAAACACAACACAAAACAAAACACAACACACACTTTAAGTAGAAACAGTGCACTTGTTAAGCAGAGGCAGCTTCCAGATCCCTCTCTTCCAACCAGATGGCCTATCTTAAGCCCCGCCTATGTGAAATTATGGAGCGGCCACAGTGGGTGGCAAGCACAGGCAACAGTCCCTCATTCAACAAGATTTTATTGAGCACCTACTGCACACCGTGTAAATCTCAGAAGAGCTGAGAACCAAATGTAACCACGTCGATTTCAAAGAGTGGGAAGGATCTGGGCACAGGGAAATCCTCCCCCGACAGCCCCGTCGCTCAGAGAACACTGGGCGTTCTCTGAGGTACAGAGTAGGCGCCGGCGCTCTCCGCCTGCCCCCGGCCCGTTCTCTCGGTTAGCACCTTCCCTGGGCCCCCACTCCGGCACACTCCCCTCAAACCCAGGGTCCTTCCCCCTTCCTGGTGCAAGGTGTCCCCTCCTCACTCTCCACCACGCCCCCAGCCCAGGCCACAAGGCAAAACCCGCCCCCCAACACGCGCCACGCTCCCCAATATCTCCCCTCGCAGGGCGCCCCCTACCCGACTCTCCTTCCCTTCAGCTCCTCGGAGTCCCAGCTGGCCCCCGCTCTCCTCTCCGGGGCCCTCCAGGACGCCAGACCGTCAGGGAGGCCCCCATCTCTTCGCAGACCCCTCCTCCGCGCTCCCCCCGCCTCCCGCCTGCTGTACTACCTCCTTGACCGAGGCTCGATCGCAGATCACAATTTCCTCCTTGTCCTTAGGGGTCTTGACGGTGACCCGAATAGGGGGCCTCGTCTCGGCCCCGCTCGGCTCCGCCATGCCGCCGCCGCCACCCGGCCGCCCGCCAGCCCGCCCGGCTCCTCCTCCTCCCCGCCCGCCCGGCCGGCCCGGCTCGGCTCCTGCGCCTCCAACACTCCCCTCTCTCCACCTCTCCCCCTCCCCTCCCCTCCCCTCCTCTCCCCTCCCCTCCCTGAGGCTTCACCGCCCCCTCCAGACCAGCCGCAGCCACAGCGCCCCGGGCGGACCGGGGGGGCCACTGCAGCGGGGTCCGCCCAGGGCCAAGCCCCAGGTCCGGAATCCGGCCAGGGTCTCGCCAAGCGGGGGCTCCTGGGGAGGCTCTGGGCGGGGGAAGGGACGTGCCCTTCACTGCGGGGGCGAGGGCGAACTCCCCGGGAGACCGCGGCCCAACGCTGCCCGCCCGAGCCGTGCCGCCGTCCCCTCCGGCCCAAAGCCTCCCCGCCCCCTCCGCGGCTAACTCTGCTCCGGGACAAAGGACTTTGTGTGTCGCCGCTTTATCTCCGTTCCCTGTGATAACTTGGTCTTTCTTGGAAGCCCCAAGTCCCTTCCAGGCCAGGGGCCTTTCTCGACTTGGAGGTTGGGTTTTCCCACCAAGCACGTCCACTTAGGATCTCAGCTCTAGGACTGACCCTATAGCCCCGAGGGTCGCGGCCTAAATGGTCTGTTGCGAACGGTTCCAGGGAGCTGGGTTTTGGCTGCGTGGCCTTTCAGAGCCTTGATTTCCTCAAGATAATAATAGTACCTCTCGCCTCATCGCACAGAATTGTGCATAACGGAGAAAACTGTTTTGAAAGTAACCAAAGGCGTGCCTGACAAATATGAGGATGTAGTATAATTATTGAATCGTGGACTGCCAAGCGGACACGTTGATTCCTTTCTCCCCGAAGGGGTTAAATGTCCTTCCAGCGCTGCAGCTGTCCTTTCACTCCCGCTCTTTTCCGCCCCCACAACCGCGTGGTCCGCCTGGAAAGGCGAACTATAGTTCCCATGGTGCCTCGCGAGGTCACGAGGAACTACGATTCCCAGAGACCCCCGCGGCGGGGCGGTGTTGAGTCGGAACCACAATAGCCAGGCGAGGAAACTACAACTCCCAGGGCATCCCGGAGCAGGCCAACGGGACTACGGGAAGCAGCGGGCAGCGGCCCGCGGGAGGCATCTCGGAGGATCTGGGTGCAAAAACCCAGGGTTAGGAGCGGTAGGCATGCTGCGCCCCAAGGCTTTGACCCAGGTGCTAAGCCAAGCCAACACTGGAGGCGTCCAGAGCACCCTGTGAGTGCGGACCACGGACCCCAGCGGCGCGCGCTGCAGTGGAGCGGCGTGCGACTCCCTGAGGGAGGGGTGGGGAAGGATCGCCCGGAAGGGAGGAGGCGTCAGAGGGGGCAGTGGCTGGGGGTACCGGCCGGGAGGTCACCTCTCGAAAAGGGAGGCCGGTGTGCTGGGTGCTTAGGGCACGTTCCGGGACACACTCAGCCGAGAGCCTTGCTGGATGTGCCCGTGGCGGGACTTGAGATGGAAACCCAGACGTTTTACTCCCCGCGCTGAGCACATCGTTATCCCTCCCCGCCCCTCACCAGGCTGCTGAATAACGAGGGATCACTGCTGGCCTACTCTGGTTACGGGGACACTGACGCCCGGGTCACCGCTGCCATAGCCAGTAACATCTGGGCCGCCTACGACCGGAACGGGAACCAAGCATTTAATGAAGACAATCTCAAATTCATCCTCATGGACTGCATGGTATGGAGAGGGGAGCCAGACTTCCCCTGTCCCCCAAGGGGATCCCAAGGGGGCGACCTGGACCCCATCCTGGATGGTTGGAGGGGCAGGGACAGGATCTCCGGAAGATTACTAAGAGTTGGTCTGCAGCAGCATTTGTAATAGGCAGGACCCTATTCATCAAGTGGTGGTGAGGAAGGAGCCCTGGACCTGAGAGGTCTGACTTGGGTTCTGGTCTCAGCCATCCACTTATCAGTTGTGGAACCTTGGGTAAGTCGCTTAACCTCTCTCAGCTTCCTTACCTCATGTCTAAGGAGAAGACAATTTCCCTCTCCCCGCTCCCCTCGTGGGTTGTTGTGAAGGTCAAATGAAATAATGGGTATAAACAGTAGAATGACGTGCAAACACAAAGTGTTGTCATCCCAGCTTCACCGACTCACAGAACCATGGCAGTCTCCAGACCCTAGTCCAACCCCTTAAGGTTACAAAGAAAGGAAAATGAAGTCCAGAAAGGGGAAGTCGCCATTAGACTGTGAACTTCCTAGTATCTGTTCAGTTAACAAATATTTAGGTCCTTGCAGTGTTCTCAGGACTAGGGAAAAAAAAACAGCAAACAGAAAGACAAAACCCCCAGACCTAATAAATCTTACACAGTGATGCGATCACAGCTCACTGCAGCCTCGACCTCCCTGGGCTCAGGTGATCCTGCTGCCCCAGCCTCCTGAGTAGCTGTGACTACAGTCATGCACCACCACACCTCACTAAGTTTTGGATTTTTTGCAGAGACTGGGTTTTGCCATGTTGCCCAGGCTGGTCTCAAGCTCCTGGCTCAAGTGATCCACCCACCTCGGCCTCCCAAAGTGATGGGATTACAGGTGTGAGTCACTGTGCCCGGCCACATTTTTTAAAATAAGTAAAATATGTAGTATATATTAGGTATTGAAATTGCAATGGAGAGAAAGCAGGGAAGTTAAAGAGTATGAGTTTGTTGGGCGTATGTGTCAGGGACAGTCTCACTGGAAAGGTGATATTTGATCAAAGATGTGAAGAAAGGTGGGGGACAAGCCATGTGGCTATCTGAGGGAAGAATATTTTGGACAGAACAGCAAGTACCAAGGCCCTGAGGCAGAATTATGCCTGCTCAAGGATCAACAGGGTTGGTTGGTATGGCTGGAGTTGCATGAGAATAGAGGAGGGTTAAGTAGGAGATGAGGTCAGAGAGGCAGGGAGTGCAGTGCTTGGTTCCTGGCATACAATGAATACCTAGTAAAAGTTTGCCGAACTTACTTTGTTTTTTTCAAATCGGCCAGAGGGTGAACTCTACAGGAAGGATCTTCATAGTAACTCAACTGCCTACTCTCCCCTACCCCCTGCACAACCAATGCCATTTTTAGTTCAACATAAGACTCCTACTGGATGCCTAGAGCTGGTGCTATAAGGAAATAGCTTTCAAACGTTTTGACCACAACCCAGCCATAAGAAATATATTTTAAAGGGCCGGCACGGTGGCTCATGCCTGTAATCCCAGCACTTTGGGAGGCTGAGGCGGGCAGATCATGAGGTCAGGTGTTCAAGACCAGCCTGGCCAACATGGTGAAACCCTGTCTCTACTAAAAATACAAAAAATTAGTCAGGCATGGTGGCATGTGCCTGTAATCCCAGCCACTAAGGAAACTGAGGCAGGAGAATCACTTGAACCCAGGAGGTGGAGGTTGCAGTGAGCTGAGATCACGCCATTGCACTCCAGCCTGGGCAACAGAGCGAGACTCCATCTCAAAAAAAAAACCAAAACAAACAAACAAAAAACAAATACATTTTAAGGCTGAGCGCAGTGTCTCACTCCTATAATCCCAACACAGACTGAGGCTGGAGGATACTTGAGGCCAGGAGTTTGAGACCAGCCTTGGTGACCTAACAAGACCTCATCTCTACAAAAACTTTTTTTAAAAATAAATAAATAAATAGGAAATAATTTTTTAAGAAAGACATTTTTTTTTTTTTTTTTTTTTTTTTTTTTTTTTTTTTTTTTTTTGAGACGGAGTCTCACGCTGTCGCCCAGGCTGGAGTGCAGTGGCGCGATCTCGGCTCACTGCAAGCTCCGCCTCCCGGGTTCCCGCCATTCTCCTGCCTCAGCCTCCCGAGTAGCTGGGACTACAGGCGCCCGCCACCGCGCCCGGCTAATTTTTTGTATTTTTAGTAGAGACGGGGTTTCACTGTGGTCTCGATCTCCTGACCTTGTGATCCGCCCGCCTCGGCCTCCCAAAGTGCTGGGATTACAGGCTTGAGCCACCGCGCCCGGCCAAGAAAGACATTTTAAGTCACAGCTCAACACACACATATACCCACTAAAACAAAAGTCATGAAACAATACTTTTCCTACTACATGTAATATACTTCATTTTTTTCTTTTTTCTTTTTTAATGCTGATCAACCTTCTTAATTTATTTCCTAACTGTGGGGTCAAACCTGCAATTTGAAAAACATTACCATGAGAAAAGAGAAGAAATATCAGTTGAGTTACTGCTCCTGTGTCCCTCTCAGTGTCTGTGGGGTGAGCTCATAGTAATAACATCGCTCATTTGGACAACTGTGGGCAGATATGAAATTTCATGGTATTAGCACCCTCACCAACTGGGATGAAGTAGGGGTTACAGAAAGAAAAACTGAGTTTCTGAGAGACTGAGTTTCCCAGAGTAACATGGTTAGTAGGTGACTGTACTGAGGCTGGAACCTGGGCTCAGAACCCCATGTTCAGGACTGTGGCCAAAAGCTTTTCTGCTGAACCTCCTGCTGTGCCCAGGGCATGGGAGGAAGATATAGTCTCTTTGGGGCCAGAGAAGCCTTTGGGGAGGGAGGGTGCTAATGTTGCCAAGCAGAACATCACATCCCATCATATCACCCCCACCAGGAGGGCCGTGTAGCCATCACCCGAGTGGCCAACCTTCTGCTGTGTATGTATGCCAAGGAGACCGTGGGCTTTGGAATGCTCAAGGCCAAGGTGTGTATGTGCCCATCCCTCCACAGCCCTGGGCCCAGCCTTTGTGCTCCCGCACTGTGTCCAATCCCACCGGGACTCTGTTTCTAGAGTCCTCATGTCTATTCAGTCCATTCCTGGTGTGGGCCAGCTCCCAAGAGCAGGTGGGGCTTGGGGGCTGGTTGCTCCCTATGGCACTGGGAGCAGACCTGGATTTGGGGTCCCTAGTGCCAGGCCGTGTGCGGGACTGATTTCTGTTCTCCCTCTGCAGGCCCAGGCTTTGGTGCAGTATCTGGAGGAGCCCCTCACCCAAGTAGCGGCATCTTAATGGCATTGGTGGAAGCTGGGGTCAGAAAAGAGAAACGACCATTTGGAGGGGTGGGGCCTCCTAGAAGAACCTTCTTAGACAATGGGGGGAGGATGGGACTTGGGTTTTTCCAAGAATAAACTTTAATTCCTGTCATGTGTCTTGGCTACTTTCTTGGATGGGAGGAATCAGAGAAGATAGGAAGCAGCAGCCGTCGCTTCTGGGATTCCTTATGTTCTGCAAGGATGGACTTCTACCCACCCCTTCATCATGACCTTCGGCGAACAATGGTTCTTGGCAGTTACGCCAAATAGTCCTTGTCCTCACCAATGGTGTAACCTCACCTAGACCCTGCCGCTCAGAACAGAGTCTTACCCACCTCATAGGCAAAACCGTGGGAGTGAGCTCAGAGGAGCAAGGGTCTGGTAGAGCTTGTGTTGCACAGAGAATATAAAGGCCCTGGGAGGTTAGTGTCTATCATTCCAGGTTTGGGGGATGTGTGCCTTTTCTTTTTTTTTGAGAGGATCTCCCTCCGTTGCCCAGTCTGTAATGCAGCAACACAATCTCAGCTCACTGCGGGCTCAACATCCTGGGCTCAAGTGATTCCACCTCAGCCTCCAGAGTTGCTGGGACTATAGGCATACACCATCATGCCTGGCTAATTTTGGGGTTTTTGTTTTTTGTGCTTTTTAGGGTTTGGTTTTTTTGTTTGTTTGTTTGTTTTGGTAGAGATGAGTTCTCAATATGTCACCCAGGCTGTTCAGCTTCTGGGCTGAAGCCATCCTCCTGCCTCCCAAAGTGCTGGGATTACAGATATGAACCACTTCAACTGGCCAGTGAGTGCCTTTTCTATTCTTGGGGTTGGGAGGGTTTCCCCTAACAGCCTAGAACAAGCCATCCCTTTCCTCATCTTCCAGGTGTTCATGTGCTTACACAGACCCTCCCCAGATCTTGAAACCCTTTGTAGTCAAGATGCCTTTGCTGTGAGGCCTCAGGTCCTGTTCAGGGAGTAGAAGTAACCCAGACCTCCCAAAGGCATTCATCTCCAGATCCTCCTCCTACACTCAGACCACTCACTCCAGCTGTCTGTTTCTGCCCCAGGTCTCTGCCTACCCAGTATCCTTAAAGCAGGTCTGTATAGGGAGCTACTAGCCCCCTTCCCTAGTGCCATATAAAGGAACCCATCCCAGAGAAGTGGGTAGGTTTCGAGTCCCAGCTCCACCCAAGATGAGAAACACTGCCCATCCCAGGCCCTGGGCTGTCAAGGAAGGGTGGAAGTTACTGTGGCCACGATGCAGCTCCCACAGCTCTGCATTGCAGGAGGGTGACTGGCGTTCTATCAGCACCTGCTCCAATATCCCTTACTCTAGTTCCTCCAGTGTACCCTCCTACCAGCTCTGAAGGAAAAGCAGGCCAAATGGGTTTCTTTTTTTTTTTTTGAGACAGTCTCTTGCTCTGTCACCCAGGCTGGAGTGCAATGGCGCAATCTCGGCTCACTGCAATCTCTGCCTCCCAGGTTCAAGCAATTCTCCTGCCTCAGCCTCCTGAGTAGCTGGGATTACAGACTCCCGCCACCACGCCTGGCTAATTTTTGTATAGTTTTAGTAGGGACGGGGTTTCACCACATTGGTCAGGCTGGTCTCGAACTCCTGCCATTGCGATCCGCTGGCCTCAGCCTCCTAAAGTGCTGGGATTATAGGTGGGAGCCACTGCACGAGGCCTCTTTTTTTTTTTTTTTTTTTTTTTGAGATGGAGTCTTGCTCTGTCGCCCAGGCTGGAGTACAGTGGCGCGATCTTGGCTCACTGCAAGCTCCGCCTCCTGGGTTCATGCCATTCTCCTGCCTCAGCCTCCCGAGTAGCTGGGACTACAGGTGCCCGCCACCTTGCCTGGCTAATTTTTTGTATTTTTAGTAAAGACGGGGTTTCACTGTGTTAGCCAGGATGGTCTCAATCTCCTGACCTCATGATCCGCCCGCCTGGGCCTCCCAAAGTACTGGAATTACAGGTGTGGGCCACCGCACCCGGCCTTTTTTTTTTTTTTGAGGAGTCTCTGTTGCCCAGGCTGGAGTGCAGTGGCAGGATCTCAGCTCACTGGAACCTCTGCCTCCCAGGTTCAAGCAAGTCTCCTACCTCAGCCTCCCAAGTAGCTGGGATTACAGGCACCCGCCACCACATCCAGCCAATTTTTTTTTTTTTTTTTTTTTGAGACGGAGTTTTGCTCTTGTTGCCTAGGCTGGAGTGCAATGGTGCGATCTCGACTCACCACAACCTCCGCCTCCTGGGTTCAAGCGATTCTCTTGCCTCAGCCTCCCCAGTAGCTGGGATTATAGCCATATGCCACCACGCCCAGCTAATTTTGTATTTTTTTAGTAGAGACGGGGTTTCTCCATGTTGGTCAGGCTGGTCTCGAACTCCCGACCTCAGGTGATCCGCCCGCCTCGGCCTCCCAAAGTGCTGGGATTACAGGCGTGAGCCACCGCGCCTGGCCTCAAGTGGATTTCTTTTCTTTTTTTTTTTTTTTTTTGAGACGGAGTCTTGCTCTGTCACCCAGGCTGGAGTGCAGTGGCCGGATCTCAGCTCACTGCAAGCTCCGCCTCCCGGGTTTACGCCATTCTCCTGCCTCAGCCTCCCGAGTAGCTGGGACTACAGGCGCCCGCCACCTCGCCCGGCTAGTTTTTTTTTTTTTTTTTTGTATTTTTTAGTAGAGACGGGGTTTCACCGTGTTAGCCGGGATGGTCTCTCGATCTCCTGACCCGTGATCCGCCCGTCTCGGCCTCCCAAAGTGCTGGGATTACAGGCTTGAGCCACCGCGCCCGGCCATCAAGTGGATTTCTAAGGGGCTATTTCTTGCTCATTAGTTGGAGGACTTGCAGGCCGGGCGCGGTGGCTCAAGCCTGTAATCCCAGCACTTTGGGAGGCCGAGACGGGCGGATCACGAGGTCGGGAGATCGAGACCATCCTGGCTAACACGGTGAAACCCCGTCTCTACTAAAAAGTACAAAAAACTAGCCGGGCGAGGTGGCGGGCGCCTGTAGTCCCAGCTACTCGGGAGGCTGAGGCAGGAGAATGGCGTGAACCCGGGAGGCGGAGCTTGCAGTGAGCTGAGATCCGGCCACTGCACTCCAGCCTGGGCGACAGAGTGAGACTCCGTCTCAAAAAAAAAAAAAAAAAGAAAAAGTTGGAGGACTTGCCCTCACCACAGATTCCAGAAGCCCAGCAATGCACACTCAGCCCTCAGTGGGCTGTCTCTGAAGGTCCTCTTTCTGAAGGTCCTGTCTCTGAAGGTCCTGTCCCTTTTTTTTTTTTTTTTTTTTTTTTTTTTTTTTTTTTTTTGAGACGGAGTCTCGCTCTGTCGCCCAGGCTGGAGTGCAGTGGCGCGATCTCAGCTCACTGCAAGCTCCGCCTCCCGGGTTCACGCCATTCTCCTGCCTCAGCCTCCCGAGTAGCTGGGACTACAGGCGCTGCCACCACGCCCGGCTAGTTTTTTGTATTTTTAGTAGAGACGGGGTTTCACCGTGTTAGCCAGGATGGTCTCGATCTCCTGACCTCGTGATCCACCCACCTCGGCCTCCCAAAGTGCTGGGATTACAGGCGTGAGCCACCGCGCCCGGCCTGGTCCTGTCCCTTTTTAGCTTCCCCCCAACCCCGCTGGAGCTGGTTCTCCAGCTTGCGGGAGGCCAGGCTGACAGCAGACACCCAACCTGTCGAACCTGTCTGACGTCATCGTCTCTCCACCCACCTGGGCCCCAGGTCTCCAGCCACCCTGCTCTTCCTGTTCTCAGCTTCCGTCCTCTCAGCTTCCTTACAGCACCCCCACCTGCCAGAGCTAATCCTCCCTCGGCCCTGCCTAACCTTGAGTTGGCCCCCAATCCCTCTGGCTGCAGAAGTCCCCTTTCCCCTAATGAGAGGAGGGGCAGGACCAGATCTTTTGAGAGCTGAGGGTTGAGGGTATTGAGCCAACACAGACTTGTCATCTCTACCCCTGAAGACACCTGTACCCTCCATGCGGAGCCAAGATGGGGAATGGAACTGAGGAAGATTATAACTTTGTCTTCAAGGGTGAGTTGGGTTCCCTGAAGCAAGAGGAAGCCTGAGAGACCCAGAAAGAGATTGATAGAGCCAGAGAGGGCCCCATCCTGGGACTCCTCATTCCTTCAGAAAGAAAGCTGTAGGGAGTGGGGGAGGGCCTGGTTGCAGGGGCAAAAGTGAGGGAGCTTCTGAGTATGCTCTACTGTGGTAAATAATGACGTTGATCCCTCCTTAAGAGTGCTGAGTTAGGCTCCTCTGCCCCGTTCCTAATAGAAACCCAAATCCCTAGTGTCAGCCAGGGCAGCACAAGAGATGGAGGTCAGACTTCAGAAAGGACTTCCCTCTTTTTTTTTTCTTTTTGAGATGGAGTCTTGCTCTGTCCCCCAGGCTGCAGTGCAGTGGCATGATCTCGGCTCACTGCAACCTCCGCCTCCCAGGTTCAAGCGATTTCTGCCTCAGCCTCCCGAGTAGCTGGGACTACAGGCGCCTGCCACCATGCCCGGCTTATTTTTGTATTTTTAGTAGAGACAGGGTTTCACCATTTTGGCCAGGATGGTCTGGAACTCCTGACCTCATGATCTGCCCGCCTTGGCCTCCCAAAGTGCTAGGATTACAGGCATGAACCACCGCACCCGGCCAGGACTTCTCTCTTGAGAAGAAAGGGAAACCAGCAGACAAGAGGAAGAAAGTCATCTTTTCTGGGCAGGTGTACAGGGAAGGAGAGAAAGGAGAGACCTATCCCATTATAGGGTGGGGCAATAAATACATAGGGAAGACAGAAAATATCATGAATTTGCCACAGAGTCTGATAGAATCCAGAGGAGTCCTAGGGTTGTAGCCTCGTCTGCCTGTCCCTTGGCCGACTCACTGGATCTGCATACCAGGCACTGGGCTCAACTTGGCTGTCCCTGGAAGCAAGCATGTATCTTTCTAGCCCCTGTTTTTGGTCCCTTTGCTGTTTCCCAGCCCCACCTTCATACTTCCTTTAGGGCAGGGTGGACTCTACAGCCACCCTACCCCGCTGCCTCTCCCAACCTCAGCCCGGCCCTCCCTTGAGCTGGGACTCTCACTCCAGCACCCGCCCTGGATCTGGGGAACCTGTACTACTGGCATCTTTTTCAGGAAGGAAAGGGTTAGCAATAGTCTGGGGCAATAATATGAGGAACTACCATTTATTGAGCATTTACTATATACCAGCCACTACCTCATTCATACCATAACAATCCCCAAAAGTCATCTTTTATTTTGAGGGGCAGTGTAACATGGTCAGGAGCCAGACTGGGTTCAGATCTCAGCCCTGCCACTTACAAGTATTGTGGGTTGGTCAGCCGGGCGCGGTGGCTTACGCCTGTAATCCTAGCACTTTGGGAGGCTGAGGCGGCAGGATCACTTAAGGTCAGGAGTTCCAGAACAGCCTGGCCAACATGGGGAAACCCTGTCTCTACTAAAAATTAAAAAATTATCTGAGTGTGGTGGCACGTGCCCATAATCCCAGCTACTCGGGAGGCTGAGACAGGAGAATTGCTTGAACCCAGGAGGCGGAGGTTGCAGTGAACCGAGATTGTGCCACTGCACTGCAGCCTGGGCAACAGAGCAAGACTCTGTCTTTTAAAAAAAAAAAAAGTATTGAGGGTTGGGGTCCCTAGAAGCAGACGCTGAGAAGTTGGGGTGTTCAATGTTTGTTTGTTTGTTTTTTGAGACGTAGTCTCGCTCTGTTGCCCAGGCTGGAGTGCAGTGGAGTGATCTCTGCTCACTGCAACCTCCACCTCCCTGCAACCTTCGCTTCTTGGGTTCAAGGGATTCTCCTGCCTCAGCCTCCTGAGTAGCTAGGACTACAAGTGTGCACCACCACGCCCAGCTAATTTTTGTATTTTTAGTAGAGATGGGGTTTCATCATGTTGGCCAGGATGGTCTCAATCTCTTGACCTTGTGATCCGCCCTCCTAGGCCTCCCAAAGTGCTGGGATTACAGGCATGAGCCACCACGCCCAGCTCAATTTTTTTTATGAATCAGCACCTGTGAAAGGAAGGGAGAGGAAACATAATTGGGCAGAGGGAGAAGTTAAACAGCAACACAGGCTCGACAAAACCTGGGTCAAGGGCAGGGAGCTCTGTGATTGCCTCACCTTGCTTGAGCACTGGGTGTAGGCTGCCCAGAAAAGGCATGACTTCCAGTGAGGCCGCTGTCTGCACCAGAGGCAGATGCTGAAGGAGCTGACAGCTGGAGCCTGTCTGCAGCCTGCACTCCCTGCAGCTTGGGGGCAAGTCCTTCCTTGAAGGCTAATCTGGCCAGCACATCTCTGTGTTTACAACAGGAGCCCTGTTATCTTGGGCAAGTCATTTGACCTCCAAAGCGCCTTGTCTGTAAAAACAGGGAAAATAGTAATGGGATTCATGGCATTGTTATGAGGATTAAATGAGGTAATATGTGTAAAGCTTTTAAGGACACTGCCTGGCACATAGTAAGCATTCAGTACACTGTAAACATGAACCATTAGTATCTCCACTTTACAATTGAGGCTTAGAGGCAAAGTAGTTTACAAAAGGCCACAAAGTCTGACTTCAATGCCCTTGCCCTAAGCACCTTTGGGGTATGAAGCTAGGGCTGAGAGCCCACCCACTGAGAGGGATGGGATGGGGATGTGCCCAGTAGGGGATAGGCAGGAACACACACACACATACACACACACACACACACACACATCCTCTTACCGACACATATCCAATATTATTTCCAGCTTTTCCATACTGTCCTACACAAATAAGGAATGTTTAGATATACATTTTTTTATTTTTATTTTTTGAGACACAATTTCACTGTCGCCCAGGCTGGAGTGCAGTGATGCCATCACAGCTCATTGTAGCCACAACCTACAGGGCTCAAACAATCCTTCCACCTCAGCCTCTTGAGTAGCTGGGACTACATGCACTTGCCACCGCACTTGGCTAATTTTTTTTTTTTTCTTTCTTTCTTTCTTTTTTTGAGTCGGGGTTTCACTCTGTCACCCAGGCTGGAGTGCAGTGGCACAAACTCGGCTCACTGCAACCTCCACCCCCCGGGCTCAAGCAATCCTCCCACCTCAGCCTCCCAAGTAGCTGAGACTACAGGCACATGCCACCATGCCTGGCTAATTTTTGTATTTTTTGTAGAGATGGGGTTTCACCATGTTACCCAGGCTGGTCTCAAACTCGTGGGCTCAAGAGATCCTCCTGCCTTGCCCTCCCAAAGTGCTGAGATTACAGGTGTGAACCTCCACACCCAGCCAAGAAACTTTTAAAGTTGGAGGAGGCCTTTATAGGTTATATAAGCAAGGAAACTGAGACTGAGAAAAGGTGAGTCACTTGTTCAAGTTCACACAGTTAGTTAGAAGCTGAGCAGGGACCAGAGCCCACAGTATGTGGCTCCCAGTCCTTGGGTGCCAGCCTGCCTTTCCAGAACCACTCTGGGTGGCCTCCTCTAATTCTGTGTGCTCAGCTCAGTGCCAGTGCAATTTGTGGGCTATACTTACATCAGCCCCCTACACTCTACCCCAGCCCCCAGCTCATCCACAGTGGGTAAGACTGGGCCCTGGATGCTGCCCACCAGGCTAAAGGGTCTTCATGGCCCCTCCGGTGAATCCTTTGTCTCTGAAAACCCAAAGGCAAAAACTCTGGCCTGCTAAGAACAATCGTACCAGTCATGATTTTTACACTTACTATATCCTGGGCAACATCTCACTTACTTCCTACAACAACCCTTAAGGTAGATACTAATGTCTTCCCCATTTTTCACATGAAAAGGACAGCTCAGAGAGGTTAAATAACTTGCTGAAGGACACATAGCTGGTCTAACACCCAGTCCCATGCTCTTAACCATGCGGGACTGCCCCTCCTTAGGGACAACTGGAACCTAACTTTTTACACACACATGAGCACACATGCCTTCCTTTCACCCACAGATGTGTCAACTGCCAAACTTTCTCCTTACCCACACTTCGATTCACACCTCTGTTCATTATGCAAACACACACACCAAACCTCCCACTTGTCCTCCCGGCTCATACATATAGAGACAAGCACAATGTTCTCATACTCCTAGTCCTAGTCCAGAACTGTGCACCCCCCGACCTCCAACCATCCCTGTCCATATTCACACACAACAGTAATGTCTCCGCATGACACTCATAAACAGCCCACAGATGTCACTCCCTCACTAGAGATGCAGGCTGACTCTGCAACCATATCTCAACAGACCAGGCTATAACCCGTCAAGCCCCTTTGTTTTAAACTCTTGGCTTTTCTGCCCACCGGGACAGATGCACTATGCTGAGTTGCAGACTCCAGTCTCACAGGAGACTCCATTCCCTAATCTTTTTTCTGAGCTCAGTTCCCTTTTTCTGCTGGGCAGACCCTGCAAGCTCAGGTGGGCTTGGAGCTGCTCTACCCCATGCTCAGCCCTTATCTCTCCACTCCTTCAGTGGTGCTGATCGGCGAATCAGGTGTGGGGAAGACCAATCTACTCTCCCGATTCACGCGCAATGAGTTCAGCCACGACAGCCGCACCACCATCGGGGTTGAGTTCTCCACCCGCACTGTGATGTTGGGCACCGCTGCTGTCAAGGCTCAGATCTGGGACACAGCTGGCCTGGAGCGGTACCGAGCCATCACCTCGGCGTGAGCCCGGGCCTGGGGGGCTGCTGGGTAGTGGGAGTTCTGGGGAAGTCAAGGAACACTTCTGGAGGAGAAGTTGGGGTGGAGGAGGCAAGGGGGCTCAGCAGTGGGCTCTGGGTGGTGGGGGTGGAGATCACAGAAGATAAAAGGTACTGTAAACAGAACCAGCACAAGCCAGGATATAGTAACACTGACTAGTACTACTAAAAGCAGGAATCATTGCCACTTACTAAGCCTTTGCTATGTGCCCAGGAAGGGACAAGGCACTTTACATTTGGCATTTTATGTAACCCTTAAAGTACCACAAGAGTAAAGTGCTATAATTAATTAATTTCTGTATAAATACAAGCAAGGTGAAATCAGGGTGGAACTGGGATGGGGGCAAGCTGCACGGATCGAGAGCGCCCCCTCACTTCCGCACAATGCTCTGCACTTGGCAACTTTCATCTAACCACAGATGGCCAAAAGCTGAACCTGCCATCTGCATTTTATGAAGACTCAGAGGACACATAGGAGGTTAGGCCTCCTGACACCACATCCAAAGTGACTCTTAGGCCGGGTGTGTTGGCTCACACCTGTAATCCCAGCACTTTGGGAGGCCAAGGTGGGTGGATTGCTTGAGCTCATGAATTCGAGACCAGCCTGGGCAACATGGTGAAATCCTGTCTCTACCAAAAATATAAAAAATTAGCTGGGCTTGCTGGTGCGTACCCGTAGTCCCAGATACTCGGCAAGCTAAGGCGGGAGGATGGCTTGAACCTGGGAGGCGGAAGTTGCAGTGAGCCGAAATCGCCCCACTGCACTCCACCCTGGGTGACAAAGCGATACTGTGTCTCAAGAAAAAAGTGTCAGCTGAGCACGGCAGCTCACACCTGTAATTCCAGCACTTTGGGAGGCTGAGGCGGGCAGATCACAAGGTTAGGAGTTCGAGACCAGCCTGGCCAACATAGTGAAACCCCCATCTCTACTAAAAATACAAAAATTAGTCAGGTGTGGTGGTAGGTGACTGTAATCCCAACCACTCAGGAGGCTGAGACAGGAGAATCACTCAAACCTGGGAGGTGGAGGTTGCAGTGAGCCGAGATCGTGCCACTGCATTCCAGTCTGGCGACAAAAGTGAGACTCGGTCTCAAAAAAAAAAAAAAAAAAGGGTCTTTCAGTCAGTGTGAGGCCTAAGCATGTGAAATGGGGTCTGTTTGCCAGGGGGCAGGAAGCAAGAGTCAGGGGTTTTGGTTACATACGCTCCTCGTTACCTGATCTCTCATGAGCCTCAGTGGACTTATCAATAAATTGGGAGTTAGACATCACTAGTCTGAAGACATCCCATCCAACTCCAAGAGGGAGACTGGATGCTTGCAGTGATGCCTTGAATGGTCTGGCCAGGGACTGCTGCAAGAGGTAGGCATTCAGCTAATCCTAGAAAGATGGCCACAGGAGAGAAGAGGCCACTGTTGAGGAGCCATGTGAGGAAGATCTTGAAGATGGCAGAGTTGGCAAAAGCCCAGATGTGCATTGGTGAAGAGTAGGGGCTAAAATCAGGAGGAGGACCTGAGAAAGTAGAGGGGCTGGCTATGAGGGAGCCAATGGAGATTTGAGAGCAGGGAGGTGAAACTTTTTTATGTAGTCAGTCAGTTGAGACAAATTTTCACTCTTGTTGCCCAGGCTAGAGTGCAATGGAGAGATCTCAGCTCACCGCAACCTCCGCCTCCTGGATTCAAGCAATTCTCCTGCCTCAGCCTCCCGAGTAGCTGGGATTACAAGCGTGCACCACCATGCCCGGCTAATTTTTGTATTTTTAGTAGAGATGGGGTTTCTCCATGTTGGTTAGGCTAGTCTCAAACTCCTGACCTCAGGTGATCCACCCGCCTCGGCCTCCCAAAGTGCTGGGATTACAGGCGTGAGCCACCACGCCTGGCCGAGGGAGGTGAAACTTTAGAGGCTCCAAGACTAGTGTCCCTGGAAGGCAGAGGAGCCTTGGGCTGCTCTGTTGGGTTTTGGGCCCCTGGCTGCAAGTTTCTGTATTTCCTGATCTCTAGTACTCTGATCCCGGGTGTTCCAGCTTGATGGCTCTGCTCTGATGCTGGGTCCAATGCCCCTGATCGTATCTCTGTCCATCCTTCTCATTCCCACCCAGGTACTATCGTGGTGCAGTGGGGGCCCTCCTGGTGTTTGACCTAACCAAGCACCAGACCTATGCTGTGGTAGAGCGATGGCTGAAGGAGCTCTATGACCACGCTGAAGCCACGATCGTCGTCATGCTCGTGGGTAACAAGAGTGACCTCAGCCAGGCCCGGGAAGTGCCCACTGAGGAGGCCCGAATGTTCGCTGGTGAGAGCCTGCCGCTACCCAGGCTGACTCCTCCAAGCTTATCCCACCTTCCCCTTGCAGCCTCCCAGGCCCTGCCCCCACCCATAGAGCCCCAAGCCTGGCGTTCCTCCACACAGTCCTCTACCTCATCCCCTCTTCCTCAGCATTTCCCAGCACTTCCCCTTTGGGACCCTGTGTCTCCCATGATGTCCCACCACTTGCCCTGAGATTGTCTTTATTGATATATTTTTTTTTTGAGACCGGGTCTCCATCTGTTGCCCAGGCTAGAGTGCAGTGGTGTGATCTCGGCTCACTGCAACCTCTGCCTCTTGGGTTCAGTCATTCTCATGCCTCAGCCTCCTGAGTAGCTGAGACTACAGGCATGTGCCACCACACCTGGCTAATTTTTGTATTTTTAATAGAGATGGGGGGTTTCACCATTTTGGCCAGGCTGGTCTCGAACTCCTGACCTCAGGTGATCCACCTGCCTTGGCCTACCAAAGTTCTGGGATTACAGGTGTGAGCCACTGTGCCCGGCCCATAGTTGATTTTAAGGCAGCCCTACCCTGCAATGCTCAAAACTCTTATGGAGAGGATACACTTCCCAGGAGTCTTCTGGGTTTAGAGGCAGCACAATATGGTGGTTAAGGGTGTTCTGGAGTCCCATGGCCCAGCCTCCCATCTGCTCTTCGCCAGTTACTAAATTGTGGGACATGGAGCAAGTTCCTTATGCGTTTTCTTTGTGTTTCTGGATTCAATTTTCTTTTCTTTTTTTTTTTTGAGATGGAGTCTCGCTCTGTTGCCCAGGCTGGAGTACAGTGGTGCGATCTGGGCTCACTGCAAGCTCTGCCTCCTGGGTTCACGCCATTCTCCTGCCTCAGCCTCCTGAGTAGCTGGGACTACAGGCACCCGCCACCATGCCCGGCTAATTTTTTGTATTTTTTTGTAGAGACAGGGTTTTCACCGTGTTAGCCAGGATGGTCTCAATCTCCTGACCTTGTGATCCACCCGCCTCAGCCTCCCAAAGTGCTGGGATTACAGGCTTGAGCCACCGCGCCCGACTTGGATTCAGTTTTCTAAATGAACCTACCTCATAAGTTGTTTTAAGGATTAAATGATCTGCTACATGCCAAGAGTTTAGCACATGGCAAATGTATACAGCAAACATTAATACTATTATTATTATTGCCTTTGACTCCCACAATTAACGGTGTGTTTCCCTTCCTGGCAGAAAACAATGGACTGCTGTTCCTGGAGACCTCAGCCCTGGACTCTACCAATGTTGAGCTCGCCTTTGAGACTGTCCTGAAAGGTTAGAGCCTACCTTTATTCTGCACCCCTATTCCATCCCCGTGGCTTCTGCAGGCAGCAGTAGGAATGCAGACACTCAGCCCTCACCCCAGCTAATTTCTCAGCTCCTCTGTGGGTCCTGGCACCACTGCCTGTCCCCTTCAGTCCCTCCCCAGTGCCTCCCACTCAACCTGGAGCTCAGGGAAGGAACAGGCCACACTCCCCATGGGGCTGACTCTTGGTTCCTTCTCCACCCAAGTAAGTAGAAGGGACCCCAATGTCCACACTTCATTTCCTTCCTGCAAAACCTCCAGCAAGTGTAGCCACCCCCATGCTCAGAAGGGGCATGCAGTATGTGTGGAGGGTGGGGGAGGAGGGAGCATGGGCTCTAAATCTTCTGGCCTGATCACTGCCCCCTGCCCTCCCAGAGATCTTTGCGAAGGTGTCCAAGCAGAGACAGAACAGCATCCGGACCAATGCCATCACTCTGGGCAGTGCCCAGGCTGGGCAGGAGCCTGGCCCCGGGGAGAAGAGGGCCTGTTGCATCAGCCTCTGACCTTGGCCAGAACCACCCTGCCCCCACTGGCTTTTTGGTGCCTCTTGTCCCCACTTCAGCCCCGGGACCTTTCCTAGCCCTTTGGTTCCAAATATCAGACTGTTCCCTGTTCACAGCACCCCCAGGGTCTTAAGGTCTTCATGCCCTATCACAATACCTCTTTTATCTGTCCACCCCTCACAGACTAGGACCCTCAAATAAAGCTGTTTTATATCAATGCCTGGTCATTCTGCTGCCTCCCGTCTGTTCTTCCCTTTTCTCCTTGTCTGCACCTCCCCTTCAACTTTGGCCCCTCCTCTGAGTCCCTGATCCCCTTCCTCTGTTCTCCCCACAATACCTACTGCCCCTCAGGGCCAGCTGCCTCTGGAGTTCTGTGGTCTGGGGATGGTGCCAAGGGGATGGGAGGTGCCTGCCCTTCCCTCTGCCAACCCCCAGGGCAGGTGGGGGAGGGAGGAGAGCATGGAGGGGAGGGGGTATCTGGAAGGCGAGACAAAGGAAACCATCGGCGGGCACCATCTGGTGCCGAGGGCCCTGGTGCCAAGAACTGAGGTCACTGCAATGCCAGGGGCAAGGGGAGGAGGCAGCGGGAGATACAAGGGAGAAGAGGGGGTCAGGGCCTGTCCTGTAGGTGTGTACTGGGGAAGGGGTTTTTAAGCCTGAGAGGTGGAAGGTCCAAGTCCTCCATCCAGTCTTTTTTTTTTTTTTTGAGATGGAGTCTCACTCTGTCGCCCAGGCTGGGGTGCAGTGGTGCAATCTTGGCTCACTGAAACCTCCACCTCTCAGGTTCAAGCAGTTCTCCCTGCCTCAGCCTCTTGAGTATCTGGGATTACAGGCGCCCACCACCACACTTGGCTAATTTTTGTATTTTTAGTAGAGACGGGGTTTCGCCATGTTGGCCAGGCTGCTCTCAAACTCCTGATCCCAGATGATCCACCTGCCTTGGCCTCCTAAAGTGCTGGGATTACAAGCTTGAGCCATTGAGCCCAGCCCATCCAGTCTTCTTCCTGATCCCAAAGAAGAGGGATGGATTGAATCTGGTGGGGTAAATGGGGAGGGTCCCTGTCTCTTGGCTTTCTGCCCCCTTTCCATAGAGCCTAGGAGATGGCTGTCCAGGTAGCATCTCTGTCTCTGCCTCACCTTCCCCTGTTTTTTTTTTTTTAAGACGGAGTCTCACTCTGTTGCCCAGGCTGGAGTGCAGTGGCGTGATCTCAGCTCACTGCAACTTCCGCCTCCTGGATTCAAGTGATTCTCTTGCCTCAGCCTCCGAGTAGCTGGGAGTATAGGCACGTATTACCATGCCCAGCTAATTTTTTGTGTTTTGGTAGAGACAGGGTCTCGCTATGTTGCCCAGGCTGGTCCTGAACTCCTGGCCTTAAGTGATCCATCCACCTCAGCCTCCCAGAGTTCTGGGATTACAGGCATGAGCCACTGCACCCAGTCATGAGCCACTGCACCCAGTCACCTTCCCCTGTTCTTCAGGTCAGGGTGGAACAAGGCCTGACTGCACCTCCAAAGAAGAGAAGGGAGTAAATGGAGAGAAAAGGCAGGGGATTAAGAGCTTGAAGACTCAAGCAGAGCTATGGAGAGCTAAGAGGGGGAACTTAAGGGTGGCAAGGAACTCTGGAGACATCCACTACTCACAGGTGTGTAGGGAGCCCAAAGCCACACTAGAGGAAACCCCAAGCTGCAATCCCCACCCAGATCCTCCCACTCACCCCAAGATGGCACAGACTCATATGCTGAGAACAAAGACAGAGCCTTAAGTAATAGTACTTTTAATAAAATTAAGTTCTTAATAGCACATTTAATACATTAACCCTCCCCCTTCTTGGTTTCTCTGCATTTTGTGCAACATCACTTTGACTTGACTATTCTTGGGTCTGTTTTATTTCCCGCTTTTATTTTGCTTTTGAAATCTTTTTCCTTGGTGGATTTGTATGTGTCTTCACTAGATGCCTCAAATTAAGTCTGACCACAATCCTACTCTACTTTCTACAGTGGAGAGACCATCCTCCCTGCCCCAGGGCTGTCTCCACCCACCCCACCCTTCCCCACCCGCACCCTCGAGTGGGGAAGGGGAAGCCCTCCCCACCCCAGACGCTACCATCCCAAACTAGCGGGGTTTCTAGGACAAAAAGAGCAGGGGGAATCTGTCCCTAGGTGGGGCAAGAAGAGTAAACTGGGGAGAGGGAGATGTGTTTGGGGTCTAGGGCCAGGGAGGGGCATGGCAGAGTCATTGGTGTAATGAATGAAGCAGGCTCCTCCTGCCAAAAGGAGAGCCAAGGGGCCTCTCCACCCCCTTGGATAGGAGGGGAAGGCCCAGTGATTGCAAGCTGGGGTTGGTAGAAAGCAAGTGCTTTAAAAATGTTGATTTCTCACATGCAGAAGCCAAGTCCCCCAGTTTTGTGTGGGGAGGGCAGTGTGTTCCCAGGCCAGGGCACAGTGGATGACCACTACCTGAACACTTATAGATGGAGGTGAACTGGAGCAGAGGGTTAGGGTTGGGGTCACCCAAAGTCCCTGTGCCTTTCCCTTGCCTCTGTGCCCATGGGGATGCCTTTCTCCCAGGCCTTGAAGGACAATGTCTCCACTCCACTCCGTGGGAAGTCCCTCTTGGAATCTAACTTTTATGAGACAAGAAAGCACTTTGCAAGTAGGTGAAGAACCAGTCAGCTTTAAAGAACAATTATTGAGATTGTTATCGCCACTGCTGCCATGGAGGTCAAAGCTAAGTGGAAAGCTGGTTGGGAATAGGGGTAGGGGACTGATCCCCTCAGTGCTCTTGAAGCTCTGAAGGTGAGAAGCGTGTGTGCATGTGTGTCTGTTTGTGGAATGACTTCCCAGGCTCTTAAATCAATCTGTAGAGAAGTGGACCGAGGTCACCCTTCAAGAAGGACTTCCTCAGCTAGGCCTGGGGGAAGCATGCATGGGAGGGTTTGAGCTGGGAGCCCCAGGGGAGGACATACCACTTTGGAGTATGGGCTGCCCAGGTACTAGGGGTGCAGGTGAATGTGCTTGGCCTCCTCTGCTGCCCTCAGCCCAGCCCGTCTTATTGAGATGATCAGTGTGCATCCTTTCCAAGACCCTGGGAAACGAACCCCTCATTTCTTTGTCCTACAATTTAAAAATCCAAGGATTCTCAGAATCAACCCCAGCAGACTGGAAGCTCCCAATCTTCAGCTAGTAACCTGCTCCAACCCTGATATCTGAAGATGGGGTAACTCAGGGTGGACTCAGCCACTTCCCTCCTCTATTTATCTTTTCCTTACCACTTGTATACATTCTACTGGACCCAGGGGCCCTCAATGCTACTAAACTTTAAGCTATCTGAATATTGTCTACTAAGTAACTAGTAATTGTTTCTTTCTCTCTCTAGGATTATATGAAATAAATTTGAATTATTATTATTAATAATTATTATTTTGTAGTATTCTTTTCTTTTAAACCCCTCGGTTTCTCTTTTTCTTCTCTTTCTCGTTTTTGGTTAAAAAAAAAAATCTAGATCTCTTAAATCTCACACATCTCTGAGGGTTCCTATAGGCCTGCTAGGCCTCAATTCTGGATTTCCCCTCCTCACTTGCCCTGGAACAGGGCAGGGGAAAGTGGTGGGGGACACCCCAGGATCCTCAGTCCTTAGTCCTACAGCTTCTTCCTTTCTTGTTAATCCCTTTCTTTGTTTGGCTCTGCCGGCTCCCCTGAGGGGGAGGGGGAGAGGGGAGGAGGAGTCCATGGAGTGAAATCCAATCTACTGGAAGGGCCCCAGGAGGGACCGGGTTCCCCCAGCTCCTCTCTCCACCATTCATCCCGGGATGCTCCCCCAAGAAAAGCAAATGACATTCCTCCCCAAAAAAAAGTGGGGGAAAAAAGCAACGTAAACCCAAACATATATTAAAAACACTTTTTTTTTTTTAAGATTTAACTCTGAATACAAATGTACTTTTTCTTCTTCTCTCCCTACATATATTCTAAACCTTCTAAAGTTTTTTTATTTTTTTAAGGATCACTTTATCATAAAATAAAATATCCTTTTCATATAATAAATTACCTAATAAAAAGTCTTTTTTTTTTTCATATTAGCCCAGGTTCTTTGCTACATTTATATGGTAATAAACGCCTTTATTAAAATAGAATATTAAATTATAAAGAACTGCTTTTTTTTTTTTTTTTTTTTGCTATTTTTGTTTTCTCTCCTCTGTGTTGGTCGCCTGTCTCGCTCCCTCTCATGCTCTCTTTCTCTCCTCTATTTTGTCTCACTATGTGTGTTTTGTGTTTGTTTCTAGGTTTGGCTCAGTTGGTAAGGGTGGGATTGAATTTGCTGAGCCCCCTAGTGTAACAGTCTTCTGCCTTTGTGGGTAAAGAGTGGAGAGGGGGAGGGGGATCGACAGACAGACATCCCTTCTTCCCACCCCCCTCCCCACCTGCCCCCGGCAACCGAGGGTGCCCATTTGGTTTGGTTTCTATTGTACAGACATCTCAGGATGGCTCACATAGGCGGGAAGGAGGGAAGTCGTCACAGGGCAGTTTTCTTGGCTGTGACCTCCTTCCCCTCCCCTCCCTGGCTGGTGTTCTGGAGGGGAAGGCTGTGGAGAGGTGTTAATTCTCGACAGGAGGAAGGAGAGGAGGAAATCCCCTCTGCACCTCCACCTGCTCCATCCAGGAAGAATGGGACTCTGGAGCTTTAAGTGCTCGGGCGATCACTCAGAACAGTCCCACCCCATTATTTACAAGGATCTCCTGGGACTCCCATCCCTCCATCCTCTCTTGGCCCGGCCAGCGGAACCAGGAGGGTGGAGAGCTGGTGGCAGCCCCAAATGAGCATGAGGGAAGCAGCAAAGGGGGTGCAAGGCCTGTAACAATATGTGATTCTCAGAATAGGCCCTGCTGCCCCCCAATCCTGCTTTGCCCCAGGCTGACCCCTCTCTGAAGACCTGGCTTCTCCTCAACCACATCGGGTGGGACACAGACTCCATGATTTGCATGGAGGATTCAAGCTAATAAGGATTCAAGCTAATAAGGATTCAATAAAGGTTCAGGTCAGGTTGAGAGGGGTGCAGGGAGTTGGGCACTGCATGGGAAGAGCAGCTCTTTCCTCCACCAGTCTCTCCTCCTGCCTCATGCCCTTTCCTGCTCCTTTAAATAGCAGACACACTACTCTGGCGCCCCCACTTCCACAACCAGAATATCCAGCCCAAGAACTACTCCCTAAATATAATGCCCATAGGTGATGAAGGTAGGGGTTTGACCCTTTACCCCAGTATTAGTCCCCTCCTCACATTTTCACTGAGAATGGGGATACATTCCATTAAGAATTTGAGATGTTTCTTTGGAGGAGTTGGGGAGAGGGCCTCTAGATGCCTGAAGAGGAATGGAGGGACCAATCAAATATTCCTCCCCCTACTTCTCCCCAGGAGGATGGTGTCCCCAAAGCTGGGCTGGAAGGGGCAGGGGCAAGGGGAAGGGAAGAAAGACAAAGATAAGGAACAGAGCTGGGAATGACAGCCACCAAAAGAAAGCAAAGCAAAGAGCTGGAGGGAAAGGAAAGAATTGAGGAAAGGGGAGATCCCAAAGGAAGGGAAGAGAGTGAAGGGGGGAGGGGCGGGGGCAGAGAGGAGCACCCCTCTCCAGATTCCTCTAGCCCAGCTTTGTGGGGACAGATGGCTTCTGAGCCTTTCAGCCATAGAAACGATTGACATGCTTCTCTCCCCCAACCCCTAGAAGATCTACGCAACTTCTGATAGGGCTCCAAGTCCCTTACACCGCTGGAAACTGATGACAGTTTCACAAACAGGATATGGGGGTGGGGTGGGGGGTAAAGGGTCATGCTAGGAGGTCGGAGGTCAGGACCAGAGGGCTTAGGGATTGGAAAGAGCACCTCTAGATACAGGTGGTAATTCTCCCTCTCCCTTTTACCCACCCCCTCCTCGCAAGAAGGGGTGGAGTGACACACAGCGGGGGAGGTGGGCAGAGGGCGTCAGAATGCCTTAGGTCAGAATGCCTTAGCGGCCACCTCTCCTCTGGCAAAACAAAAGTTTCTCTTAGCTGCTTCCAGATTTAAGGGTGTGTTGAGGTATCAGAGTTGTAACTCTAGTAAAATTTTCAGTCTGGCCCCCTCCCAATCTTTCCAGGACAGGGTGACCAGAGGCTCTGAAAGTGGCCCACCCTCCAGCCACCACTGCCTCCCTCCCCCCTTCCCCAGCGAGCGAGTATCTCTAAGCACCTTGCCCCTCAAATCACCGCTTTCCAAAAGGCCTTAGTGGAAAACAGGTCCAGGGTGGGCCCCGTGGAGTGGGCCCCGGAGGCATGGGGCACGGGGCTTAGGAGAATATTCGGATGGCTTGCGTGGCTGTGATGTGGCAGACAGGACACTCTGGGTCCGTCCTCTCGCAGATGCGTACTGCACACTCCATGCAGAACAGGTTGTGTCCGCAGGGCACAAGGGCAGCAGTCACTTCGCTCTCAAAGCAGACCATGCAATCCCGCCCGCCGCCGGGGCTCCGCAGGCCGCCTCCACCAAGTTTAGAGAAGCCCTGGAGCGGCTCTCCCGGGGGGCGCCTCGGGAGTCCGGCCAGCTCGGGTCCCGCGGAAGTGGCAGGGGAGCGGTGTGCGCCCGGGGGCCCAGCGCGGGCCTTGGCGGAAGAGGAGGAGGAGGAGGAGGCCGAGGAGAAGAGCACGGAGGTGGGCGTGGCGTTCTCCTGGCCCGCCCACAGCGGGGGGCTAGTCTCCGCCACGCCGTAGTACACATCCTGCTTGCCCACGCCATAGCCCGGAAAGAGGTACCCGCCGTAGCCAAAGTCCCCGCCCTGCTCACCCAGGCGTGGGGCCTCAAAGCCAGAGTCCACTCCGCACTCGCCGATGCAGCCCAGGCTGTTCTGCCGGAAGGTGGAGAGGGGCTTGCAGCCGGGCGGGTGCACCCGCCAAGCGTCGGAGTAGCGGCTATCGAGTGCAGCGTCGGGGCTCCCCGCCAGGAAGTCGTTTTCATTGTTGTACTCGAGGATCTTGCCAGTGCGCACCGCGATGTGCGTCTCGATCTCCTCGCGCGCACGCTCCACGTTGCCTGGGGCACCCGTGATCTCGAACACGGGGTCGCGGTCACGGCTTGGTGTGATAATGTATGTGTTGGTTTGCTGCTGGATGCGCTTGATGGTTGCCCCTTTGGGGCCCACCACCAGCCCCACCACGCGGTAGGGCACCCGCACACGGATGGTCACCTGGCCAGGCAGGGCAGGAGCTACGCCAAAGGCGGCACCTGACTTGTTGCGGGAGGCACGGATCATGGAGAAGTGCTCCGCTGCTGAGATGATTTCCCGCCGGGCGGTGGCCACGTCCTCCCGCCGCCCTGTCACCATGAACACTGGTTCCTCGCCTCTCACCGGAGTCTTGATGTAGGTGTTGGTCTTGGCCCTCAAGGCCTTAATCTTGCAGCCTGGGATAGGGCGGGGAAGGAGGGAGACAAAGAATCGCACACAGCAAGGTTTGTGCTGGGACCAATAAATTCCTGATCCTCACCCAAATAGCCTCCCAGGAACCCTTCAGTCTACCCCTTGAAATGCCCACTGCTGCACACACAGTCCACCCTGACTTGAAGAACCCATTTATCAGATCTCAGATGTACCTAATATCTCTAGCAGCCACAGATTTCAAAATGTACTAACTTTCCCTGAGTTCCATTCAGGGCCCTCCAAATTCATTCACTCCTCAAAACCCCCAAATAATCACTGACCCTCCCAGACAAGGTGGTAACTCAAATCCATTCACAAACTACACTCCTTTCCCCCAACATTTGCTCTTCCTTCAATTTCTCTACTGATGCCTGGCTACTCACAAACTTCCAAATCACTTAATCACCCCCCACATCTGTCACTGACCCTGATGTTTCCACAGAACCCCAATGTGCTCAGTAGTCTCACAATCTACTCATGTGACCCTTGATCATTAAAAGTGTCCTCCAAACTACCCAGGGACCACTGAAGTCTATCTGCTCTATGACTGCCCCACATGCCTTCCACTCAGTAGTTTCTCTCAGTGGGCCTCAAATTCATAGTGAGTTTGCAGCAGCGATTAGGGTGTGGGGGACTGGGAAGGGTCTGAGAATCATAATTTCAAGGAGGAAAGGAGGAGTATGGAAATAAAGAAACTTCTGTGTGAGGGAACAGTGCCCAACTCCATGTCACTCTTGTCCCCCTATACCCTGGGGGCAAGAGAACTGAGCTGGGCTGGGGCTGAGTAGGGTGAGGGAGAGGTATTTTGGATCCACACTCCTGCTTTGAAGTAGGAGTGAGTTAAAGCTGGGAGGTTAGGGAAAGGCAGGAAGAGAAAGAAGAAAAATGAGACAAAGAGAGACAAAGAGGGAGAAGGCTAGAGAGAAAAGTAAGGGCTACTGTTTCTAAAAGCTGCTGACCTGGGGTCTGAACAAGTCCCTCTCCTCCTTACCTACCTTCCTCTTTCCTGCTCCTAGCTTCACACAGAGCTTCCAAGACTCATGCCCTTTTGGGAAGCACATGTCACGTGTGTGAGTTCGCACACATGTACCTAAGAGATGTGCCTTTATCTAAATAATACTTATTTAGATAAAATCTAATGTATACTTTTATACACCTCTTTCATACACACATCAAGTCCCTGTGTTTCGGCCTTTCATACATCCCACTGTCCATCCCCATCCTCCCCAGCACACAAACAGCACATTCCTATACACACCCACACCCACGACTTTCAACCCCATTCACATATAGACCCACTCACACCCTTCTCTGAGCACAATTCACTATTACCTTTTTCTCTGCAACCGAAACCAAGTGGTCCTACTTTTCTGCCTGTGCCCCAACCCTCCAACCTGAGACCTGAGGTGAGCTCATTTTTTCCTCCTTCCTCCACTCCAGATGGCTGCTGCTTCAATGCTGGCAGATTGGGGGGTGGGGGAGAGAGAGTAGGTTGGGGCCCCTCCCCTCACCTTTTTTTTTTTTTTTTGAGACAGAGTCTTGCTCTGTCACACAAGCTGGAGTGCAGTGACATGATCTCGGCTCACTGCAACCTCCGCCTCCTGGGTTCAAGCGATTCTCCTGCCTCAGCCTCCTGAGTAGCTGGGATTACAGGCACCTGCCACCACACCCGGATAATTTTTTGTATTTTTAGTAGAGATGGGGGTTTCACCATGTTGGCCAGGCTGGTCTTGAACTCCTGACCTCAGGTGATCCACCCGCCTCGGCCTCCAAAGTGCTGGGATTACAGGTGTGAGCCACCACACTCTGCCCCCTCCCCTCACTTTTAAAAGACCTTAAGAAGGAGAATTTGCTTGTTCCCTCTTGTCTTCAGACCTCTTGGTAGTTAAGAAGTCCTACCTGTTGTCCAGCCCACATCCTTGCTGCTTTAATGTCAGTAAATGATTGTTCTATTTTCGAGGTATGGAGGGTCGCAAAACAGTGAACTCCCCTCTCCTACCATTTCTACTCACATATCATTTGATGGGCACCTGGGTTCTGGCTCTAAGTTTTGGGTCCAAAAACTTAAATGAGAGCTAAGTATCTTTAGCAGTTGGGGTTGGGGTGAGGAGGACAGGCCAAGACATCCCAGTAAGAAGAAACGCTAGAGGCCTGGAGGTGCAAAACTGGTGGTGGGTCTTTTCCTGGGTTCTGCAACCTTGAAGAAACATCTCTTGAAGGGAAGACCTACTGGGCTTCACCTTCCTAGAGGTCAAACAGAGGAGCACTAACACTGCAGCAGGAGGAGGGAGGTTAGACAAGAGGGAGGACTTCCATATACTTGACTGAGGGGCAGGCTTATCTTTTGTGAATAAAAAATCCCCTTACTTTTATGAGGGACAAGCCCATCTGATGCGGAGGCAGAAGAGGAAAGAATGACTCCATTAAATTCCGGGGCCTCCCAAGACCACCCCCACACCCAAGAAAAGGTAGCAATGTCCGTCCCCACCCAATTCCAGGGCTTTGGATCCCCAATTTCTGACAAGAGGAAATCCAACTTTCTAAATCAGAAATCTCAAGAGATGGAGTGCCCCAGGGAATGAGGGCTGTGTAGGGGAGTGGCATCTTCCCCTCCTCCATTCTGGATCTCTCGGTGAAATCCCCCTAACCCCCAGCACTCCCAGTGGATGAGGTGGGATGTGGAGTAGGGGCCCCCCTGGCCCGCCTCTCCTTTTCCTCCGCCAGAAGCCGGCCTCCTCCCGCACTCCCAGCCGGAATGCAGCTCCTCTATTGTTCCCCACTGTGGGACAGCTCCTCCCCCACTCCTCCCCCACCCCATACCTCCCCAGCCCAGCCTCTTTGCAATTTCCAAATCCCGCCCCCCCCACTCTCCTTGGAGAAGCCAGGAGAGGGAAGGGTCCCCAAGATCCCGTCTGCTCAATTTGGACCTTCACCAACACCCCCACCCACCCACCCAGGGATGCTGGAGCAGCAGAGGGTGTGGTACCAGACATACTACGCTGGATTAATTCTGCACCCCCTCCCAACAGACCCAGACACACGCCCTCCACCAAATTTCCAGGTGAAGGTTTCTTGCCCCCCAGCATTCCCCCTCCTGCCCTGTCCTACTCTTTCACTACCAGAGACCCCTCTCTAGGCCTCTGGCCCAAGGCCGTGGCCAGCCCAGAACAAAAGCCAGAGAGGGAAGAGGAGAGGTCCAAGCCAGGACGTAGCACTTCCTTGGAGACACCCCTTCCAAAACCCCAGAGACAGTCCAACTTTGGTGTGTGGGTGACCACAGGACCCCCTCCTCTCAGCAGCCCCCCTCACCGCCTCTTCCCCAGGCTGGGACCCTCCCCTGGGCCACACCCCCTTCCATTCCTACACTCAGCCCAACAAAGAGACAGATACTCAGTCTGGCTTCGAGGGCCAGGTCTCCCCCAAAGTCTGTAACTCCAGGCGGCTGGGGGCCCCAGGGGTGCCCCCTCCCTAACGTAGGAGCAGATATCAGAGTACAGGCTTCTGAGTAACTCTTTGCACATTCCGTCAGTTTTTCTGGTTAGGAGTGGACACCCCCTCCGGACAGCCTCCCTGGATTGGGAGACCGATCCCCTCCCCTTTCCCTCTTCCAGTGCGAGGATATTTCTTTGTTTAAGGGCAGAGCTCTGGGGGAGGAAAGATCTGGAGAACCGTCCCGACTAGGGGTAGCTGGGAACTTTGTGGCACTTGGAAATCAGGGTAGGGGGCGGGTCTCTCTTTGTGGGGAAGGGACAGAGCCGGAGGCGGGCAAGAAGGGAAGAAATGAACTTTCCGCGCTAGGGACGGAGTGCCCCCACTACAGTCCCTCTCAGTGGTCCCGGCGCCCCGCTTACCTTGCCTGCCCACGATCTCGGCCACGTGCTCGGAGGTGGGCACCGGAACACACTCCGTGGTGTTGCTGCTGCCCTTCAGGCGCAGCTCGGCCTCTTTGTAGAGAGCGCAGAGCTTGGCGTCGCTCGCCCCTTTGGGGGCGGTGGGGGGCTGGGGCGTCTGCGCCGCGGGGGCCGCCGTCGGGGCGGCCGGGGGCGCCGCGGGCGGCGGCGGCGGGGCCGGCTGCGGGGGGGCGGCCGGCTGCGCGGGGGCGCCGCCCCCCCCACCTCCCCCGTCCTCGCCCGCCGTGGGGGCGGGGGGCTCCCCCAAACCCAGGAGGCAGAGTTGATCGAGAGCCAGCTGAAGGGCGCGCTCGTCTTCCAGCAGCCCTCGGTCCTTAGCGCTTCCCCCGAAACATCCTAGTTCTCCAAAGCCCCCATTTCTTTCCATTATTCCAGATACCACTAGACTAGGCATGGCGAAACAAAAGCTGGGGGAGAGAGAGAGGGAGAGAGAGAGAGAGAGGTGGTGGAAGGGAAAAGAGGAGAGAGGAGGGGAGGGGAGAGGAGAGGAGGGGGTGTGTGGGGAGGGGGGAACAAAGAACTGGGGAGGGGGGAAGAAAGCGAGATAGAAAGATAGACCCTCCCCCTAAGCCCCCCTCCCCAAACACCCTGTAACCCGACTCCCCTCGCCCCAGCCCCCGGGGTGGGGGTGGGGGGAAAGAGAAGCAAAACCAAGAAAGCAGATCTCCTCTCCTCTCCGGGGGTGACGGGGGGCGGGGGGCTGCAGGATCTCTGCCCCCACCCCTCCCGCCTCGGACCTGGGAGTCTCTAGCCCCCGCCGTCCAGGCGCCCCCGTTAGGCTCCCGCACCGAGCCCCAGTCCGGGAGCGGCGCTCAGTGGCCCCCAATAGAGCCCAGCCCCTTCCAGCGCTCAAACTCTTTTGTTTTAAATGAACTGGATGGAGCAGCATGGAACTGACGGGAGGGGGGCGCGCCGGGGGCGCCCGGGGCATGCCGGGAGTTGTAGTTTCCCGCCCTTGGGGGCGCGGGGACAAATTCCTTGACCCGAGGATAGTGCCCTTCGGTCTTTCCTCGCAGCTCCCGGGCAAGCTAGGGGTGGGATGGAAGTCGAGGTCCCTAATTTTGTAAGGGGAGGGTGAGGGGAGAAGGGGTAGTATGCGGAAACGGAGCGGCTTTGAAGCTGGCTAACGCCGCGCGCCCCCTCCCAGGACCCGCTCCTTCCCCGCGCCGGCCAGTCCTGGGGGCCCGCTTTTTTATGGAAATGAGGGGGGGGCGGGGAGCTGTCCCCGCTCGCTCACTGCGGCTTTCTCTCCCGCTCCCCTCTCCCCCCTCCCTGCCGCGCTCCCTCTCCGCTTCCCCCTCCCGCTCTCCCAGAGTCGATCCCGGAGCCCGGCCGCGGGGAAAGGTTCTCGGTCGAGAAGACAAAGCCCGCAGCAGCGATGGGGGGAGAGCTGGGCTCTGCGCATTGTGGGGGCCAGGAAGGGGTGCCAGGCTGGGGCTGCAACCCCCTGGCAAAGGATGGGGTCCCCTCATCCCTAAGCAGCAAGCCATCTCCCCTCGTCCGCCCCCCGCCCCCCCAGTCTCGGAGATCTCAGAGGCACCGACTGGGAGGTGAGTTAGTTCACGTCCTTCTGCTCGGTGGAGGGGGTCGGGAGGGCGGTGGAGTGATGAGGTGCGGAGGTTGACAGAGTGGAGGGATAGAAGTGGGAGTCGGCCGGAGAGTGGGGAGGCAGGAAAAGTCCTAAAGGCCTGGGGTGACTTAACCGTTTGGGGTGAGGGCCTTGAGCTTTGGGTGTGACAGAAGGAGGGAGGAGAGACCAGGATGTACTGGGAACCCAGACTTCCTTCAGGCCTGGGCTGTGAATACAGCTTGGGGTGATCTGTTCTTTAGCACTCATCGTAATTTCCACTCTGTTTCCTCCACCCCTCTCCCACTGAAAACCTATTCAGGGCCGGGCGCGGTGGCTCACGCCTGTAACCCCAGCACCTTGGGAGGCAGAGGCAGGTGGATCACCTGAGGTCAGGAGTTCGAGACCAACCTGACCAATAAGGTGAAACCCCGTCTCCACTAAAAATACAAAAACTAGACGAGCATGGTGGCAGGCGCCTGTAGTCCCAGCTACTCAGGAGGCTGAGACAGGAGAATTGGTTGAACCCGGGAGGTGGAGGTTGCAGTGAGCCTAGATCCTGCCACTGCATTCCAGTGAGACTCCGGCCTCCGCCTACACACACACACAGAACCATTCACTCCCGTTTGACTCCGGAAATTCGGTGAGAATGAAGTTTCTAAGGCTTGGAGAATTAGGCACTTTTAGAGTTTCAGGAAGGTGGAGTGTAATGCAATTTTTTCTTCTCCCTTTACCCCGTATCTTCTGCATTTATTTTATATCACCCTTTTTGTGTCTGGATCTTTCCCAAGGGAAGAAGGGATGGCACTGCAGCTTGAGGGCTCGAGGTCAGACTTTAAGAAGAACTTCCATAAAGAGTTTTATAACAGTGGGTGGGTGAGCCACAGTGGTAAGGTGTCCTTTTCTGGAGTGACTTGAAAAACAAAAATCTGAACTAGTTTGTAAGGTAAAGTCCTGCTGAGAGGCAAGGGAACAGATGAATTGACTTCACAGACTTAGCAATGTGGGGCCTTGAGGGCTGAGCTGTTTAGCCCAGTTCCCTAAACTGTTTCTTGGAAAGAGTGAGTTTGCACACTAATGGGAGTGCTGGAACCTGAGCTGAGGATCTCAGAAGGGGTGGGTTTGTGGGGGCGGGGGGAGCGGAGTTGGCACATTGCAGGGCTTTTTTTCCTTTGCTAGGCAGAAGATCCAGGGAAGGAGAACCTTGACTGAGGAACCCGGGAGGGCCCTGGAGTTGGGGAAGTTTGCCCCCTGGACTGGGGATTTAACATAAGATCAACAGTAAACCTTATTGTGGGATTTGATGCTACTTCCACCAAGCAAGAGTGAAAGAGGAAGAATTGGAGAGACAAGGTCCTAGAGAGTGGTCTGTTTCTGCCTCTTGTCCCGTCCTTCTGTCCCAGGAACCTGGATTGCAGAGACTGTGGTACTGGGGACCATGGGGTCTCTTTGGGAGAAAGTTTTTGCTTTGTGGACCAGGTGACTCTCTTTCTCATTAATAGAAATAGCAAACAGTTGCATAGGACTTACTGTGTGCTAGGCATTTTTGTGGGGCCACCAGCTGGGCTGAGCCTTCCTGTCCCCACTGAAATGAGATTCCCCCCAGACTCCCACCCTGAACTTGCCCTGCCTCTGCTTTCCTCCCCACTAAGCTAATTAAAGCAGGAGGTTAATCACCAAAGAAGCCTTGGGGATTTGGCCAGGGAGGAAAACAAAGGGCAGAAACAAATATGTATGAGTGGGGAGGGGGTCAGCTGCTGAATGGGGAAGGGGCTGACTGAAAGGTGGGGCGGGCGAGGCAGGGTCCCTACTGGACCCACTTCATCCCTGATCCACCAACAAGAATGAATCAGTCCTCTGGGTAAGTTAATGTCCACCCTCAGGGTCCCACTGGGACTCCAGACAAATTTCCTTCACAGCAGATGTGAGCCTGGCACCTGGAGGGTGAAGGATATGTGTGTGAATGCAGTTAGGTGTGTGGCATGGTGTACATATGAGAGTGTGTGCTGCAGATCATGTGGGAGAGTGCCCAGGTACAGAGGAGGCCCAGAGTAGGCACCTTGAGGAGCTGGATTCTCAGAGCGTTTTTTACGAGTCCTTCGCTGTCTCCCGGAGGCTGGTGGCCTCCTTTGTTCAGGAGGCCCCCTCCCTCAACTGAGAAGCTAGATTTCTGTCTACAGGCTCTCCTTTTCCCCACCTGCCTAATCCAGAATTATGGCAATGAGAGCAGAAGGTCTTACTTAAACAACACTCCCCACTCTCTGCCTTATGACCAGAAAGGTGTAGAGGTGGCATACTTGTCCCCTTCGGGACTTTGGAGAACAGCACTATGTCTCTCATCTTCATCATGGTCCCCAACCCTAGCGGCGCAGAACCTAGCATGCAGCCCTGCCCAGAACAGAAGCTCAATAGGGGAACGTTGAGTGTAACTGCATTTTTTTTTTTTTTTTTTTGAGACGGAGTCTCGCTCTGTTGCCCAGGCTGGAGTGCAGTGGCGCGATCTCCGCTCACTGCAAGCTCTGCTGCCTCCCGGGTTCACGCCATTCTCCTGCCTCAGCCTCCCTAGAAGCTGGGACTACAGGCACCCACCACCACGCCCGGCTAATTTTTTTGTATTTTTAGTAGAGACGGGGTTTCACCGTGTTCGCCAGGATGCTCTCGATCTCCTGACCTCGTGATCTGCCCGCCTCGGCCTCCCAAAGTGCTGGGATTACAGGCGTGAGACACCACGCCCGGCCGTAACTGCATTTTTACAACTTTATGGTGTCAGGAGGAAAGAGCAGGTCTCTAGAGATAAACATGCTGCTTATTCTGCCACTTTGGGCAGTCATTTATTGCTGAGCCTCAGTTTCCTTATCTCTAAAATTGAAATAATAAGCCAAGCTCTGGCAGGGCATGATGGCTCATTCCTGTAATCCTAGCACTTTGGGAGGCCAAGGTGGGTGAATCACTTGAGGCCACGAGTTTGAGACCAGCCTGGGCAACATGGCAAAACCCTGTCTCTACTAAAAATACAAAAATTAGCTGGGCGTGGTGGTGCACACCTGTAATCCCAGCTACGTGGGAGGCTGAGGCATGAGAGTCGCTTGAACCAGGAAGCAGAGGTTGCAGTCAAGATTGTGCCATTGCACTCCAGCCTGGGTAACAGAGGGAGACTCTGTCTCAAAAAATAAAATAAGCCAAGGTCCTAACACAGTGCCTGGCTATCTTAAGTGTTCAATCAGTTTTAGTTTCCTGGCCCTGGTTGTTCTCCCCTTGTGTTTGACTTTAGCCAGATTATGGTCTTCAGGAATTTTCATTTGTTCATACATTCATTCATTCATTCATTCATTCAGCCAACCACTTCCTATTGAGCTCCTGGGATGTGCCGGGCACTGGAGGAGATTTATTCTGACCCATCATAGGTCACTTGAAGTCACTTCTAGGTCTAGACTTGCTGAAATAAAATCATTCCAAACAAATAGCAAATAATTCTAAAAATAATTCCTGTTAAACCCTGGAATGCAGGTGACCTCTGACTCTCTCTCTCTGTCTCTCTCTCTTTCTCTCTCTCTCTCTTTTTTCTGTCTTTCTTGCACAAGCCAGGCTTCTGGCCTCATGCCTGGGGAACAAAGGACCCTGTTGAGTTGTTGAGTACATACACACACACAAGCCAGGCTGCAGGGCAGGAAAGGCGACCCAGTGGAGATTCCAGGGTTCTTGTGGAGGTTGGGAGATAGGAGTGGGGTGGATGATCCAGACTGTGTGCTTGTGAGTTGTATCCCTTCTTTTTTTTGAGACAGAGTCTCACTCTGTTGCCAGGCTGGAGTGCAGTGGTGTGATCTTGGCTCACGGCAACCTCCGCCTCCTGGGTTCAAGCTATTCTCCTGCCTCAGCCTCCTGAGTAACTGGGATTACAGGCACGTACCACCACGCCTGGCTAATTCTTGTACTTTTAGTAAAGATGAGGTTTCGCCATCTTGACCAGCTGGTCTCCCACTCCTAACCTCAGGTGATCCGCCCCCACCTTGGCCTCCCAAACTGCTGGGATTACAGGCGTGAGCCACCACGCCCGGCCAGGAATTGTATCCCTTCTTTCCTCTGAGCACTTCTGAGCACCTGTTATCACTGTCTGAACATTCAGTACCAAGGGATGGGGGTTCACACCTAACACTTGCCCCTCCTTAGCCCTATTTCTCAGAACCCTGAGGGAGGGAGACACAGGAGGCTGCCACCAAGGCTGTCTTACCAAGCAGACTGGCCCTTAGAGAGGTCATCTCCCCCATCTTCCTGCTTCTCTCAGGAGGCCTTCTCTATCTGTCCTAGTCAGCTGAACCTCCTCTCTCATGCATAATGGGATTTTCCCATTTTCTTTTCTTTTTTTCTTTTTTTTTGTGGGGGAACGGAGTCTCGCTCTGTTGCCCAGGCTGGAGTGCAGTGGCGCCATCTCGGCTCACTGCAACCTCTCCCTCCTAGGTTCAAGCAATTCTCTGCCTCAGCCTCCTGAGTAGCTGGGATTACAGGCGCCCGCCACCATGCCTGGGTAATTTTTGTATTTTTAGTAGAGACAGGGCTTCACCATGTTGGCCAGGCTGATCTTGAACTCCTGACCTTGTGATCCACCTGCCTCAGCCTCCCAAAGTGCTGGAATTACAGGTGTGAGCCACCACGCCCGGCTCCCATTTTCTTTTCTTCTCTTTTTTTTTTTTTTTTTTTTCAGACAAGGTCTTGCTCTGTCACCCAGACTGGAATGTAGTGGCTTGATCATGGCTCACGGAAGCCTTGATCTCCCAGGATAAAGCGATCCTTCCACCTCAGCCTCTCCAATAGCTGAACCACAGGCGCATGCTGCCATACCCAGCCAATTTTAAAATTTTTTGTAGAGATCAGCTCTTGCTATGTTGCCCAGTCTGGTCTTGAACATCTGGCCTCAGGTGATCCTCCCACTTTGGCCTCCCAAAGTGCTGTGATTATAGGAATGAGCCACCATGTCTGGCCATTCTTTCCTTCCTTTTCTTTCTTTCTTTTCTTTTTTTTTTTGAGATGGAGTCTCGCTTAGTCGTCAGGCTGGAGTGCAGTGGCACCATCTCAGCTCACTGCAACCTCCGCCTCCTGGGTTCAAGTGATTCTCCTGCCTCAGCCTCCCGAGTAGCTGGGACTACAGGCGCGCACCACCATGCCCAGCTAATTTTTGTATTTTTAGTAGAGACAGGGTTTCACCACGTTGGCCAGGATGGTCTGTATCTCTTGACCTCATGATCCGCCTGCCTCGGCCTCCCAAAGTGCTGGGATTACAGGTGTCAGCCACCATCCCGGTCTCCGCCTTTTTTTCCTTAATATCCCTTTCTTGTGGGAAGTCTGCGTTGCTATCTAACCACCATCCTTCCTGCTAAGGGTCCAGCCAGTTTTCTCTCCTTTGATAGAATGTACTCAACACATTAATCTTTTTGTTTTCTTTTTTTTTTTACTTTATATCAGCAGTCCAAATCTCACTAGCATTAATTAATTTTAATCAATGAGAATATGGAATAAAATTCTGTAGGCCACACAAAAGAAATGTGAGACTTGATCCCTACCCTCAGTAAGACACAGAAACTGGCCTACATGACCCAGAGAACATGGGTGAACAAGATTAAATGTAAGGACAAAATGGTCTTTGGGGTAGAGCCTGGTGGCTCGTGCCTGTAACCCCGTACCTTGGGAGGCTGAGGCAGAAGGATCGCTTCAGCCCACGAGTTTGAGACCAGCTTGGGCAACAAAGTGAGACCTCATCTAATTTATTTATATTATTTTATTTATTTTATTTTATTTTATATATATATATATATATATATATATATATTTTTTTTTTTTTTTTTTTTTGGAGACGGAGTCTCGCTCTGTCGCCCAGGCTGGAGTGCAGTGGCCGGATCTCAGCTCACTGCAAGCTCCGCCTCCCGGGTCTACGCCATTCTCCTGCCTCAGCCTCCCGAGTAGCTGGGACTACAGGCGCCCGCCACCTCGCCCGGCTAGTTTTTTGTATTTTTTAGTAGAGACGGGGTTTCACTGTGTTAGCCAGGATGGTCTCGATCTCCTGACCTCGTGATCCGCCCGTCTCGGCCTCCCAAAGTGCTGGGATTACAGGCTTGAGCCACCGCGCCCGGCCCTTTTTTTTTTTTTTTTTTTTTTGAGACGGTGTCTCGCTCTGTCGCCCAGGCTGGAGTGCAGTGGCCGGATCTCAGCTCACTGCAAGCTCCGCCTCCCGGGTTTACGCCATTCTCCTGCCTCAGCCTCCCGAGTAGCTGGGACTACAGGCGCCCCGCCACCTCGCCCGGCTAAGTTTTTGTATTTTTAGTAGAGACGGGGTTTCACTGTGTTACCCAGGATGGTCTCGATCTCCTGACCTCGTGATCCGCCCATCTCGGCCTCCCAAAGTGCTGGGATTACAGGCTTGAGCCACCGCGCCCGGCCTATTTTATATATTTTTTGAGACAGAGTCTCGCCCTGTCGCCCAGTCTGGAGTGCAGTAGCACAATCTCAGCTCACTGGAACCTCTGCCTCCCGGATTCAAGCAATTCTCCTGCCTCAGCCTCCCGAGTAGCTGGGATTACAGGCATGTGCCACCACAACTGGCTACTTTTTTTTGTATTTTTAGTAGAGATGGGGTTTTATCGTGTTAGCCAGGATGATCTTGATCTCCTGACCTCATGATCCACCTGCCTCAGCCTCCCAAAGTGCTGGGATTACAGGCGTGAGCCACCACACCCAGCCTATTTTATTTTATTTTATTGATTGATTGATTTGTTTGTTTGTTTATTTTGAGGCAGGGTCTTGCTGTGTTGTCCAGGCTGTAATACTGTGGCATGATCTTGGCTCACTGAAACTTCGAACTCCCAGGTTCAAGCGAGCCTCCCACCTCAGTTTCCTGAGTAGTTTGGTCTACAGGCATGCGCACCCTGCCTGGCTAATTTTTGTATTTTTTGTAGAGATGGGGTTTTGCCATGTTGACCAGGCTGGTGTCAAACTCCTGAGCTCAAGTGATCCCCCTACCTCGGCCTCTCAAAGTGCCAGGATTGCAGGCGTGTACCACCATGCCCAACCCTTATTTATTTATTTATTTATTTATTTATTTTTGAGATGGAGTCTCACTCTGTTGCTCAGGCTGGAATGCAATGGTGTGATCTCGGCTCACTGCAACCTCTGACTCCTGGGTTCAAGCGATTCTTCTGCCTCAGCCTCCTGAGTACCTGGGATTACAGGCGCACGCCACCATGCCCAGCTAATTTTTGTATTTTTTTTTTTTTTTTTTGAGACGGAGTCTCGCTCTGCCGCCCAGGCTGGAGTGCAGTGGCCGGATCTCAGCTCACTGCAAGCTCTGCCTCCCGGGTTCACGCCATTCTCCTGCCTCAGCCTCCCGAGTAGCTGGGACTACAGGCGCCCGCCACCGCGCCCGGCTAGTTTTTTGTATTTTTTAGTAGAGACGGGGTTTCACCGTGTTAGCCAGGATGGTCTCAATCTCCTGACCTCATGATCCGCCCGTCTCGGCCTCCCAAAGTGCTGGGATTACAGGCTTGAGCCACCGCGCCCGGCCAATTTTTGTATTTTTAGTAGAGACGGGGTTTCACCATGTTGGTCAGGCTGGTCTTAAACTCCTGACCTTGTGATCTGCCCACCTTGGCCTCCGTTGCACTCCAGCCTGGGCAGCAAGAGCCAAACTCCGTCTCAAAAAGAAAGAAAGAAAAAAAGGTCTTTGGGACTCTGAGGGCTACAGAGATTGGGGAGAGAGGTCACTGTGAGTCCTTCTGTTGTTGTGGATCTGATCTCCAAGGGCTTTGCAGGCTCATCCTAGGTTTGGAGCTGGACAAACATCTCTGCTCCTCCCCTGGGACTACCCTGGCACTCCCCCTGCCAGGTCCCCTGCACTCTCTGATTTCCCCAGGGAGAGCAACTCAGAGGGGCTGGGACGGAGTCTGGGCCCCTTAGGACAGCTGGTTGATGAGGTCCCTCTGGGACTCAGGGCTGGACCCAGGCGTCCAGGAGGCGGGTGATACTGGAGCTGTGACAGTTGGTCCCCAGATTCCACACTCAGTGGCGCCAGCTCTGGTTTCGAGCTGGGGTGAGGGAGGGGGGAGGGCACCTGGTGCCAGCCAGGGGCTGGATGCTGTCTTGGGGCAGGGAGGGGGAGGCAGTAAACATGCCCTTCCTAGGTTATTGAGGATTTTCTAATTGCCCTCCCTGTGCCAGGCACTGTGCTAGGTACTAACGGGATTCTGCAATGCAAGATGCAGTCTGGCACAGATGAATTGATGGCATATAGTACAGAATGTCAGAGCTGGACTAGAAGTTGAATGAATGAATGAGGAGGGAAATGAGTGAATGAATAGTTCATCAATTATCTAATGTGCTCATTTTACAGAGGAGACTGAGGCCCAGAGAACCCGAGTCCTGTGACTCCCTTCTGCTTTCTGATCTGTCATGCTTCTTTTTTCAGGAAAGGGAAGAGAAAGGCAGAGAGAGGGGTGGGAAGGGACTTCACACTTCCTGAATGCATGTTTGGTGCCAGGCTCTGTTCTGGCCTTTTCAGACTTGATATAATGGTCTTCACAATTCTGTGAAGATGGACTTGGTGTCTCTGCTTCACATGAAGGGACCTGAGGTTCCGAGAGGTTAAGTAACTTTCCTAGATCACAGAGCTGGTAAGTAGACTTCAGTGTTCAAAACCAGAGCAATCTGGCTCCAGAGCCTGGGACCCCAGAGGTAGACAGTGATACTCCGTGAGTGCTTGGAGGCCACAGAGGGTGGAGGGAGTGGTTCCTGGATGAAGTAGATCTGAAGGATGGGTGAGGTTCATTCGAAGGGAGAGAATAGGAGGGATGTCTGGAAGTTGGTGCTGGAGGTGCCCAGGGAGACTTGCTGGTTGAGCAGGTGGCCGGCTTGCATGGATCTCAGGGATCAGGGGACGGGTTCAAAGAAGCATGTCTTTGAACATTGGCCACCAGGTGGCGCCGCAGGCCAATTCCTAGAAGTGGCTCTAGCCTGAGCGTCCTCATTAGGGCCCAAGTGTGGCTTCTCTGCTCAGCCAGGGCTCCATGCTGGGCTTGCCTCCTCAGGTGTCATCTCCAGCTTCTCCTTGCCCCTGGCTTCTGGCATCCAACACATGGGGGACAATGATGCTACCAGTCTATTCCTGACTCGGGACGAACACCCAGGTAGCTGAGATCTGGGAATCCCCGTGGGTCTGAGCAGCTCCCCAGGTTACGCGGAGACCCCTCCAGTTGCCTAAACCTGGTTTCATGTCCAGCGCCCGTCTGAGTTTCTGGGAGACACTGTTCATGGGACAGGCTGAGGAGGAAACAGGCATTTGAGTCCAACTGACCTGGGTCTGAAGGGAAATAATATCTACCTTGTAAGGATTTAAAACATTTCATCCATGGCCGGGTGTGGTGGCTCATCCCTGTAATCCCAGCACTTTGGGAGGCTGAAGCGGGCAGATCACCTGAGGTGGGGAGTTGGAGACCAGCCTGACCAACATGGAGAAACCCCTTCTCTACTAAAAGTACAAAATTAGCTGGGCATGGTGGCACATGCCTGTAACCCCAGCTACTCGGGAGGCTGAGGCAGGAATATCTCTTGAACCCAGGAGGCAGAGGTTGCGGTGAGCTGAGATTGCACCACTGCATTCCAGCCTGGGCAACAAGAGTGAAACGCCGTCTCAAAAAAAAAAAAAAACACAACTTTTCATCCAATAAATATCTATCAAATACATGCTGTGTCAGAAACTATTCTAGGCCCTGGCTACCCCAGAGAACAAGATAGACAAGGTCCCTACTTGCATGGAGCTGATATTCTATGGGGGGGGGAGGCAGACAGTAGTCAAGTAGATAATGTACTTTCTGGTAGTGATCATCACTGCAAAGAAAAATAAACTAGGATATGGGGGCAGAAAGGTTTGAGGTGGCTAATTTAGAAAGGACGGTCATGCTATCTGGCCAGGACAACATAGCGAGACCCCATCGCTAAAAAAAAAATTTTTTTTTTTTTTTGAGATGGAGTTTTGCTCTTGTTGCCCAGGCTGGAGTGCAGTGGCACGATTTTGGCTCACTGCAACCTCCGCCTCCTGGGTTCAAGCCATTCTCCTGCCTCAGCCTCCCCAGTAGCTGGGATTATGGGTATGCATCACCACACCTGGCAAATATTTGTATTTTTAGTAGAGATGGTGTTTTGCCACGTTGATCAGGCTGGTCTTGAACTCCTGACCTCAGGTAATCTACCCACCTCGACCTCCCAAAGTGCTGGGATTACAGGCATGAGCCACAGTGCCCAGCCAAAAGCATATTTTTTAATTAGCCAGGTATGGTGAGGTGCTCTTGTAGTCTCAGCTACTTAGGAGGCTGAGATGGGAGGAGCACTTGAGTTCAAGGTTACAGTGAGCTGTGATCGTTCCAGTGCACTCCAGACTGGGTGATAGAGCGAGATCCCATCACTATTCAAAAATTTACAAAAAGGCTGGGCGCAGGGGCCAAGCACTTTGGGAGGCCGAGGCAGGTGGATCACTTGAGGTTGGAAGTTTGAGACCAGCCTAGCCAACATGGTGAAACCTCGTCTCTACGAAAAATACAAAAAATTAGCTGAGTATGGTGGCGTGCACCTGTAATCCCAGCTATCAGGAGGCTGAGGCAGGAGAATTGCTTGAACCCGGGAGGTGGATGTTGCAGTGAGCCAAGATCACACCACTGCATTCCAGACTGGGGAACAGAATGAGACCTTGTCTCAAAATAAAATAATTAAAAAATGAAAGAAAGGATGGTCATGTGAGAATTTATACCAGCATTAGTTAGCTGTTGTTACTCTTAGTCTGCTTCCTTTGCTTCTGCCCCACTCCTTCCCCACACTCCCTTTCATCTGTCCTGAATTCTCTCCATGGTTTTGTCCAGCAGCCCCCAGGGAAAGCAGCTGCTGGTTTGGGAACTAGGAGCCCTGAATATTTAGTGCTGGCTCTGCCCACAGCAGTCCAAACTGGCTCCTCTCCAGCTTCCGGTAAATGACATCACCATCCACCTGGTTGCTCCAGCCAGAAATCTGGAACCATCTATGATTCCTCCCTTTCCCCAAACTTCCTCCCATCCAGTCCATCAACAAGTCCTTTCAACTGTGGATCAAGACGTTTCCCAAGTCCATTAACATTCTCACCTTTTGCTACCATCCTGATCCAAGCCATCCTCACCTCCTGCCTCTAATATCCTCTGCCTGCTCTGCCCCCACTCTTGCCTCCCCTGTCCCCACTCTTGCCTCCCCTGTCCCCTTCAAATCATTCTCCACACAGTGGCCAGATATTTATTTTTTATTTTTATTTTTTTGAGACAAAGTCTTGCTGTGTCACCCAGGCTGGAGTGCAATGGCGCGATCTTGGCTCACTGCAACCTCCGCCTCCTGGATTTAAGCAATTCTCCTGCCTCTGCCTCCCGAGTAGCTGGGATTACAGGTGCCCGCCACAACGCCCAGCTAATTTTTTAGTAGAGACGGGGTTTCACCCTGTTGGCCAGGCTGGTCTCAAACTCTTGACCTCAGGTGATCCCCCTGCCTCAGCCTCCCAAAGTGCTGGGATTATAGGCATGAGCCACTGCACCCAGCCAGAGAGATCATTTTTTAAAAAATGAGATCACCACGAGGTCAGGAATTGAGACCATCCTGGCCAGCATGGTGAAACCTCACTTGAGGCAGGAGAACTGCTTGAACCCGGGAGGTGGAGGTTGCAGTGAGCCAAGATTGCGCTACTGCACTCCAGCCTGGTGACAGAGCAAAACTCCATCTCAAAAGAAAAAAAAAAAAGAGGCCAGGTGTGGTGGCTCACACCTGTAATCCCAACACTTTGGGAGGCCAAGGCAGGTGGATCACCTGAGGTCAGGAGTTTGAGACCAGCCTGGGCAACATGGCAAAACCCCATCTCTACAAAAAATACAAAAATTAGCTGGGTTTGGTGGTAGGTGCCTGTAATCACAGCTACTTGGGAGGCTGAGGCAGGAGAATTGCTTGAAGTTGAGAGGTGGAGGTTGCAGTGAGCTGTGATCGTACCACTGCACTCCAGCTCTGGGCAACACAGCGAGACTCCATCTCAAAAAAAAAAAAAAATTGTGATCATGAAATGCTCCTGCTAAAAGCACCGTCTTAGTTCCCCATTGCCATTAGATTCACACTCCTTAGTATGGCGATGATGTCCTTGTCCTGGCCAGCTCCTGCCCACCGTCCAGCCCATCCTGCCCCTCCTTCCCATTCTGTACTCCAGCCACATGGACTTTCTTCTTTCTTTCTTTTCTTTTTTTTGAGACGGAGGAGTCTTGCCGTGTTTATGCTGGAGTGCAGCGGTGCAATCTCGGCTCACTACAACTTCCACCTCCTGGGTTCAAGCAATTCTCCTGCCTCAGCCTCCCAAGTATCTAGGATTACAGATGCCTGCCACCACGTTCAGCTAATTTTTGTATTTTTTGTAGAGACAGGGTTTCACCATGTTGGCCAGGCTGGTTCGAACTCCTGACCTCAGGTGATCCGCCCACCTTGGCCCCCCAAAGTGCTGGGATTACAGGTGTGAGCCACCACGCCCAGCCCACATGGACTTTCTTTCAGGGCTTTGGCCTGTGCTATCATCATCTGCTATTCCCCGACCCTTCACCTGGTTAATGTTTGTTCATCTTGCAGGACTCAATTAACATATCGTTGTTTGTTTGTTTGTTTGTTTTAGATAGGTTCTGGCTCTGTCACTCAGGCTAGAGTGCAGTGGCACAATCTTGGCTCACTGCACCCTCTGACTCCTGGCTCAAGCCATCCTCTCACCTCAGCCTCCCAAGTAGCTGGGATTACAGGCGTGCGCCACCATGCTCAGCTAATTTTTGTAATTTTTGTAGAGACAGAGTTTCTCTATATTGCCCAGGCTGATCTCAAACTTCGGAGCTCAAGTGATCTGCCCACCTTGGCCTCCTGAAGTGCTGGGATTACTGGTGTGAACCACTGCATCGAGCTACATGACACTTTTTCCTAGTGACATAATCTCCCCTGGTCATTTCTTGGTATCCCTTACAATTCATTATGCTCTATTGTAACTGCATATTTACACTTCTGTTTCCCCAGTACACTGGAAGCTCTTTGAGAACAGGGACTGGATCTAGTCTACTCCTGTATTCTCAGCACCCAACACAAAGTAGGTGCTTAATAAATGTTTGCCGTTCAGAAACTCTGTGTGCTCATCCATCCTTCCCTCTTGAACACCCTCTCCCTCGCCCATACATTGCCAAATATTCCACTTCTCCCCCTGCTTTTCTGGCATACCTTTCACTCCCACATCCAGCTCCATCTCTCCTCTCCCCTTCCATCCCCACTCCCACACCTGGGCCCTCACAGCCTGCCCTCATATGATCTCCAAGGGGCTACTGTCTGCATGAGGTTTAGTATGTCCCATCACTGGGTTCCTCTATTCTCCAGCACCTGGTCTGGGGCTCGTACACAGCAAGAACTCAATAGTGCTGCTGACTCACTGATGTGACTTGGTGGATGGCTCAGAAGGGATCCCTAAGCATGCATACACCTCCTCTCAGTCACTGCTAGTAAAATGAGTCTATCAAGAGAAGTATACATGGGTCACATGCTCCTAGACAGTCCCTCTCCATCCTCTAGGGCTTTGCACACACTGTTCTCTCTGCCTCGAACCCTCTCTCTCATTTTGGCTATCTCCCACTCATCCTTCAGACCTGAGCTGAAGTGGAGGAGTCATATCCTCTTTTTTTGAGACAGAGTCTTGCTCTGTCACCCAGGCTGGAGTGCAGTGGCGCAGTCTCGGCTCACTGCAACCTCCGCCTCCCGGGTTCAAGCAATTCTCCTGCCTCAACCTCCCGAGCAGCTGGGACTACGGGCGCACACCACCATGCCCAGCTACCGACTAATTTTTGTATTTTTATTAGACATGTGGTTGCACCATGTTGGCCAGGCTGGTCTTGAACTCCTGACCTCAGGTGATCGGCCCTCTTCAGCCTCCCAAAGTGATGGGATTACAGGCGTTAGCCAGCATGCCCAGCCAACTCCCAGTGCTTTCAAAGCCAGTTTGTGTATTTGTGTTACTCAGACTGATCACTCTCCATGAATAAGGGATGTGTCTCTCCAAAACCTAGCATAGAGGAGGCATTCAATAAAAATTTGTTGAGTAAATGATTGATTGAATGAATGAAAGGAAAAAAATGACCATGTGATACTGAATGAGTCACTCCCCATCTCAATTTCCTTTTCTCAAAAGAGTGGGAGGGTAGGAGAATGCGAACAGTGGTGTGCTGGTAAATGTTTAATAACCAGGGTGGAGAAAGTCCTGGTTTGTGGCAGTTGCCAATTTCCACTGGGTAAATTCTCTCACCATGGTTGATTTCAATGTGAACAGTGGGCTCTCACCAGCAGGTGCAAGCCCCTGCAGGTGGAGTAATTTGAGCCAGATGACCTCCAAGACACTTCTTTTTTTTTTTTTTTTTTTTTTTTTTTTTTTTTGAGACGGAGTCTCGCTCTGTCGCCCAGGCTGGAGTGCAGTGGCCGGATCTCAGCTCACTGCAAGCTCCGCCTCCCGGGTTTACGCCATTCTCCTGCCTCAGCCTCCCGAGTAGCTGGGACTACAGGCGCCCGCCACCTCGCCCGGCTAGTTTTTTTGTATTTTTAGTAGAGACGGGGTTTCACCATGTTAGCCAGGATGGTCTCGATCTCCTGACCTTGTGATCCGCCCGTCTCGGCCTCCCAAAGTGCTGGGATTACAGGCTTGAGCCACCGCGCCCGGCCCTTTTTTTTTCTTTTTTTGAGACGGAATGTCACTCTCGTCGCTCAGGCTGGAGTGCAGTGGCGCAATCTTGGCTCGCTGCAACCTCCACCTCCTGGGTTCAAGCAATTCTCCTGCCTCAGCCTCCTGAGTAACTGGGATTACAGGCACCTGCCACCACAGCCAGCTAATTTTTTTTTTTTTTTTTTTTTTTTGTATTTTTAGTAGAGACGGGGTTTTGCCATGTTGGGCAGGCTGGTCTTGAGCTCCTGACCTCAGGTGATCCACCCGCCTCGGACTCCCAAAGTGCTGGAATTACAGGTGTGAACCACTGCGCCCAGCATCCAAGACACTTCTAATGCCAACATCCTTGTACTAGGCCCTCTTCCAGCTCCCCCAGGAGTCTGGGGGTTAGAGGTCAGGCTGCTCCCCACTCTGTTACCTCCCCATACTTCTAATTAATTCTTGTGTTCAGTCCCAGAACCTAGAGAGTTACACTCAGGCTGCCTGGTTCAACTTATTGCCCATATCCTAGAGGCACTTGCGTGCCCTCCCAGGTGCGTAACTGTACATGTCTCTCCCAGGAAGCCTTCACAGACTACTCAGGGGCTGTGGATTGGCTCCAGCCCCGGCACTGGCACTGAGACTTGAGCAGAGGCGTGATCTACTCTGGCCTCCTGTGTTTCTGCTCCCCACCTTCCCACACTGCCCAGGGCTCCCTGAGAGTGATACTGAGTCTAGTCTCAGCTTTTACGTTGCTTTGCTTTTGACCTCTGACCCAACACATGCCTCCTTTCCCTCGGAATTCTTGATTTTCTCCCTGGCTTGTCTCCACCTTCCTGGGTGTTCCTTTTTGGTCTTCTTTACCCATCTCTCCTCCTGTGTCTGCACAGCCAGGGGCTCCCCACTCCATTTCCTCTGCCTGGAACACACTTGCTTCTCCCCTTCTGCCTGGCTATTCAGGCAGGATCCTGTAGGTGGGTGGCAGCGCCCTGTGTAGTACCTGTGAGCCCTGTGCAAATTGCTGCACATCTCTGAACCTGTTTTCCCATCTATAAAGTGAAGCTAATAGTAGCAGTTACCTCATGGGATCGTTGTGCAGTTAGTGGGAAGAGACATGTAAAGTACTGACATACTGTCTAGTACACAGAAAGTGCTTAATAAATGTTGGTGATTCTTATCCAGGACTCAGCTTAATCATCCCGTCCTCAGACAGGCCTGCCACACAACCGCAGACTGGGTTAGGTGCTGGGTTCTCTGCTCCTCAGCGTTTGGAGGCACTCATCACACATTAATTACTTTTTCCATGAAGATGAAAGCTGTCTTTGGCACCCAGATGGCACTGAGTAAATATCTGTGAATGAATAATGTGGACGACTGTCTCCTCTGGAAGGACACAGCCAGGGCCTCCTGCCACTCAGGACTAGCCTGGACGCACCCACAGGGAAGGAGAAGGTGGGGCTGGTCTCTGCTGCGCCAGCAGGTGGCGCCAGCGCCTGTCGGTCTCTCCCCGTGGCCACCTCCCTTGCGCTTGCTCATCTCATGCCTGGGCGCTGAGGATTCTCTGCTGGGGCAGGAGAGATGGGATCCTGAGGCCTGGGCGAAGTTCCAGGCCCTGGGGCTCGGGGGCAGACTCTCGCTCACCCCTCCCAGAAAGATGTTTTCCTAGGGGATGTCCAGCCTAACATGGCAGGGAAGGAAGTCGTGGCCACCAGGGAAAGAGACTGGCCTGAGGGGTTGGGGGTCCTGATGAGGCTGCTATTCTCTTGAGGACATGAAATGAGAGGCGGTGAAGTCAGTCAATGAGTCAAAAGCTGAGATCTAGGAACCAGACACAATGTGGGAGAAGCTGCGGTGAAATCAATCAGCGAGAGAGGAAGGGGAGGCCCGGTTTCCATGACAATGGTAGTGTTTGTGGCAAGCTGGGGACTCCTGGGTCCCCAAGGCCCGCGAGCAGTGATTCACCACAGGAAAGGGAAGGCTGCAGAGGGACCTGGTGCTGGGGACCGGATGCCTTGTGGCTCCTTCTCGCTGCTGAGCATGCATTCCCCCAACCCAGGCCCTGGATCTCTGCCAGGTACTGGCAAGGAAACTGAGGGATGGCAGAACTGAGCCCCAATAAGGGGCAGGCGCTTTGCTCCATGCTCTACATGCACATATCACTTATTGCTCACAACAGCCCTATGGAATGACTGTTATCCCTGTTTTACCAAAGAGGAAACTCTCAGCTTGGCCCATGGTGCCATGGGCAGGACATGAGTGGCAGAGCCAGGATTGGAACCCAGGCTAGCCTGACTCTTTACCATGCTTGGGAAGGCCCAGAAAGCAGAAAAGGAGGAGCAGGAGCATGGGAGTTAGAGGACGGTTCAGACCCCAGAGGAGATGGACCCCAAGTCCCCTAGCCTCCCTGCCTGCCTTGCCCTGTGTGAACCCAACACTGATGAGGGAAGCTGGCAAACTGCATGGCCTAATATGGGCCAGAACCTGGGCAGCCAGCCTACCTCTCACTCTCTTCCAAACCCAAGAGAGTAGGCCCCGGTTCCATTCCATCCAACTGGATGGCGGCTCCCCCACCATTTTCTCTCTGCCCTGGTCCTAGGGACAGGGGTGCGTGTGCGTGTGTGTGTGTGATCGTCATGTCTACACCACCCACCACCATCACCCCATCCTCCAGCTTCTGCTATAGCCTGGGAGTTCCCAGCCTCTCTTAGTCCCTGTCAGGATAGTTTCATTCTTGTTCAGCTTTGGGGCCCACACAATTTCAGTACAAGAGGGGTATGCCCATCTCACCCCAGGCCTTGATAGCATGCAAGAGGGTAGTTCAGGCCCTCATCATCTATTCCCTTGTAGTAGAAGGGATGGAGGTTGGAAAGACCTTAGAAATCTTCCAGTCTGGTTCTCTTGTTTTGAAGGTGTGAAAACCGAGGCTCATAGAAGGGGAGCAATTTTTCTGAGGTGACAGAGCAAGTTAATGGAAGAGTGAACTAGATTCCCTGTCCGCAGACTTCAGATTCTATAATCCCAGAAAGGACTTCTTGAAATGGGCATTGAGTTCTCGGGATGGGAGTCAGGTAGATAAACAGATGGAGTGAGACAGATGAAATGGGATAACCTAGCATAAAATGCCATGTGAAAAGAAGGTACACAACTCAGCCCAACTGTCTACCATGTTACATAGGAATAACTGAGGTGAGATCATGGGAAGGACTTCTCACATATGTAAGTTAGGAGTACAAGATCTGTGATCAAAATGGGCTGCGTGATCCCAGACACATCACTTACCTTTTCTGAGCCCCAGTGATAACTCAGGATACCCTACCTGCGGGCTTGTAGGGAGGATGGAGGGGGTGGTGGGGGAGTACTTGTGAACTGTGGGGTGACATGAATGTTGTCAGTTGTCAGGGAAGGCAAGTCATGTCTAGTGGGACTGAGAGATAGAGCTACCCTGCAGTGCAAAGGTAAGGGGTAAGCCAAGATGCTCACACCTCCCACCCCCATCCTTGGGAGAGAAAGGGAGGAACATAAACTTCCAGTATGCTTGATACAAGCAACAGTTCTCCTCCCTGGGGGTGGGCAGCAGGTTCCTGTAGACCCCTGGGGTCCCCAGAGGCTGTGGGAAGCTGAGCACTAATCAGCTCTGGCTTTCTAATCGGGGCTTAATTGCCTCCTTGTGATGGGCAATTAGGAGGCTGCATCAATTAGCACAGGGAGGTGACAACTCAGCTGGGGCTGGTCAGGGCTCCCCTTTGGCAGGGAGGGAGGCAGGCAGGCAAAGGCTTCCCCACTGTCAGCCCCTTCCTCCCCTTTGAAGGAGAGGGCCCTGGAGCCCTCTCCTTAGCAATTAGGCCTTAGCTCCTTAGCTCCTAGGAGCTACTAGGCTTCTAGGCCTGGATTGTGGCTTTTCTGACCTTGGTTTACTCACTTTCACTGACTCTCTGACGTTTCTGCCCAGAGGAGACTTACATTCTGGGCCTAGCTCTACCACTGGCTCCTTTGCAACTTTGGGGTTGACAGCTATGGAGTCCAGGTTGGGAATGTGGCCTTTGAAGCTAGGTCTCTAGGGTTTGAATCCCAGCTTCACCATTTATTAATTGTGCAACATTGGACCCTCCGTGCTTTGTTTTCTCACCTGTAAAATGGAACTGATAATAAAAGTTCCATCCTAGCTACGCATGAGGCTGAGGCAGGAGGATTGCTTGAGCCCAGGAGTTTAAGGCTGCAGTAAGGGACAACAGAGTAAGACCCCATTTCTTTTTTGTTTTTTTTTTTTTTTGAGACGGAGTCTCACTCTGTCCCCCAGGCTGGAGTGCTGGAGTGCAGTGGCCCGATCTCGGCTCACTGCAAGCTCCGCCTCCCGGGTTCACGCCATTCTCCTGCCTCAGCCTCCAGGAGTAGCTGGGACTACAGACGCCGGCCACCGCTCCCGGCTAATTTTTTGTATTTTTAGTAGAGATGGGGTTTCACCGTGGTCTCTATCTCCTGACCTTATGATCCACCCGCCTCGGCCTCCCAAAGTGCTGGGATTACAGGCGTGAGCCACCGCGCCCGGCCAAGACCCCATTTCTAAAAAATAATTTAGGCTAGGGACAGTGGCTCACGCCCGTAATCACAACACTTTGGGAGGCTGAGGAGGTGGATCACCTGAGCTTGGGAGTTCAAGACCAGCCTGGCCAACATGGCAAAAACCCTACAGGCTCCACTGAAAATACAAAAATTAGCCAGGCGTAGTGCTGTAATCTCAGCTACTCAGGAGGCTGAGGCAGAATTGCTTGAGCTCAGGAGGCAGAGGCTGCAGTGAGCTGAGATCGTGCCACTGCACTCCAGCTTGGGTGACAAAAAAAAAAAAAAAAAAGAAAGAGAAAGAAAAATGCCCATGTGTCATCACAGATTACTGAATCAAAATATCCAAGACTTTGGGCATTGACAGTTTTGAAAGCCCCCTTCCTCCAAGCAATGTTGATGCCCAGTGAGGGCTGAGATCACTGGATGAATGGTCTGGAAGGGCTCTATCCAGCCTGGCACAGCACCTCCCTGTCACATACCACCCAGGACCCCTCTGCATAGCCCTGGAGGTGCTACACTTTGGAATAGAGCTCATTACCACCAGTGTGGCTGGAAGCAGGTCCCTCCCCACTTTTAGAGGGAGTTCTCCTCTATAAAATGAGAATAATGACCTTGCCATGCTCACCTCCCAGGGCTGCCCAGACATAATGTTTTACTAGTGGTAGGACCTGCTATAAAGGGAGGCAATTATATTGTTCCTTCCCTTGATAAACTTTTATTGAGGCCTAGCGCATACCCCATCTCCTTTACACATGATGACTATGGAGTTAATAATCTCCTGGAGGGACCTGTCATGAACCATCAAACAAGTTAGGTCATAGGGCCAACCCCCTTTTATAGCTCCTGCTGGTTATGAAATGAGCCAAGGAATGGAAAGAGCCTAGAACAGGTCCTGACACATGGTGAGTGCTCTGTAAACAGTAGCTCTCCTTAACTATTGTTAGTGTGACTGTGCCCCAGGCTAGGTTGGAGAGAGGCCTGGTTGCAGTGCACACAGGGAGCTCAGCGCACAGGGAGCTCAGACAAAGGGAGGCAGTGAAGGTGGGGCCTGCAGGAGGAAGGGGAGCTTAGAATGAGGTGCTGAGGGGTAAGCTGTGTGGGAAGAGTAGAGGAAGGAGTAGAGCACGTTGAGGGTATTGGTTGGTGACGGGGCTATAATGAGGATACTCTACTCAAATATGTATTGAGAACCTTCTGTGCACCAGGCACTGTGCCAGGTGCTGGCAGAGCACCAGATCCACCCAGCCTCTACCCTCGAGGAGTCCCTCTAATGGGGGAAGACACACATACACAGACAATGTCACAGACAGTGTGACAAGGGATATTGGTGGCGAGTGGGGATGCTTCATCCAGACTTAGTGGCACTTTTAGCTGAGCCTGGATGATGAGTAGGAGTTGATCAGAGGGTAAAGTAAGTGTCATGTCTGGAAAAATTAGGAAGCAATGAGAGAGACTGCGATTGCTGCAATTTAGATAAGGCTAGAGATGCAAGCAGAGCCCAGGTTGCGGAGGGCTTTACAAATCAGGTCAAGGAATTTGGACTTATCCTAAATACAGTGTGGAGCCACTGTTAGTTTAAAGTCTTCTGGAAAGAAAATGAGGCTTTCGTTTTGAAAAGGTCACTGTGAGCTGGGCGTGGCAGCTCATGCCTATAATTCCAGCACTTTCAGGAGGTCAAGGTGGGAGGATCTCTTTGAGCCCAGCAGTTCGAGAACAGCCTGGGCAACAAAGTGAGACCCCATCTCTACAAAAAATAAAAAAATAAAAAAATTAGTTGGGTGCAGTTGCATGAACCTGGTCCCAGCTACTCAGGAGGCTGAGGCAGGAGGATCACTTAAGCCCAGGAATTTTGGGTTGCAGTGAGCTGTGATTGCACCAATGCACTCCAGCCTGCTGGATGACAAAGCAGGATCCTGTCTCAAAAGGAGGGAGGGAAGGAAGGGAGGGAGGGAAGGAAGGGAGGGAGGGAGGGAGGGAATAACTGTGGGGAGGAGAAACGATGGGAGCAGAGGCAAGGGTGGAGGCAGAGAGACTGGTTGGGAGGCTGCCGCAGTTACCCAGGAAGGAAGGAAGGAAGGGAGGCAGGGAGGGAATCACTATAGTTTATAGAGGAGAAGGAGAAAGGACCGGAGCAGAGGGAAGGGTGGAGGCAGAGACTGGTTGGGAGGCTGCTGCAGTTACCTAGGTGGGCGTTGGTGGTGAGCCAGAGAGTTGGAGGTAGTATATAGAACAGATAACAATTCTGGAGGTAGGAACCACAAGGACTTGGGGGCTCATTGGCCAAGGGAGATGAAGGAGGAGAGGCTGAGGAAGGAGGAGCATAGTGGAGCTGTGTGTTGGGAGACGTGAACGCCATCTGAGATATCCAAGCAGTGATGATGAGTTATGGATGCTTAGGAATCACTCCTGGCCTGGGAATACTTGGGGTCCTCTTCTAAGAATTTTTTTTTTTTTTTTTGAGACGGAGTCTCGCTCTGTCACCCAGGCTGGAGTGCAGTGGCCGGATCTCAGCTCACTGCAAGCTCCGCCTCCCGGGTCTACGCCATTCTCCTGCCTCAGCCTCCCGAGTAGTTGGGACTACAGGCGCCCGCCACCTCGCCCGGCTAGTTTTTTGTATTTTTTTAGTAGAGACGGGGTTTCACAGTGTTAGCCAGGCTGGTCTCGATCTCCTGACCTCGTGATCCGCCCGTCTCGGCCTCCCAAAGTGCTGGGATTACAGGCTTGAGCCACCGCGCCCGGCCAAGAATTCTTAAGAGTGAAAGGCCACTCACCCTTGGCCCAGTGCCAAGCCCTCACCTTCCCTGGCCTCTCTGGGACAGGCTGGGAATTCCTGGCTCAGAAACACCCTCTTGGGGCAGGCCGGCCTTGATGCTCCCCAGCCCAAAGGGAGGAACGTGCCTGTGCACCTGCTCCGTGATACACGGGGGCGGGACAGTGGAGTGGAGGTGAGTGAATTCAGGGGTGTTCCTCACTTCCCCTATCCTGGACTTCTAGCCTTAGTTGTGGCCCCATGAATGGATTCTGAGTAAGAGGCCAGACAGCAAGTTCTCTGGGCCTGGGGTACAGAGGGCAGCAAGGTGCAGTTGACATACCGCAGACACCCAGGCAGGGCAAGCACACCCAGGTTTCAGTCCTGGTTCTGTCACCTCTGGTTAGAAGCCTGGGAGCACCCAAGGGCTCATTCTTGCCTTAAAACTGGGTCTTCAAGACGGTTTGGTTTAGGTGGTGTGAATGAACCCTTCCATCTCCACCCTCGAGAGAGCTGAATTTTCCCCCACCTGAGGTGTTCCACAGTGGGCAGAACGCCACAGCCCGGTCGGCCCTGGCCCACCCAGTGCTCATCTCCATTTCCAGCCCCTCCCGGGCGCCTCTGGCCTCCTACAGCCGGCTCTTTGTGCTCCCTCATTAAGCTTTGGTTTCTGTGGGAATGTGACTTGAATTAACTCTTGGGAGAAAAATCACAGAAACCAGGAAAGGGGGGCCATGGGGAGGGGGCAGTGAGTCACGTTTCCATGTGTATTTTTCAAACTTTCCGATGGGAGTTTGGAAAACAACAGTCTTTTGGTTGCCAGCTTGGCCCCGGCTCTCCAAGGGTCCCACATGCTGTTTCTATAGGTCTTCCAGTAACTGCTGCGCTCCGGCCCACCCTTCGGGTCTGCCTTATTTCCTGGGATCTCTTCCCACTTCTCCCTGGGGACTTGTGCTGTTGCAGAGGCACTGAGAAGTCCCTCCTTGTGGTGCAGCTTCCGTCTCTCCCCTGGTTTCATTTCACAGCCAAGCCCTCATCTATCCTTGCCTCAAAGTGGACCCATGGGTGCTGCAGCTGAGCTGGGGACTTTATCCTTGCAGCTGCTCTGGCCAACCCTCCAACCCTGGAGAACCGCCATAGGCACTAGGAAGCCCTGGGCTCTAGGAACCTCCTTCCCACCCCCACAGCTTCCTCTTTGTGTCCTCCCTACCAGTCCTTCCCGCCCATCTCTGCATCCCAATTTCCAGAGGGCCTGTGGCTGAGGATGAGAAGCCAGCGATCGACCCCCAGGGAGAAGCCTTGCAGAGGAGGGTCCTCACCCTAATAAGGCCGCCAAGGAAGAGGATCCCCAGTATACCCCTCTTGTGTGCTGGGCCCTCACACTTCCTCTGTCTGGGACTCCTCTAACAGCCGTGGGGAGGGTGCCAGGATCCCCATTTTGCATAGAGTAGCTGAGGCTCAGCCAGGAAAATGGGTGGGAACCTTGAGGATGGTGGGCAGACGGTGGCCCCCTTGAGGAGGAGATGGGAGGGCAGCACATACCCCTAGCCAACCCCTCCTTGCAAGCCCTGATTGGGGCGGGGAAGAGGAAGGGGTCCTGGACTAGCTCTCCTCTGTCCCCTCTCCGGGGGCTGCCCCCTCCCAGTTTCTGACTAATCCTTTCCATCGGCAGTGGCACATCCTGCCCCTGCTGTGCCTGTGCCAGCAACAGCCCACATCACAGGGCCACATCTGGCTCCATTTGAACATACCCCACCCTCCCCCTTCTTTATCCCTCACGGCCCTCCACTGTGCAAGGACCGGAGTAGGGAGTGGCCCTCTGGACCCCCTTCTCTGGCTCCACCAGTCCTGCTTCCCTGCCCCTTCGAAGCCTCTAGTGGAGTCACTGCTTTCCTTCCCCGAACCCGGCCTCAGTTCCTGGGACATCCTGGCTCCATTCTTCAGTGCACCCTCCCTCACCATTTCCAGACTCCTTGGCTCCCCCATTCCCAGCCCCCACTGAAGGAGGGTTTGGGAAAGGGGCATTTTGCAAGGTCTGAGACCCAAGAGATGTCCCAGAGTAGAGGGAAGGCTTGGCAGCCCAGGGATTAATTTCCCGTAGCCCAGCCCTCTGGCGTATTGCCAGCTTGGGCGTGTTGGGGGGCGGAGGTCAGGATGATCCCAAGATGTGCGTGTATGGAGGGGTATAGCTCAGCCTCCCAGCTGGGGTGGGGAGCAGGTGGCTCACGCCTGTGTAGGCTGGCTTTTGTTGGGGAGGAGCCTGGAAGGGCCTGCAGCTACTGGCCTCCCTCCTCCTTCCTCCTTGCTTAGCAACTGTTGTCATCTGGTAAATATTTGCCCCAACAGGATCTGGGGCTGGAGCACTGGTGTCAGCCGAGGTAGTTGCCCGCTCCTCAATTTCTGAGCCTCCCCTCTGTTTCCAGAGCCCCCTGGCCTGGATTCTAAATGTGGGCCTCACCCCCTCCCTCATGGTTGACTTCCTCCCCAACCTCCTCCCTTTCCCCCTTTTACTCTCCTTCATCCCCACTCACCCTCTGTGCCCAGGTCTCTCTGGTCCATCCTCCACTCCTGGATCCATTCACCAAGGGACCTGAGTGAGGTCCCACCCCCTAAGCCACACAGGTCCTTTGCTTCTTCCCCACTACATCTCGCTGGGAGCCCAGCCTGGCTACAGCTCCTAGTACGTGGTTGGTGCTCAGTGAGCCCCAACACACCCTCCACCTCTAAACCTTAGCTCCACCAAGCTCCGAGGGGAGAGAAGAGAAGGCGTATGAGAATGTGTTGCTGGACCCCATAATGCATTCCCAGGCCAGGAAGCTCTGCATCAGGAAGCCAGCACCATTTTCACCTCCTCTGGTGTAGGACTGAGGGGACCATGGCCAAGAGGAAACAGATGCCCCCTTAGCTCCTCCCTGGGTAGCCTGAGCGGGCCAGGACCTGAGAGCATGCCAGCTTTAGCCTGTCTTCCTGTCCTGTCTTCCTGTCCTTCCCAGCCAGACCCCTGTCACCCTCCTCCCCTAGTGGTTTTCTCATTACCTGTCACTGATGGAGAGCCCCCTCAGAGGTCAAGGCCAAAGTGAGGTGGGCTCTTGGTGTGCCGTGCAAGGTTTGAGCTCACCCGGCAAAGAGGGCCAATGGGGTGCTCTTCTGGGGCGGGCCTGTGGGCTGGCTTAGGGATAGCAGACAGGGGAATCTGGGGAGTTGGACTAATGTGGATCTAGAAGAGAGGTGGTTGGGCTGCATGATGCCTTAAGACTCCTCCCAGCTCAGAAGTTCTACTTCTAGGCGATGAATGATGAAACGCTGGCCCAAGTGCAGTCCCTTCCCCATCCCACAGGGTGGAGACCCCGGCCATCCCCTTACCCTACTTGGCAGCCCCCCTCCCCACTCCTCCTGAGAGTGCCCCTTGCTCCACCCTAGTTGCCAGGAAATCTGCAGATTCACCACCATCCTCCTGGCTGGGAGTTCACTTTCCCAGTTGACCCCCTGGCCTGAGGCCAGAGGAGTGCCTTCAAAGGGGACCTTGAGGAGTGTGGGGGCTGCATGGGCTGTGGACTGGGGTGGATTCACCATGCAGCAAAGGAAAGTGAAGCTTCAGGGCCTCTCAGTTGCATGGGCCCTTTCAAGGCCCCAAGAGGAGCCCTGCCAAACTTTCCACACGATCCTATGTCCATAACATTTGCAAAAAGATCATTTTGTATTTCTTGTATTTCTTAAAGAGGACCTCCCCACAAAATTGTATGCACTTCAGGTTGAATGAACAACTGTCCCTATTTTAGCATTAAAAGTCCCTTATCTGGCCGGGCGCGGTGGCTCATGCCTGTAATCCCAGCACTTTGGGAGGCCGAGGCGGGCGGATCACGAGGTCAGCAGATTGAGACCATCCTGGCTAACACGGTGAAACCCCGTCCTACTAAAAAAAAAAAAAAGTACAAAAAATACAAAAAATAAAAATAAAAATAGCCAGGCGTGGTGGCAGGCGCCTGTAGTCCCAGCTACTAGGGAGGCTGAGGCAGGAGAATGGCGTTAATCTAGGAGGCGGGGCTTGTACTGAGCCGAGATCGCGCCACTGCACTCCAGCCTGGGAGACAGAGCAAAAAAAAAAAAAAAAAAAAATCCCTTATCCTAGGTCCCCGGCAAACCCAGGGCAATTGCCCACCCTAGCTTCAGACTCCACAGACATTTGTCTTACACCGGGATGGGGGTAAGGGAGAAAGGGAATCCTTTTCCGCCTCACTTCCTGGAAATGTGTAGTGGCGTGAGCCGTGTGGCGAGGGGGCCTTCTCATCCAGCTCCAGTCCTGGAGTTGTGGCGCTTCTGTTTGTTTCCTTGGCAACAGGGAAAGGAAACCCCCATTTAGGAGGCCGGGGAGGCCCCAGCAACCGCGCACACACAGAGACACACAGACTCACACGCGGCCGCCCACACGCAGCCGCCTGCGTCAGCAGCAGCCGTCAGGCCCTCGCTGCCAGGCTGCGGGGTGTGGAGTGGGGAGAATAGCCCCGCCTGAGTCCAGTCCGACTACCCGCCCCTACTGATTTGCCTGGGACGCCGCCCGCCCACATGGCCCCACCCACGCCTCTGGGGCCCCGCCCCGTCCCCCCATTAACACCTTCCCCCAGATGGTGAGGGGCCAAAGCTGGGGGATGGACAAGAGAAAGGAAGGAGATGTCACTGCTGAATTTCTGCTGAATTTCCTTCTGCCTGCTGCCCGATTTCTATTTGACTGGCAATAGTCTGGTGTCTATTGTGACAGTTCAGGGAGCCTGAGACTCACAAGTGGGGTGGCGATTTGGGCCTGGTTGGGTGGGGGAGGTGGTTTGGAATGCCGGGAATGGAGCTCCTGGGGAGACTGTAGGATTCCGCTGTTGGATTGGGTTCCTTGGGATCTGGGTCAAAGAGGGAGGGAGTATATTTAACCTGGAGGCAGAAACCTGGGGTTTGGGCCTGCTTCTGTCACTTATCAGCTGTGTGGTCTGGAGACAATCAGCCTGCCCAAGCCTCTTGTCTCCTCAGCTGTTATATGCAGATAATGGCGCTTGCCTGTGCACCTCAAAGAAATTTGAGAAGGCTAAGGTAGTAACCTTGATTGTGAAAGGCTTGTCACCTGAGGGACCTAGGCAGGTGGGAGGGCTCGGTTACTACTTATTATCCAGTCGCCCCTCAAGCCCAGCTGGCTCAGTGAGCCCAGCAGCCACTTCCCCACATTGCAGGAACCCATGCCAGTCCCTAAGTGGACCAGGTCCTTGTCATCTGTCCAGTGTGGCTGCCCTGTCTCCCGTGGCAGCGTGGCACTGAGCTGGAGTGCTGTCTTGGAGGTTTTGGCCCTGCCTGTCTGTGTGACTTTGGGTAAATCTTTCCTCTTCTGGCCTCAGAAGTCCACTTATAAAGAAAGGGGCTTATTCCTCAGAGCCCAGGGGCCTCCTGGAAGCGGGGCTGGGGGGATCAACGAGGCAGGGGCCTCAAGCTCCCTAAGTAGAGAAGCTCTGCCTGTCATTTAGTAGATTGTGCTTTTTGGGGGAGATTTCATTTGAGCGAGGGGGATCTCTGACTTTACAAATAGCTGTCATTCACTTGCTCCATCTAAGGGCCCACTTCTCACCCGCCATCACCTATGAGCCTGCCTCATTCCCCCTTGCTGAGCCTGGGTGAGAAGAAATATACTCAGCTGTGCTTCCCCAGGTCAATTACTCAACCTTGTGGAGTTTGGTTTTGTTTTTTTTTTTGAGACGGAGTCTCACTCTGTCACCCAGGCTGGAGTGCAGTGGCTTGATCTCCTGCCTCAGCTCCCTGAGTAGCTGGGATTACAGGTGCATGCCACCACACCCAGCTGATTTTTTTTTTTTTTTGTATTTTTAGTAGAAACTGAGTTTTACCATGTTGGCCAGGCTGGCCTTGAACTCCTGACCTCAAGTGATCCACCCACCTTAGCCTCCCAAAATGCTGAGATTACAGGTGTGAGCCACTGCTCCCAGCTGGAGTTTGGGTTCTTGACACATAAAATGCAGATAATAATACCTACCTCTTAAGACTGAGGTGAAGATTAAATGGGATCACCTCCACATAGCCCCTAGCCTGGTTCCTGGCACATGGCAGCCACTTAAAGAATGGGCACACTCTTCCACTGTCAACGTGATAACTATCACCTGCACACAAGTGACTTAGCACTTCAATCGTTGTTTAATACTCTGTAGTCAAAGGATGAATAAGACCTTCTCTCAAGAACTCACTGTAAAGAGATTCCCAAACCATGTCCTAGGATCTCCAAGTCACCTCCACCTCCTCAGACCCTCCTCCAAAGAGTCGCCTTTCTCTGACTCCTACCTGTCCAGGATTCTAGCCACCTGACGGTAAGATCTTGGCTTTCCGATTCAGGCAAACTCGTATTAAATTTTCAGTTCTGGCTGGGCGTGGTAGCTCATTCCTGTAATCCCAGCACTTTGGGAGACTGAGGCGAGCAAATCACCTGAGGTCAGAAGTTACATGGTGAAACCCCATCTCTACTAAAAATACAAAAAAATTAGCTGGACGTAGTGGCACATGGTTGTAGTCCCAGCTACTCAGGAGGCTGAGGCAGGAGAATCGCTTGAATTCAGGAGGTGGAGGTTGCAGTGAGCTGAGATCATGCCATTGCACTCCAGCCTGGGCAACAAGCGAAACTCCGTCTCAAAAAAAAAAAAAAAAAAATCCATTTCTGTTACTAACCATATGACTTTAGACAAGTGATTCTCAATAGGGGGTAATTTTATCCCCCAGGGGATGTTAAGCAATGCCTGAAGATATTTTTTTTTTTTTTTTTTTTTTTTTTTTTGAGACGGAGTCTCGCTGTGTCGCCCAGGGTGGAGTGCAGTGGCCGGATCTCAGCTCACTGCAAGCTCTGCCTCCCGGGTTGTTACGCCATTCTCCTGCCTCAGCCTCCCGAGTAGCTGGGACTACAGGCGCCCACCACCTCGCCCGGCTAGTTTTTTGTATTTTTTAGTAGAGACGGGGTTTCACCGTGTTAGCCAGGATGGTCTCGAACTCCTGACTTCGTGATCCGCCCGTCTCGGCCTCCCAAAGTGCTGGGATTACAGGCTTGAGCCACCGCGCCCGGCCAACCTGAAGATATTTTTGATTGTCATAACTGGAGGGGAGGTGCTACTGGCCAAAAGTCGGGAGAGGCTAGGGATGTTACAAACCATCTCAGAGTACAAAGAACCTTTCCTGACAACAAAGAATTATCTGGCCCCAAATTCAGTAGTGCCAAGGTTGAGAAACCTGACCTTAAATGAATAATTTAACATTTCTGGGCTTCAGTTTCCTCATCTGTAAAATAGGGCTATTAATAGTATCTACCTTATAGAGCTATTGTATAGGTCCAAAAAAATAATGCAAGTACCTAGTGCCTAATAATAAAGGTAGTCCATAAATATTCCTTACACTAATTATTAGCATGCTTCTGGAATCCCTCCTGGCTTCATCACTCAGCTGAGCCCACCCGACCCTAGTTTGGCTTATTTCTTGCCAAGGCCAGTGCTTCTGACCCTTTCCTCACTAGTCTTGATGCTTTCCTTCTCTCCTTGACCTCAAGGCCTATCAGGAAGCTAGAAGCCTCTCCCTCAGGCCCCATCCCAGCACCAGGTCCCTGCCTCCACCTCCCACTTCTCCCTTCTCGTCTCTCTTCCCACTTTTCCAGCCTTACCTCTAGTGGCTCCCCATGCCCCTCGGCAGGTCAGAGCACACTCAGCTCTTTCCCACTTCAGCACCTCTGCACAGACTTCCTCCAGCCAAAGTGGCAGAAGACAGAGAAGCATGTCCAGGATTTGGACCAGACTAGACTACCTGGTCCCAGTTCTGCACTGGGCCTGTTAAGGCCTAGTTTTAGGAAAGTCAGCCTCACCTGCAAAGCAGGGAAATAATTTCCAGGTTGTTCTATGGACCCAGTTGAGAATGTATGAAAACATGCAACAACTATAAAGATTGTTAAAATGTAAGTTATTCATTGTGTGAGCACTATTCTGCTAAATGTGTGCATGTGTATGTATATGTGTGTGTGTGTGTATATATATATACACATATATATGTAACTTTTTTTTGAGATAGGGTCTCACTCTGTTGCTCAGGCTGAAGTGTAGTAGTACAATCACAGCTCACTGCAGCCTCGACCTCCTAAGCTCAGGTGATCCTCCCATCTTAGCCTCCTGGGTAGCTGGGACTACAGGCACGTGCCACCACCCCCAGCTAATTTTTTTTTTTTTTTTTTAGAGATGGGGTTTTGCTATATTGGCCAGGCTGGTCTTGAACTCCTGGGCTCAAACAATCTGCAGTCTGCCTGTCTCAGACTCCCAAAGCACTGGGATTATGGGCGTGAGCCACCATGCTCAGCCTCTGCTTTACATTTTTATTTCCATAGCTCCTACCATGTTCTAACAAACTATAACTTTTTCTTTGGTTTATAGACTGTCTCCCTCCACTGGAATGTCAGCTCCATAAGGGTAGGGATTTTTGTCTGTTTTATTCACTGTATCCCTGGTGTCTAGAATAGTTCCTGGTATATAGTAGATGTTCAGTAAATATTTGTTGAACGAGTGAATTCTCTATGTATAAGGCAACTCTGTAAAGCCCCTAAATCTACCTTCTCCAGGAAGCCCTCCTTCAAATATGTGTTACCTTATTTAGTTATTGCACATCCTCATTTTGCAGATGATGAAACTAAAGCAGAAACAAATGCAAAAACTTGTCTAGAGTCGCTGCCTGAAAACTGGCAGGGCCAGATGCATTTGTTTATCCAAGAAACCCTGAGAGGGCTGGGCATGGTGACTGGCATCTGTGATCCCAGCACTTTGGGAGGCTGAGGTGAGGATCACTTGACCCCAGGAGTTCAAGACCAACCTGGGCAACATAGTGGGACCCCATCTCTTAAAAAAATAAAGAGGCTGGGTGCGGTGGCTCATGCCTGTAATCCCAGCACTTTGAGAGGCCAAGGCAGGCAGATCAGCTGAGGTCAGGAGTTCAAGACCAGCCTGGCCAATATGGTAAAACCCCGTCTCTACTAAAAATACAAAAATTAGCTGGGTGTGGTGGTGGGTGCCCGTAATCCCAGCAACCCGGGAGGCTGAGGCAGGAAAATCGCTTGAACCTGGAAGGCAGAGTTTGCAGTAAGCTGAGATTGTGCCACTGCACTCCAGCCTGGGCAACAGAGCAAGACTCCATCTCAAAAAAAAAAAAAAAAAAGAATAGAAACACCGAGTGCCTGCTGTGTCACAGAGGGAAGACCAGGATGCTATAAGAACACAGAGAAGCCCCCCTACCCCCACCAAGATCATTGGTCTTCAAGATAAAGTGCCCACGCCTGGTGCAGTGGCTCGCGCCTGTAATCTCACACTTTGGGAGGCTAAGGCAAGGCGGGGGATCACTTGACGTCAGGAGTTCGAGACCAGCCTGGCCAACATGGTGAAACCTCGTCTCTACTAAAAATACAAAAATTAGCCGGGCGTGGTGGCACACACCTGTAATTTTAGCTACTCGGGAGGCTGAGGCAGGAGAAACGCTTGAACCTGGGAGAAAGAGGTTGCAGTGAGCTGAGATTGTACTGTTGCACTCCAGCCTGGGTGACAAGAGCAAAACTCTGTCTCAAAAAAAAAAAAAAAAAAAAAAGCTCAAACTGTCCCTTGGACCCAACCACTGTATTCTGATTTCACTCATGAATGCTCCAGCTCCCAGACTTCTGGGATCCCTTTGGAATTCATCCAATTCAGAGTCCTCCACTGCACTTTAATCATCTGTACTTGTTGGTTTTGCTTCTCCTTCTGTCTTCCCCACTAGTGGGAGGCTCCCTTGAGAGCAAGCATAGTACTGCCATGACCCTGTGGCACAATGTGCAGAACTCTTGCACACCCAGGAGCTCAGTCCCTGTCTTTGATAGCCACTGTGCCCTACTGAAACTGAGGTCCAGAGAATTCAGTAGCGGATCTAGCATCACCCAGCAATTAAGAGGTAGGATTAGAACCTGGTCACCCTCTAGTCACCACTCCCCTCACCTCTCACCTCCAGCAGGCTCAGCTCCTCTGGACCTGGATGCTGCTTCTGGGTTGGTGATTTTTGCCCTGGCAAAGGGAAAGCAGACTTACGACATCTGGGGTCCAGAGTTAGGATTGAATATTCAGGATAAGGGTTCACTTTGAAGTTCAGATTTAGGATTAAGGCCATTTTGATAGTGGTGGCAGGGAACCTTTAGAAAGAGCTTGTAGTGAAATGTGGGGTGAAAGCCCTCCTTGTTTCTCCTGCACCTTTTCCACAAGATGGGGAGGTCTGGCCAGACACAGTGGCTCACACCTATAATCCCAGTGCTTTGGAAGGCTGAGGTGAGGATCACTTGAGGCCAGGAGTTACAGACCAAATTGGGCAACATAGCAAGACTCCATCTCTATCATGGTAGCCTATAGTCTCAGCTACTCAGGAGGCTGAGATAAAACAATCACTTGAGCCCAGGAATTCAAGGTTGCGGTGAGCTCTGATTCTGCCACCGCACTCCAGCCTGGGTGACAGAGCAAGATTCTCAAAAAAAGAGGGGGGAGGTCTAGGATAGGAAGGGTTAAGTGTGGTTTTGCTTTCCAGCCTGGAAGGGAAGCCAGGCCGAGCAGCTTTGTAGGGGAAACGGGGGGCACTGAGTGCCAGGGAGGGGCTGAGGCAGTGGGAACAGCATGAGCCCTTCCCTCATGTTTCACTTTCTTACCCCTCCTGCCTCTGCTTCTGGTTTGGAGAAGAACAAGACTTTTTATTGTCTGGGAAGCTGAGGGTGGGTGCCACGCCCTGGGGCAGAGAAGCCATATTCTGGGCCCCCTCACCCGGGTGCATCCCTAATGCTCACCATGCTGCCCAGGCACCCTCACTGAGATGAGAACTTTCCTTGTTCTCCTCCCCTAATAACCAAAGTTCCTGCCTTAATCCCACTCCAGTCCCTCATCCACCCCAAGGCCAGGCTTCAGAACCCAGAACTGAGGGCCTGTCCAGCCCTGCTTTCCTTGTGTTTGAGAGAAGCCCTGATATCCTGGAGCTGTACAAGGTAGCAACATAATTTGATTTTCCTGGTTGCTCATCGGAGGATAAGCTGTGGGAGGCAGTTGGGCAGGGCATGCAGGCAGATGGGGCCCAGACCTCAGTGCTGTCACCTCTTAGAGAGGATGAGGTGGGCTGGGCGTGGTGGCTGACACTTGTAATCCCAGAACTTTGGGAAGCTGAGGCAGGCAGATTACCTGAGGTCGGGAGTTTGAGACCTGTTTGACCAACATGGTGAAACCCCATGTCTATTAAAAATAAAAATAAAAAATTAGCTGGACAAGGTGGTGGGTGCCTATAATCCCAGCTACTCAGGAGGCTGAGGCAGGAGAATCTCTTGAACCCTGGAGGTGGAGGTTGCAATGAGCCGAGATCATGCCACTGCATTCCAGCCTGGGTGAGAGAGCAAGACTTCATCTCAAAAAAAAAAAAAAAAAAAAAAAAAAATAGAGGATGAGGTGGCTGATGGGACCAGAATAGGGGCCAGGATGAGGGGAGGGGAGTGGAAGGCTTATCAAAAGGGTCCTTGGTGAGGCCTGAGGATGGAGGCTCCAGAGCCTGAGCTAGCGGACCCTGGGGACAGCCTGGCCCCTCCCCAGAGCCAGCTGCAAAATGGACCTGGCCAGAGAGGAAAGTAGAGATGAATGTGGTGCTGGCCTTTGCAGCCAGCAAGGCTGTGGGGTCTTTGCTGTTCCTGCCCCCCACTACCTTCTTGCCCCCTACTACCTTCTTTCTGGCTGAAACCAGGATAGAGACCCAACATTGGCTGTCCAGCCCCCAGCCCTGCTCCCCCTTTCAGGCCCCTCTGGGAACCACAGAAATCTGGGACCTAGTGTCCTGGCAACGTAATGAATGCACACACAGCTCTGGTATCTGTTTTAAATTATCCATTAAAATAAGTACAGTTCTGGGGAAAAAAAATTAAGTTGACTGGGTGGGGTAAGCAGTAGAAAGGGACTGAAGGGGGAAGGAACCCAAGCAGTGCTTGGGTCCAAAGGAAGGGGACAGGAGATGGAAGGGGGAAGTGCCTGGCTCCTATTCTTGGCCTTCTTTAGGGGACTGTGGCTTGTTGCTTGGGTCTAAAAACGAATGCTTGGTTTTGAAGGGAGATATATTGGGGCAAAAGAAAGCAAAAAAGGGACCCCCAAACTCCTTGATCCCTGGCCCCAAATTGGGGGCATAAAGGAACTCAGGTTCCAGAACTTTGTTCCCCCCAGGGAACCCAGGCATTCCTTCTCCACCCCACTCCTGGCACACTGAGATGCAGCTCTGAATGGGCTGCCCACGTGTGGAGGGGGGGTTGGGGTGACTCACTATTACTACTGGGAGGACAGGGGGAGCCAGTGGTGGAAGAAGGGTGAGTCACACTGATGGGCACCAGCCTCAGCCCTCCCCCCACTTTCCTGGCTCCCAGCCCTGCCTGCCTGACCCTCTCCCTTGCTTTGCACCCACTTCCCTCTCTTTCTCCCCCACCCTTTTGCCCACCCACTCTCCCTCCTTGGCTCTGCCCTCTAGCCCAGAAGGTCTGAGGCAATGGGGGCAAGCTTGGAGCCAGCAGTACTGAGCAGCCAAGAGAGGGGAAGCTTAAGCCTCACGCAGTTAGGGGTGCGCTGGAGAGGGTGGGGCTCGACTCCGCCACACCCCAACGGTCTTTCCCCCTCCTCACCACTCCTGCCCCCACCCCCATGGATCTGGGACTGCCCCTTTAAGAGCAGTGGCCACTCCTCCCTTCAGACGAGGACCTATTAGAGCCTTTGCCCCGGCGTCGGTGACTCAGTGTTCGCGGGAGCGCAGCACCTACACCAGCCAACCCAGATCCCGAGGTCCAACAGCGTCCGGCCCAGATCCCCACGCCTGCCAGTAGCAAGCCGAGAGCCAGCCGGCCGGCGCACTCCGACTCCGAGCAGTCTCCGTCCTTCTGCCCGAGCCCCGAGCCCTTTCCGGGACCCCTGCCCCGCGGGCAGCGCTGCCAACCTGCCGGCCATGGAGACCCCGTCCCAGCGGCGCGCCACCCGCAGCGGGGCGCAGGCCAGTTCCACTCCGCTGTCGCCCACCCGCATCACCCGGCTGCAGGAGAAGGAGGACCTGCAGGAGCTCAATGATCGCTTGGCGGTCTACATCGACCGTGTTCGCTCGCTGGAAACGGAGAACGCAGGGCTGCGCCTTCGCATCACCGAGTCTGAAGAGGTGGTCAGCCGCGAGGTGTCCGGCATCAAGGCCGCCTACGAGGCCGAGCTCGGGGATGCCCGCAAGACCCTCGACTCAGTGGCCAAGGAGCGTGCCCGCCTGCAGCTGGAGCTGAGCAAAGTGCGTGAGGAGTTTAAGGAGCTGAAAGCGCGGTGAGTTCGCCCAGGTGGCTGCGTGCCTGGCGGGGAGTGGAGAGGGCGGCTGGCCGGCGCCCCTGGCCGACTGCAGGAAGGGAGTGAGAGGGCCTGGAGGCCGATAACTTTGCCATAGTCTCCTCCCTTCCCGGAACTGCCCCCAGCGAGTGACTGGCAGTGTCAAGGGGAATTGTCAAGACAGGACAGAGAGGGAAGAGGTGGTCTCTGGGAGAGGGTGGGGGGGATATAAGGAATGGTGGGGGTATCAGGGACAAGTTAGGGCTGGGGCCTGCCCGAATTCGGTCAGATTGGGATTTGCCAGCTATTTGGAGCCTGCGGGAGGGGCTTAAGCAAAACAGAACTAGCCCTGCCAGCTCGAAGAACTCTGGGCACCCAGGACACATATGAGTAGCAGAAAGGGTCCTGTTAGAACTTTGTTGGCGGGCTTGGCACTGGTGCCAGCTTTGCCCAAGCTGGCTCTGAACACATGATGCCCACTAAGACATGACTCCCAAGCTGGCATCTGTCCAGCGTGTTGGAGAGAGGTGAGGAAGGCAGGGCAATCCCCCTTTTCCCTCCCGAGGGCTTGGCGGTGGCCCCCTCGGCATGACCTTGTCGGGGGTTCTAAGGGTTGGGAAGCTGTCCCTCACTCTGCCACTCTGCGTGTCTGGGACCTTCCTTGGGCTCTGACAGGCCCACCAAAAGAGCTCCCGGAGATGGGAGATCGGGAGATTGGCTCCCCCGCAGCTCCCACAGCCCTTGGCCTGCTTGGCCCAGGAATGCAAGGGAGGGAGGGAGGCAGAGGGCAGAGGCTCCCAGCTCAGGAAGTTGTGTTATGCCCAGGTCTGGCCGCACTCCTCCCTTGGCCCACTGCCTAGTGTCTTCGAGGGTTGGGGGCACTGTCCTTCCCTCCTTGGAGTGAGCCACTTTCATTTTCCCAGCCAGGCCAGGCAGTCTTTGCTCAGGCCCATCCTCTTAGCTGCTGACGTTTTGATCTTTGTCTTATTAAAATGCTGGAATACAGTGACATTTTTGAAATCCAGCCGTTGGAAGCTTCAGGCCACTCCTACTTTACCCACCCCTGCCCCACCCTACCCCACCCTGCTCAACTCCACCTTCTTCTTTCCTAAAAAAGCCTTGGGAGCTTGGAAGTATAGGCCTTCCTCTTCCAGTCCCCCCAAAATTTGGTTCCTTTAAGAGCACTAACAGGGCTTGGAGAGCCGTAAAGGGCTGTTGGCTTTGACTTCTTCTCTCTCTTTTATCAACTACTGCAAACTTCTGCTCTTCCCAAAACCCTTTGCTAGGTGTGGTGGGTGTGGCAGATCCATCGCCCTTTTTTTTTTTTTTAAGATGGAGTTTTGCTTTTGTTGCCCAGGCTAGAGTGCAATGGCACAATCTCGGCTCACCGCAACCTCTGCCTCCCAGGTTCAAGCGATTCTCCTGCCTCAGCCTCCCAAGTAGCTGAGATTACAGGCATGTGCCACCATGCTGGGCTAATTTTGTATTTTTAGTAGAGAAGGGGTTTCTTCATGTTGGTCATGCTAGTCTTGAACTCCCAACCTCAGGTGATCCACCTACCTTGGCCTCCCAAAGTCCTAGGATTACAGGCGCGAGCCACCACGCCGGGCCCATTGCCCTTCTTTCTGAAGAGTCGGTGGAAGTTGTGTGTAGGAAGACAGGCTCAACCTTTTTTTCTTTCTTTCTTTTTTTTTTTTTTTTTTTTTGAGACAAGGTCTCACTCTGTTACCCAGACTGGAATGAAGTGGTGCGATCTTGGCTTACCGCAACCACCACCTCCCAGGCTCAAGAGATTCTCCTGCCTCAGCCTCCCGAGTAGCTGGGATTATAGGCGTGAGCCACCACACCCGGCTAATTTTTTTTTTTTTTTTTTTTTTTTTTTTTTTGTATTTTTAGTAGAGACAGGGTTTCACCATGTTAACTAGACTGGTCTCAAACTCCTGCCTTCAAATGATCCACCCGCCTCAGCCTCCCAGAGTGCTGGGATTACAGGCGTGAGCCACCATGCCCGGCCATCAACCTTTATTTTGTTTTTTTGAGACGGAGTCTCGCTTTGTTGTCCAGGCTGGAGTACAGTAGTGTGATCTCGGCTCACTGCAACCTCTGCCTCCTGGGTTCAAGCCATGCTTCTGCCTCAGCCTCCCAAGTAGCTGGGACAACAGGTGCCTGCCACCACACCCAGCTAAATTTTGTATTTTTAGTAGAGACGGTGTTTCACCAGGTTGGCCAGGGTGGTCTCGAACTCCTAACCTCAAGTCATCTGCCTACCTCCGCCTCCCAAAGTGTTGGGGCTAAAGGTGTGAGCCACTGCGCCTGGCTTCTTTTTTTCTTGAGATAGGGTTTCACTCTGTTACCCAGGCTGGAGTGCAGTGGCAAGGTCATGGCTCACTGCAGCCTCCACCTCCCTGGCTCAAGCCATCCTCCTGCCTCAGCCTCCTGAGTAGCTGGGAGCACAGGCAAGCACCACAACTCACAGCTAATGTTTTTGTATTATTTTATAGAGATGGGGTTTTGCCAAGTTGCCCACGCTGCTCTTGAACTCCTGGGTTCAAGCAATCCTCCTGCCTTGGCCTCCCAAAGTGCTGGGATTACAGGGCGTGAGCCCCTGGGCCCAACCTCAAACTTTATTTCTGCTGAAGGAGACCACACCTGTCCTTTTCTTTATTTTTATTGTATTTTTCAGAGACAGGGCCTTGCCCTGTTGCTCAGGCTAGAGCGCAATGGTGCAATCATAACTTGTTGCAGCCTGGAACTCCTACTGGGCTCAAGTGATCCTCCCGTCTCAGCTTCCCAAATAGCTGAGACTAAGGGCAGGCACCACCACGCTTGGCTAATTTTTTTTTTTTTCCTTTTTGTTTGTAAAGATGGAAACTTGCTATGTTGCTCTGCTGGTTCTGAAGTTTTGGCCTCAAGCAATCCTCCTGCCTCGGCCTCCCAAAGCACTGGGATTACAGGCATGAGCCACCGGGCTTGACGCCAGGCCTGTCGTTTTTCTACTAGTGATACGAACAATTTAGTTAGCAAGACAGATAGGAAGCAAGGAAGGGGAGACCCAGAGAATTCGATGCATTCTTAACCATTCCACTCAACTACCAAATCCCTGTGAAGGACATTTTTAGCAGTTTTAGCAGTTTTCTGGTTAAAACTTTGATCAGGAAACAGGTTGAATGGATTCGACAGTCTTGCTCATCCAACCACGCCAGCTTGTCTCCTCTGCCTCCTAGTGCAGCTGTCCAGGCCTGGGACACCAGGCGGGTATGTGCGCACATGGGGCAGGGCGGGGGTGTTGTGTGTACTTGTTATATTTAGCCACCTGCCTCTGTTCTCCCCCACTGATCCTGGCTGGGAAGGCTGGGCTTCCGGAAAAGAGAGGTGGATTTGCACACCTGGATCCCAAGCTGATAGAAAGTGGGGTGAAGACAAAGGGGACTCAGACTGGAGTGTCTGTCCTCTTCTATGCCCACAGTAGGAGGAGCCAGGATTGGTCACTCCCTGTTGGGTCTGCTGTGCTCAGGGTGAGGTAGAGAAGTGGGTAAAGAATTTGGGGGAGGAAAAAAGGCATTTTCCCAACCCCTCCCACCAAAGCCTAGAGAAAAGGTGTTGTCTGGTTTAATGTTTAATTAGAGCTCAGAGTTCAGGGCCAGATTTGGAATTGGGATGGAGAATTGTTTGTAAGATCCTGTAGCAATTTTTGACTTAGCCTGGGTACCTCAACCACACTCAGGAGTTTGGGGGACCTTCTGTTTGGCTGGATTATAGGCTCCAAGAAGAAATCCCTTTTCCCAGTACTCTCTCTCTCCTTTTTTTGAGACAGGGTCTCGTTCTGTTGCCTAGGCTGGAGTGCAGTGGCGTGATCACAGCTCATGCAACGTCAACCTCCCAGGTTCTGGTGATTCTCCCACCTCAACTTCCTGAGTAGCTGGGATTACAGGTGTGTGCCACCATGCCCAGCTAATTTTTTTTTTTTTTTTTTTTTTTCTGAGACAGAATCTTGTTCTGTCGCCAGGCTTGAGTGCAGTGGTGCGATCTCGGCTCATTGCAACCTCCACCTCCTGGGTTCAAGCGATTCTCCTGCGTCAGCCTCCCAATTAGCTGGGACTACAGGCACATGCCACCATGCCCAGTTAATTTTGGTATTTTTAGTAGAGACGGGGTTTCACCATGTCGTCCAGGATGGTCTCCATCTCTTGACCTCATGATCTACCTGCCTCGGCCTCCCAAAGTGCTGGAATTACAGACGTGAGCCACCGCACCCAGCCCCCAGCTAATTATTATTATTTTTTGAGATGGAATCTCACTCTGTTGCCCAGGCTGGAGTGCAGTGGTATGATCTCGGCTCACTGCAACCTCTGCCTCCCAAGTTCAAGTGATTCTTCTGCCTCGGCCTCCCGAGTAGCTGGGACTACAGGCGCCTGCTACCACGCCCGGCTAATTTTTTGTATTTTTAGTAGAGACGAGGTTTCACCATGCTGGCCAGGCTGGTCTCGAACTCCTGACCTTTTGATCTGTCCGCCTTGGCCTTCCAAAGTGCTGGGATTACAGGCGTAAGCCACCGCACCTGGCCACTAATTTTTTATATATTTTGTACAGATGGCGTTTCACCGTGTTGCCCAAGCTGGTCTCGAACTCCTGGGCTCAAGCAATCCACCTACCTTGGCCTTGGCCTCCCAAAGTGCTGGGATTTGTAGGCATGAGCTACCATACCTGGTCCCCCCTGCCCCTTCTCTGTCTCTTTCTAGTCTGTAGCCCAAGGGATTTGGATACCCAAGTGCAGGCAGAATGGGAAGGTTGTAAGCACCAGGGAAGCCCATCTAGAGTCCAGGCTTGCAGCTGGGCCCCACCCCAGGCAAGACAACTGGGTGGATGACTCAGATGCTGCCCCCCTCCCTCCCACCCTGGTGGCTTTACAGGAGACAGCAGGAGACAGGGTGGAGACAGCAGTTGTCTTAAAGAGAGGAATGGTGGTCTGAATGTCTACATCTTCTGCCCCCCTCCCCATTGAATCCTGGAGTCCCTTGTCTGGCTCCTTCCTTAGACCCTCTGGTGGTGTCTGGAACCATAGCTCTCTCTAGACAGGCAACATGCACAAGTAATTAGAATCCAGAGTTGAGTTCAGAGCCATGGATTGGGCTGCAGGATAGTGCCAGGGTCTGTGCCTTCCCATGTGAAACTGATGGAGGAAGGCTGAGTCAGAAGTGGGGAGATCCCAGGTCCACAAAGCAGAAGCACTACTTCCACCCCAGCGAGGCCCTGGTGCTTGACAACTTCCTGGATTGCCCACTGTTGCAGCCCCAGTGTGGACACGCAGGGAGATGCAGGCTCCAGTTCATGTAGCCTCTGATGAAGACAAGAACAGCAAAGGCCACAGAGGCACAGAGGCTTTTCCCATGTCACACAGTAAAGGGGTGATAGGTCAGCACTTGAGCACAGACCTTGTGACTTCCAGTTGGGTGTGCTCTTACCATTAAGCCTCACTTCTCTAGCTTGGGGGACAGGTTGGAGGGAGGATCTAGAGGGTGAGGTAAGGTGAAGTCAGGTAGCTGAGGCTCACTTCTGCAGCCTGGAAATTCTGCTCTGGGGCCAGTGACACCTTAATGCTCTATGACCATACTTGGTGGCTCGTGCCTGCAATCCCAGTGCTTTGGGAGGCTAAGGCAGGAGGATCACTTGAGGCCAGGAGTTTGAGACCAGCCTGGGCAACATAGCAAGACCCCCTTCTGTACAAAAAATTAGCCGGTCAACACCTGTAGTTCCAGCTACTCGGGAAGCTGAGGCAGGAGGATCACCTGAAGCCAGGAGTTTGAGGCTATTGTGAGCTATGACTGCACTACTGCACTCCAGCCTGGGAGACAGAGAAAGACCCTGTCTCTGAAAAAGAAGAAAAAAAAAAAACTGCTCTCCTGCAGGGCCTGTTAGCATATGATCAATAGCCTTTGCTCCAGCCTATACCTGGAAAGACCCAGGACCCCTGCTAGCCCCCAATCGTGAGACCGTCAGAGCCCTGGGAGGCTCGTGATTCTTGTCTTGAGAGTATCTCGAGACTTGTCATGGGAATTGTCCACCTGGATTGAAAGGAAGCTGTGCCTTTTGGCAGGCCCATTAAGTTAATGGGATTGGAGACCTTTGAGGATGCATGGGCCCTGGGCTTTATCTGAGGGTACCTCCTGGTGTTACCTCTCCAACCCTCCACTACCAAATTTTTTTTTTTTTTTTTTTTTTGAGACAGTCTCGCTCTCTGGCCCAGCCTGGAGTGCAGTGGCATGATCTTGGCTTACTGCAATCTCCACCTCCTGGGCTCAAGTGATCCTCCCACCTCAGCCTCCCAAGTAGCTGGGACTATAGGCACGTGCCACATGCTCGGCTAATTTTTCTATTTTTAGTAGAGACCGGGTTTCATCATGTTACCCAGGCTGGTCTTAAACTCCTGTGCTTAAGCAATCCACCCACCTTGACCTCCCAAAGTGCTGGAATTACAGGTGAGAGCCACTGCACCCCAGCCCAAATCCACATTCTGATTCAAAGAGAAAGAAGAAGGGTGCAGCTAAACCTGGGGGTGAGAAGTACTTAAAGAGCCCAAGAGAAACAAAAAAGAGAATAATTCCTCACTAGGACCCCCTATTGCCTTCCCACTATTAGTGCCCTTGCTTGGCACTTCCCCTGGCCTCCAGGAGTCTGAGACTTACTCTTGCATGGATGTGCCCATTGCCCCCACTCCCAGGTCCACCCCCCAGTGATTTAGTAGCTTAGTGTCTGCGCTGAAGCCCAGGACAGCTGGGCCGACAACTGGTAGGAGATCCCTTCACCTACCAACTGTGCTTTCTGCTCCCCTCCCGCTCGCTTCCCTCCTCCCCAGCCCCTCGCCGCCCCTAGCAGCTGCAGCAGCCAAGACCAAGTCTTCAGAGGCCCAGACACGGGGGCAGGGTTCATTCCATTCTCACCTCCTTGGGGGCCCAGTGTACTGACAGGCCGAGCTCTAATATTATAGGAGATCTCTGGAAGATTGCAGGGTCTCTTATCCCTCAATAAGGGGCAAGGCAAGCCAGGCGCAGTGGCTCACGCCTGTAATCCCAGCACTTTGAGAGGCCGAGGGAGACAGATCACTTCAGGTCAGGAGTTCGAGACCAGCCTGGACAACATGGTGAAACCCTGCCTCTACTAAAAATACAAAAATTAGCCAGAAATTGCTTGAACCCAGGAGAACGCGCCACTGCACTCCAGCCAGGGTGACAGAGCAAGACTCCATCTCAAAAAAGTAATACTAATAATAAATAAATAAATAAGGGACAAGGTGATCCACCAACAAAATGACAGGCATTGTGATATAGTAGACATCCTAGCCCTCAGTGCCCTTAGTTCTGGGAGTGGCCCTTTCACTAAATTGCTGTGTGACCTTGAGCAAATCACCTCCCCTCTCTGGCTTTCCTTAGCTGTAAAAGAAAGGGATTGGAGCAGAAACTCTCCAGAGACCTTTTAGGTTCCAAAGTAGTACAGTGACCCACAAAGTGGGAAAACAGTCCTCTAAAATGCCAAGTTATTAATAGTAAAATCAAATATAAATAATGTGAATATAGTTAATAGCTAACGCTGTTCTCAATGGAAATGTTTCCCACAAGCTGTGGAATTAAAAATACTACCACATTTCTCTATTTCCTCATGAAAGTTTATTAGAAATGGTTAAATTGTGATATTACCCTCTTGGCAAATGCTTTGTTTTCATTGCTACTAGGAAAGGACAACTCGTTTTCAATGCCTCTGCCTTCTAGACGGTAGAAAGGGCTGTGTCATAGAGTAGGAAAGGGAGACTCGGCACAGGAATGGCTCCCGTTGACCCGCGTTGGGGGCTAAGGCGAAGGCCTAGGAGAGGCAGGACTGTTACCTTAGAGCTGGCCAGGATTAGAGAACAGTGCCTGGAACCCGAGGGAGGGGCACAGTGACCTTGGGCTGCCCCCCTTCCACCCTTCCGGCACCCATACTGGCTCCCCCAACCTGTGGCTGGGCTGGGAGGAGGTCTTGGCCCCTACCAATCCCTTAAGGAAGGGGATAGAGTTTGGGAAGGGGAGTCCTCCCCTCACGCTTGCCTCCCCCAAGTTGTGAGAGAGGAAGCCGGAATCCCGCCTGCCGAAGCCAGGAATAATTCTGGCTGAGATCCCAGGCCCGGCAGGGGTGCTGAGTCACGGTAGAGGGCAGAGTGGAGAGTGGACAGGAGACCCTAAGCTTGTCTAGTCAGGGAAGCAGAGGCTGAGGCGTGGCCTTTTCTTGAGAACTACATTCAAGTTGCAGCAAGAAGGACCGTGGTCTGAATTTGACGGGGACAAATGGAAGGGAGATAGGACACATGAGTCCTTTTAGGGCTGGCTCAGGGGAGCTAGACTTCATTTCAAGGGGTCTAGGTTCTGGGCAGTTGAGAGGAGGCTATTTGGGGTCACCAAGGTTCCTCTTTCTTCCCAAAGCTCTAACACTGCCACCTTCTGCCGGCTAGGAGACAGCTGTGTCTTCTGAGGCTAGAGCTGGAATGCAGTGAGACCAGACTGCCTAGGTCCTCCCCCAGTTCTTCTCCTGACCTTGGGGTGTGGCTTCCACTCTCTCCCAGTGTCCTCAGGTTTAATAACTATGTGCCACCAGATGGAGAGTTAAGGGGCTGCTGAATTGGCTTCTTGTGAAGAGAATCCCCTAAATGTCCCTCCTTTTGGTCACTGGCCTCCCTCCCTCCCGCTTCAGGACATTCTACTATCTTCTTAGGCCATCCCTCCCTCCTCCAGCCACGACTTCTTTTGCTCTATCCCCAAGCCCCACCCCTGCATTTTTGTGACAACACAGGAATGACTTCTGGAGAGAGAGGCCGGGAAGAAGAAAAGTGGCACTTGGCAGGAGACCTTGCAGGGGGCGGCTGGTGAGGAAGCCAGTCGCCCATTGTCCGGGACCCCAGTGCCCTGGCCTCTGGCCTCAGGCTTCTCCTGCCTCTGTACAATGCCATGTTGATACGCCCAGCAGCTGTGACTCAGGCCTGGCCCCCTGCCAGGCCCAGCGCTTCTACTGGAGTTGCGTCTGAACATGTCAACAGGCCTCCTATCCCTCTCTCAGCACCAGTTCTCCCTACTTCAGCCCCTCCCTCTGCCTGGAATTAAGACCTGGCTTTGTCTTAGGGGAGGACAGCTGGGAGCCTGGTGGCTCTGGAAGGGGATCTGAGAGACCTCAGACCCTGGCATATTTGACTGTTTGGCAGGTGTCACGCACGCCCAAGGGAAGCGTGTGGAAGCAGAGCCATGCCTGCTGTGGGTGCACGTGCCTGCGTGAGGAGGTCGGGGTGTTCCATCCTGGGGCACCTATGGGCTTTTGAGGTGTACGATATGCAGAACTTCACAGGTTGGGGTTTGGGGAAGGCTCAAAGGGCTTCTAAGTCTCTGGAACAGCTGACCCCCTCAGTTCCCCTCTCTCTCTCTCTTTTTTTTTTTTTTGAGACAGAGTCTCGCTCTGTTGCCCAGGCTGGAGTGCAGTGGCGCAATCTTGCTCACTGCAACCTCCGCCTCCCGGGTTCAAGATATTCTCCTGCCTCAGTCTCCTGAGTAGCTGAGATTACAGGCATGTGCCACCATGCCCAGCTAATTTATTTATTTATTTTTTTAATTTTTTGAGATGGAGTCTCACTCTGTTGCCCAGGCGGGAATGCAATGGCGTGATTTCAGTTCACTGCAACCTCCGCCTCCTGGGTTCAAGCAATTCTCCTGCCTCAGCCTCCCGAATAGCTGGGACTATAGGTACCCGCCACCATGCCTGGCTAATTTTTTTATTTTTAGTAGAGACGGGATTTCACCATCTTGGCCAGGATGGTCTCAAACTCCTGACCTCGTGATCCACCCACCTTGGCTTCCCAAAGTGCTGGGATTACAGGCATGAGCCACCGCGCCCAGCCTCAGTTCCTCTCTTTAAGGTCTCCTTTCCAGAGAGGGATAGCACCTCGAATGCCAGGGAGGGGAAGTCTCCATATCCTGCCCTTACCCGAGTGGTCGCAGACCCACAGACTAGTCAGGAAACCAAGCAGTGGTTACTTTGTGGGGGTGGGTGGGAGCTATCAAACCTCATGACCCAAAGGTGTGGGTATGTGTATATTTGAGTGTGGGTGGGAGTGGCAGTTTCACTAGACCTCCGTGTCACTCTCTGACTGGGGTATCTCCCAGCACGTGAGTCAGAGGCAGACACGCTTCCCAGACTGTCTTATTGGATCTCTGTGTGTTACTCTCTGCAGTGTCTGTGTGTATCGTGCCATTTTCTATGTTTTGCACCAATCTGCTGTGAATGTCCTCAGGTGACCTGGGGGCAGGTTTTTAGTGCCTGAGCCTACCCGTCTCCAGGCCTTAGTTTCCCCCTGTAAAAGCATAGGAGTTGGTTCAGGAGAAGATTCCTCTAGAAGCCTTGAGCCTGTGAACCGTCTAGTCTCAGGGTATTTGGGGGACACACAGAAAAAGCCCCACGACCCAACACTGGCTGAAATCAGCAGGGCAGAGCTGAGACAAGCTCAAGTAGGATAAGGGGTAGGGAGGTTTTGGGTGAATGAGAGGGAGGGACAGAGGGAAGGAGGATATATTGCAGTAGGAGGAGTTGCTGGAACCAAAGGAGGAGGGGTGGTAGGAGCGTGCAGACTGACTTGGGGTGTCAGCAGAAGACGCCTCGTCACATGGCAGGAAGTCAGCCTGGGCAGAGGTCTAGGTATCCAGGAGGGGCTGGGTGCAGTGGCTCACACCTGTAATCCCAGGACTTTGGGAGGCTGAGGCAGGAGGATCATGTGAGGCCAGGAGTTCAAGACCAGCCTGGCCAACGTGGTGAAACCCTATCTCTACTAAAAATGCCAAAAATTAGCTGGATGTGGTGGCAGGCACCTGTAATCCCAGCTACTCTGGAGGCTGAGGCACAAGAATTGCTTGAACCCAGGAGGTGGAGGTTTCAGTGAGCCGAGATCATGCCACTACACTCCAGCCTGGGCAACAGAGCGAGATTCTGTCTCAAAAATAATAATGGCCGGGCGCGGTGGCTCACGCCTGTAATCCCAGCACTTTGGGAAGCCAAGGCGGGTGGATCACGAGGTCAGGAGATTGAGACCATCCTGGCAAACACAGTGAAACCCCGTCTCTACTAAAAATACAAAAATTAGCCAGGCATGGTGGCGGGTACCTATAGTCCCAGCTACTCAAGAGGCTGAGGCAGGAGAATCGCTTGAACCTGGGAGGCGGAGCTTGCAGTGAGCCGAGATCGCACCACTGCACTCCAGCCTGGGCGACAGAGCGAGACTCAAAAAGAAAAAAAAAAAGAAAAAGAAAAAATAATAAAATAGAGGCCGGGTGTGGTGGCTCATGCCTGTAATCCCAGCATTTTGGGAGGTAGAGGTGGGTGGATCACCTGAGGTCAGGAGTTTGAGACCAGCCTGGCCAACATGGTGAAACTCTGTCTCTACTAAAAATAGAAAAATTAGCCCGGCATGGTGGTGCAGGCCTGTAATCCAGCTACTCGGGAGGCTGAGAAGCAGGAGAATCACTTGAACCTGGGAGGCGGAGGTTGCAGTGAGCCTAGATTGCACCACTGCACTCCAGCCTGGGTGACAAAATGAGACTCCATCTCAAAATAATAATAATAATAATAATAAATGAAAAATTTTTAAATTAAAATTTAAAAAATTAGATGCCCAGGAGGATACAGGAGAGCATTTGCCACCAGGTGGACTCCCTGTACCCACCTGGCCACAGGGGGCGACGTTCCTGGGAGATAGGAAATGCCCAGGGCTGGGAGACCCTCTGCTCTTCTGCTCCCTTCCTGTGTGCTGCCTGGCGATGGGGAACTCTGAGGGCTGGTGAGCAGGGGTGCCGGGGACTGGGTCTAAGGAGTCCCTGCAGGGCTGGGCCAGCTCCTCCACCTCCCCTTTGTCTTCCCCTCCCACTTGTTATTTTTAGCCACAGTGTCTGCCCCTCTTGCTTCTCCCCCAGACTGGAAGAGGAAACGGAGGCCTCTCCCTCGGGCCTAGCATGTTGCTCCCAGCAACCGGGCCCAAACAGGCCTGTGGCCGGCCCTGGCTTCCATATCTGGCATCAGAGTTGGGCTGAGCAGGGTGACTCAGAGGGTGGGTCAGTGCCTGGCCTGGTGCCCACCCAGCCCCTTTGCTGTGCTGGTGCCTTTCTTCCCCAAACAGCCCCAAGGGCCCAGGCCTGCTGCAGCCCGGGAGCCAGGCTTCCTTGTCCCACCAGGCACAACCCTGCAGACCACTGCTTTGGGTCACACTTGCAAGTGTCAGCTCTCATTTCTACCTTATTCTTTCCTCTCTGTTCCCCTCCCTACCCCCTCTCTTCCCTCTTTCTGAGATCAGATTTGCCAGTGATGGGAAGAGTTAGAAACAGGATGCCCAGCCCTTCTCGCCTCACGAGGCCGCTGGGATGCAGCCACTCCTGTGCTTGGGGAACCTGGAGGATGCAAGGGAAAGGACTGGCGCTCTGTTGGCACAGCACCCGGCCTGGGGCAGGACGCGCGCAAAGCCAGGGTCTCCCCTGTGAGCACTAGAGGATTTCCCGACCCCTGCCTGGGTATTGTGTGCCTGAGCATGAATCACCTGAGGGGCCCAGGTTCCCACCCTTCCCAGCTCCTCTGGCCTGCCCCACCCTGTCCTCCCTGCCAACCCAGCATGGGGACGGCACTCAGCATGTGCCCAGCTTTCCTGATGCCAGCCCCCAGTGGACTGGGCTGCACCACCACCCTGGGGCTGAATGCCTGGCCAGGGTCTACTTTGGTCCCTGCTAGGTCTGAGGGCCCCTCCTAGGAAGGAAATGGCGCTTGGGGGCAGGGGCAGGGAGGAGGGAGGAGAGACGCTGGGCTCTACTGTATCCCTAGTCATTTCTTGGGGTGTGCGTGTGGCTCCCTGGCCACAGAGCTCCTGAGGTCTGAGTCATGAGCCCATGGGTGATAGTGGCTTCTTCCCTGCAGATGGGAGCTCCCTGTGCCTGACTAAGAAAACCACAAAGGTTCTTCCTCGCTTCCCTCTCTGCTCGTGGTTTCTCTCATCTGCAGGGTGTGTCTTGGTCCCTTAATCTCCTCTCTTTGCAGTGATAGTCAAAACCTCCACGAGGGAAAGATATATACCCCCCTTACTTTCTTTTTGTATTTTTTTTGAGATGGAGTCTCACTCTGTCACCCATGCCGTGGTGCAGTGGCACAGTCTTGGCTCACTGCAACCTCTGCCTCCCGAGTTCAAGTGATCCTCCTACCTCAGCCTCCTGAGCAGCTGGGACTACAGGTGCCCACCACCATACCCAGCTACTTTTTTTGTTGTTGTTGTTGTTGTTGAGATAGAGTCTCACTCTGTTGCCCAGGCTGGAGTACAGTGGCACAATCTCGACTCACTACAACCTCTGCCTCCCAGGCTCAAGCAATTCTCATGTCTCAGCCTCCCAAGTAGCTGGGACTACGGACGTGCACCACCGTGCCCAACTAGTTTTTGTATTTTTAATAGAGTCAGGGTTTCACCATGTTGGCAGGCTGGTCTCGAACTCCTGGTCTCAAGTGATCCACCTGCCTCAGCCTCCCAAAGTGCTGGGATTACAGGTGTGAGCTACCACGCCCAGTCAGCCCCCTTACTTTCTTTGGAGACCATATACTGTGGCTTGTGCCAAAGTGGTATAGCGTGGATTTCCAGCTCCCCTGTCTTCTTGCTGCGGGACCCTGGACGTAGCTTTCTGTGCCTATTTCCTCAATTGCATAGGAATAGCACCTATTGGCCGGGCGCGGTGGCTCAAGCCTGTAATCCCAGCACTTTGGGAGGCCGAGACGGGCGGATCATGAGGTCAGGAGATCGAGACCATCCTGGATAACCCAGTGAAACCCCGTCTCTACTAAAAAATACAAAAAAAAATTAGCCGGGCGAGGTGGCGGGCGCCTGTAGTCCCAGCTACGCGGGAGGCTGAGGCAGGAGAATGGCGTGAACCCGGGAGGCGGAGCTTGCAGTGAGCTGAGATCCGGCCACTGTACTCCAGCCTGGGCGACAGAGCCAGACTCCGTCTCAAAAAAAAAAAAAAAAAAAGGAATAGCACCTATCGCATAGGGTAGCTGTGAAAATGACATGAATTAACATTATAATATTTAGAGCAGTGCTTGGTACCTAATAGGCTCTATGTAAGTGTTTGCTGTTATGTTATTATTATCACTGCCACCACTACTTTTGCAAGCAGCAGAAGGTGAAGAGGTTAGCCTGAAGAAAAAACTTCTGTCCTCATCAGCCCATAAGCTCGCAGGGCACAGGACCATGCATCTCTGTTTTCCTCAGTTGGTATCTGCCAGGCACTGGCAAGGAAAGGCTATTACCAGGGGGAACTCCTGGAATTCCTCCTGGTACCTAAGGAGGCTGGGGAGACAGGACTAGGGAAGAGGTGCCCTTGAGACATCGGAAATCATCCCATTGCCTTACAGCTTTCAGCTCAGGCTGGCTGGTCGGGGGGAACACTTTGTGCCATAGTGTCTGCCCTCTTCCTCCTCCTGGCTTCTCCGTTCTCTCTGGAACTTGTGGCTTAGGAAAGCAGTGAGGTGGAGAAGGAAGAACCTTAGATCAGCAGCTAGAATTGACTGGAATGCTGCTGCTGGCTTGCGGTAATTGACACTGGGCCATTCACCTTCCTCCTCTGTGCCTCAGTTTCCTCATCTATAAAAGGGAGAGGGTTGAGCTGAACCAACTCTAAGCTCCTTCTAGTTCTCTAAATTCTGAGAGCCTCCCAGTACAGCCATCTGCAGCCGTTAGCCTTCAGGGTAGGGAGGCCTCTTCTGGGAAGCCCCAGCCAGCCTGGGAGTCAGCCCAAGGAGCTCGGAATCTAAGTCTGCCCCAGTCGCTTTACCAGCGGTTTTTCTTCATTCTCCCTCCTCCCCCTGCAGCTGCTTCAGCTTCGGAAAAGTTCTGAAGTCATGGAAAGTTGGGGCTGTGCTCCCAGCCAGGGGCTGGGCCGGATGGCAGCCAAAACCTGAGCTGGGTTTTGACTTTATTTTTAGCTTTTCTGACTGAGACAGAGGAGGGAATACATTCTCCGGTTCTGGAAGGGGCTCTTTTTTGCAGGAGACAGACACTTGCATTAAACAACTTGTTCTGAGGTGTGGCCAGAGGCCTGGGCTGAGCAAGTGTGCAGGCTGGGGGAGCTCCCTCTGACTTTTCACGTCCTTCCCCTGCCCCTCTGAGTGTCACTCTATCCTCCTCTCTGCCTGGTGGGGGAGGTGGGGGTGACTCCTTTTTTGGACTCTCCTAAGCCGATGGCAGAACACCGCCTGGGTCTCGTCCTCCAGAGCTTCTGCACATCTAGCCTTCCCTATCCCTCTTCAGAGTGAATTGCTGGGCCTCTTGGAGTTTAGGGCTTTTGTGGTAGGAGAAAAATGTTGGCAGGGCTGCTTTTCTCCTTTCCAGGATAGATTTTTCCTTCTGCCCACGCTTGGTTTTCCTTTTTTCCATCTGCTGTGGTGGGCTCATGCTTAAGCACTGATGAGTTACAGATGGCAGCTGGAACCAGGTCCTTTGGATCTTTCCCTCCACTCCCTGGGTCTGCTGCTTTCTCTCACCCTATATTTGTGAAGGGATTGTAACATCTAGAAAGTTCCTGGGTTCTCTGGAGGTTTTTAAGAAAATAAGACCTTTCTATTTCTCCAGTCCACTAGCAAAAATAATCAGGGGCCCAGAAAAGGTGAAGGAGGTGGCAGAGACAGCTCCGTTTGACTGGTTATAGCTAAAGCTTTACCCACTTTGAGGAGCAGGGAGGCTTAAAGCTGGGGCCCAGATAGACCTGGAGGCCTGGGATCCACACCTGGAGGCAGATGCTGAGGCTGTGGTAGATGGATAGGGCTCAGCCTTCTCCCAGGGCATGGATGAGGCAGGAGGGACGGAGGCAGGGACCCCTCTGTTCAGTGCAGATCAGGGCACCCAGACTGGGTCCTGAGAAAGGAAAGGGTCAATATTGTGCCTGGTTGTCCTTGTCTGAGGTCCCTCTGAACTCTAACCAGACTTTCCTTCCCCACAGTCCCACATGTGTAAAAGGGACTAGGAGAGGTGACCAGTACCTTTGGGGCTCAGACCGAGAAGTGCTAGGGACAAGTGGGCCATGAGCTTAGTTGTCAGGCTCCTCTGAGGAAGGGAAGCTTGGCCAAAGGGAAGTGGGTGGAGTCCAGGGAGAAGGCTAAGGCCCTGTGTGGGAAGGGGCAGGAGACAAAGGTGCCCCTGTCTCTTTGGGAAAGAATGGGAGGAGAGAGAGGGAAAAGCATTCATATCACGGGGTAGAGCTCTGCCCTTGGCCCCAGGCACGTTCCTGAGCCCTGACTCATGGGAAGGGTGGAGAAGCAGGAAGGGGGTTTTCAGAGACCTTGGGGAGGTGGGAGCCCAGCCCCAGAGGCAAGCAGATGCAAACCAACCTAATGCAAGGATGCCCTCTCCTGGTAGTTGCAGGGACAGCAGCGCCAGCCCCCATGGTTGACCTCTTGGGAGCCTGGCACTGTCTAGGCATGCAGATTCCTTCTCTTAAATCCACTCTCCCCTCTCTTCTTTAGCAATACCAAGAAGGAGGGTGACCTGATGGCTGCTCAGGCTCGGCTGAAGGACTTGGAGGCTCTGCTCAATTCCAAGGAGGCCGCACTGAGCACTGCTCTCAGTGAGAAGCGCACGCTGGAGGGCGAGCTGCATGATCTGCGGGGCCAGGTGGCCAAGGTGAGGCCACCCTGCAGGGCCTGCCCATGGCCCTACCTAACACATGTACACTCACTCTTCTACCTAGGCCCTCCCCCATGTGGTGCCTGGTCTGACCTGCCACCTGATTTCAGAGCCATTCACCTGTCCTAGAGTCATTTCAGCCACTGAGGCCACATCTTATCCTAATTTGACTGCCCATGGGATCTACCACAGTGAATTTAAAATAATCCAGGAGGCCAGGCGTGGTGGCTCACACCTGTAATCCCAGCACTTTGGGAGGCTGAGGCGGACAGATCACGAGGTCAGGAGATCGAGACCATCCTGGCTAACACGGTGAAACCCATCTCTACTAAAAATACAAAAAATTAGCCGGACGTGGTGGCAGGCGCCTGTAGTCCCAGCTACTTGGGAGGCTGAGGCAGGAGAATGGCATGAACCTGGGAGGTGGAGCTTGCAGTGAGCTGAGATCGCGCCACTGTACTCCAGCCTGGGCGACAGAGCGAGACTCCGTCTCAAAAAAAAAAAAAAAAAAAAAAGAAGTGGATGGCTAATTACATATGGGACATGTGTTAATAATGCTTTGTGTATATATAGTGGCCTTTACTTTCAAAACACTCTTCTCCAGTTTATCGTGTTAAAAGCTAGGAATTGGGCCAGGCGTGGTGGCTCATGCCTATGATCCTAGCGCTTTGGGAGGCTGAGGCGGGTGGGTCATTTGAGGTCAGGAGTTGGAGACCAGTAATCCCACCTGTAATCCCAGCTACTTGGGAGGCTGAGGCAGGAGAATCGCTTGAACCCGGGAGGTGGGGTTGCAATGAGCCGAGATCGGGTCACTGCACTCCAGCCTAGGTGACAGAGCGAGACTCCATCTCAAAAAATTAAAAAAATAAAAATAAATAATAAATAATAAATAAAAGCTAGGAATCAAAAAAGCAGTTTATTTCACAGTCTCATCTGTTCATAGCGGGGCCAGGATGAGAGTCAGTGGCCAAATTTCCATCCTGGGTTCTTTCCCTTCCCAGGCCCTAACATCACAGTGTACCAGGGAAAGACCCGGAGAAGCCACCAAACCAAGGCTGGGCCACCTTCCTCCTGGGTCTGGTCTGCTGCCTCCCAGTTGTACCCCTCCCCCAGCCCTTCCTGGATGCACTGATCAGCCTGTGCTTCCTTGCCCTGTTTTTCTTTTTCTTTCTTTCTTTTTTTTTTTTGAGGCAGAGTCTTGCTCTGTCGCCCAGGCTGGAGTGCAGTGGTGCGATCTTGGCTCACTGCAAGCTCCGCCTCCCGGGTTCACGCCATTCTCCTGCCTCAGCCTCCCGAGCAGCTGGGACTACAGGTGCCCACCACCTCGCCCGGCTAGTTTTTTTGTATTTTTTAGTAGAGACGGGGTTTCACCGTGTTAGCCAGGATGGTCTCGACCTCCTGACCTCGTGATCCGCCCGTCTCAGCTTCCCAAAGTGCTGGGATTACAGGCTTGAGCCACCGCGCCCGGCCGCCCTGTTTTCTTTATAAATAGAGACATGTTCTCTCTCTCTCTGTCTTTTCTTTCGAGACGGAGTCTTACTCTGTCACCCAGGCTGGAGTGCAATGGCACAATCTCGGCTCACTGTAACCTCCGTCTCCCGGGTTCAAGCCATTCTCCTGCCTCAGCCTCCTGAGTAGCTGGGATTAGAGGTGCCCACCACCACGCCCAGCTGCTTTTTGTATTTTTAGTAGAGATGGGGTTTCACCATGTTGGCCAGGCTGGTCTTGAACTCCTGACCTCAGGTGTTCTGCCCGCCTCGGCCTCCCAAAGTGCTGGGATTACAGGTGTGAGCCACCACGCCCGGCAAAACGTGTTTTCTCTATGTTGTTGAGGCTGGTCTTGAACTCCTGGCCATGAGAGTTCTTCCTGCCTCAGTCTCCCAATGTGCTGGGATTATAGGCATGAGCCACCACACTTAGCCCAGCCTGTGCTTTCTTAAATGAAAATCTAAGCCATACGGCTGGGCGGATCACGAGGTCAAGAGATCGAGACCATCCTGGCCAGCATGGTGAAACCCCGTCTCTACTAAAAATACAAAAATCAGCTGGGTGTGATGGCGCGTGCCTGTAGTCCCAGCTACTTGGGAAGCTGAGGCAGGAGAATCGCTTGAACCTGGGACGTGGAGGTTGCAATGAGCCGAGATTGCACCACTGCATGTCTTGCCTGGCGACAGAGTGAGACTCCATCTCAAAAAAAAAAAAAAGAGGCCAGGTGCGGTGGCTCACGCCTGTAATCCCAACACTTTGAGAGGCCAGCAGATCCCAAGGTCAGGAGATCGAGACCATCCTGGCTAACACGGTGAAACCCCGTCTCTACTAAAAATACAAAAAATTAGCCAGGCCTGGTGGCAGGTGCCCGTAGTCCCAGCTAGTCGGGAGGCTGAGGCAGGAGAATGGCGTGAACCTGGGAGGCGGAGCTTGCAGTGAGCCGAGATCGCACCATTGCACTCCAGCCTGGGTGACAGAGCAAGACTCCGTCTCAAAAAAAATAAATAAAAGGCCAGGCGCGGTGGCTCAAGCCTGTAATCCCAGCACTTTGGGAGGCCGAGGCGGGTGGATCACGAGGTCAGGAGATTGAGACTATCCTGGCTAACATGGTGAAACCCCGTCTCTACTAAAAATACAAAAAACTAGCCGGGCGTGGTGGCGGGCGCCTGTAGTCTCAGCTACTTGGGAGGCTGAGGCGGGAGAATGGCGTGAACCCGGGAGGCGGAGCTTGCAGTGAGCCAAGATCACGCCACTGCACTCCAGCCTGGGAGACACAGCGAGACTCCGTCTCAAAAAATAAATAAATAAATAAAATAAATAAATAAATAAAAAATAAAAATAAAAAAATAAATAAATAAAGAAGAAAAGAAAATCTAAGCATGGTGCTCCCCTGCTCAAACATCCTCAGGTTCTTTTCATGGCAGATAAGGGCATCTCTTCATGTGCCAGCCCCTGCCTACTGACCCAGCCACCTCTCCCATCCCTTCCCACCCCATACTTCAGGCTTCAGCAGGACTGATCTTTCCAAAGACCCCAGAACATGCATGCCTTCATACCTCTGTGTCTGTACATGCTTGTTTCTGCCCTTGAAGTCATGACAGTAACTCTCTGTAGGCCCTGCTAGCCTGTCCCTTGGGTCTTAGCCTCTTGGAGGCCTTCCCAGAGCCCCCCACAACTACCCCAGGCTTACTTTGGTTTCTTCTCTCATGTCCCCTCAGTACTTTGCACATACCTCCTTTATAGCATTTGCTATGTTGTGCCAGAGAAGGGAGTCCTGTGGTTGGGGGGGCATATATCTTTTCTTTTTTTTTTTTTGAGACAGAGTCTCGCTGAGTTGCCCTGGCTTGAGTGCAGTAGTGCGATCTTGGCTCACTGCAACCTCCACCTCCTGGGTTCAAGTGATTTTTGTACCTCAGCCTCCTGAGTAGCTGGGACTACGGCATGTGCCACCGTGCCCGGCTACTTTTTTGTATTAGATACATCTTTTCTTTCTTAGCACAGTACCTGCTGAGAGTGAGTGAGATGTCCTGACCTCTGCAGGCATCCAAGGCTGTCCTTCCCTGGACCTGTTTCCACATGTATAAAGGGGTGCACGGGCAGCAACCCACCTCTCAGCTTCCTTTCAGTCATTGTGTTCTGTGACCCCTTTTCCTCACCTCTGCCTGCTTCCTCACAGCTTGAGGCAGCCCTGGGTGAGGCCAAGAAGCAACTTCAGGATGAGATGCTACGGCGGGTGGATGCTGAGAACAGGCTGCAGACCATGAAGGAGGAACTGGACTTCCAGAAGAATATCTACAGTGAGGTGGGGACTATGCTTTGCAGGCCAGAGAGCTGGGACTGGGTGATGACAGACTTGGGCTGGGCTAGGGGGGACCAGCTGCATGCAGAGCTCGCCTTCCTGTGTCCCTTGCCCTAGTAGACAGGGAGTTGGGGGCAGCCAGCATTCAGCTCCCAGGTTAAAGTAGGGCTGGTAGTGGCTCGTGGAGTAGGGCTGGGCAGGGAGCCCCGCCCCTGGGTCTTGGCCTCCCAGGAACTAATTCTGATTTTGGTTTATGTGTCCTTGTTCCAACCCTTCCAGGAGCTGCGTGAGACCAAGCGCCGTCATGAGACACGGCTGGTGGAGATTGACAATGGGAAGCAGCGTGAGTTTGAGAGCCGGCTGGCAGACGCCCTGCAGGAACTGCGGGCCCAGCATGAGGACCAGGTGGAGCAGTACAAGAAGGAGCTGGAGAAGACTTATTCCGCCAAGGTGCTTGCTCTCCGCTGGTTCCCTCACTACCTCTGCCCTCGGCAGCCCTACCCTTGCCCACGCTGGGCTATTCCTTGGGATCAGGCAGATGGTGGCAGGGAGCTCAGGGTGGCTCAGGACCTGAGGCTATAGCAGTGATGCCCAACTCAGGCCTGTGCCTCCACCGCTCCCAGTCACCACAGTCATAACTTTGTGTCCTTCCCTCCAGCTGGACAATGCCAGGCAGTCTGCTGAGAGGAACAGCAACCTGGTGGGGGCCGCCCACGAGGAGCTGCAGCAGTCTCGCATCCGCATTGACAGCCTCTCCGCTCAGCTCAGCCAGCTCCAGAAGCAGGTGATACCCCACCTCACCCCTCCCTCCAGGGGCCTGGAGTCTGGGCAGGATGCAGGCCGGAAGCCCGGGGTTGGGGCGGGGGGGTTCCTGAGGAGGAGAGGGATGAAATGTGTCCCCTGGACCACAGAGAAGGGCCGCAGGATGTGGAGTCAGATGGCCTGTGTGCTGTTTCTGTACACTCTTACCTCACCTTCACTTCTCAGGGCTTTGGTTTTCACTTTCGAAAATGGAGGCTGTTCTTAATCTCCCCAACTCAGAGTTACCATAAGATCTGCAATGTGAGGTGTTAAAAGCATCAGTATTGTTCTAGCTGGCTGTGCCATTTGTAACAGGAGAAAAAGGGTCTAGCCTCAGAACGAGAGGTTTCAGTTAGACAAGGGGAAGGACTTCCCAGTTTCCAGCCAAGACTATGTTTAGAGCTTGTGATGGGCTCTGATGAGGGCTCTAGGGAAGCCTCTGATTGCAGATCCTGGAGAGGGTAGCCAGGTGTCTCCTAGGCCGACCCACGTCCCTCCTTCCCCATACTTAGGGCCCTTGGGAGCTCACCAAACCCTCCCACCCCCTTGCAGCTGGCAGCCAAGGAGGCGAAGCTTCGAGACCTGGAGGACTCGCTGGCCCGTGAGCGGGACACCAGCCGGCGGCTGCTAGCGGAAAAGGAGCGGGAGATGGCCGAGATGCGGGCAAGGATGCAGCAGCAGCTGGATGAGTACCAGGAGCTTCTGGACATCAAGCTGGCCCTGGACATGGAGATCCATGCCTACCGCAAGCTCCTGGAGGGCGAGGAGGAGAGGTGGGCTGGGGAGATGTCAGGGAGGTGCTGGCGGTGTCCTCTGGCCGGCGAGTGGCCTTGACTAGACCCCCACTTGGTCTCCCTCTTCCCAGGCTACGCCTGTCCCCCAGCCCCACCTCGCAGCGTAGCCGCGGCCGTGCTTCCTCCCACTCATCCCAGACACAGGGTGGGGGCAGCGTCACCAAAAAGCGCAAGCTGGAGTCCGAGAGCCGCAGCAGCTTCTCACAGCACGCACGCACTAGTGGGCGTGTGGCCGTGGAGGAGGTGGACGAGGAGGGCAAGTTTGTCCGGCTGCGTAACAAGTCCAATGAGGTAGGCTCCTGGTCAGGGTCTAAGGGGATACAGCTGCATCAGGGAGAGAGTGGCAAGACAGAGGGATGGCATGTGGAGAGAGGAACATCCCTCCCCTCAGAGGGTGGAGCAGGGTGAGCCTGTATATCTCCTCCACACTCTAGTTCCAGGCCTGGCTCCTGGACTCTTTGGCTGTGAGACCTTGAGCAGATTATTTAACCTCTCAGAGCATCAGTTTCCTTATCTGTAAAATGGGGACGAATAATGATCCCTAAGTCTTTGAGTTGTCAGGAAGATGAAAGATAAGATATCCGTGTGCCTGGCTCTGCGTATGTGTCCACAGATCATGGCTATTATCCCCAGGGGGAAGGACAGTGACAGGGGTGGGTGTAGATGGAAGGAGAGGCCTCAATTGCAGGCGGGCAGAGGGCTGGGCCCTTGAGCAAGATAGACCCAAAAGCCTGGTTGAGCCTCCCCCACCTTCCTCTTCCCTATCTTCCTGGCAGGACCAGTCCATGGGCAATTGGCAGATCAAGCGCCAGAATGGAGATGATCCCTTGCTGACTTACCGCTTCCCACCAAAGTTCACCCTAAAGGCTGGGCAGGTGGTAACGGTGAGTGGCAGGGCACTTGGGACTCTGGGGAGGCCTTGGGTGGCGATGGGAGCACTGGGGTAAGTGTCCTTTTCTCCTCTCCAGATCTGGGCTGCAGGAGCTGGGGCCACCCATAGCCCCCCTACTGACCTGGTGTGGAAGGCACAGAACACCTGGGGCTGCGGGAACAGCCTGCGCACTGCTCTCATCAACTCCACTGGGGAAGTAAGTAGGCCTGGGCCTGGCTGCTTGCTGGATGAGGTTCCCGCTGGTGGCCAACATCGGAGCCAGCTTCCCCCAACCCAAGTTAGTCAATTCAGGGCCCCTTTCTAGAGCTCTCTGTTGCAGGCCCCAGACTTCCCCACCCAGTAGGCAAACCAAAAGATGCTTCCTCAACAGCACAAGGGGTAGAAGTTGGACTGTGAGGATTGTTAAAGGCAGAGCCATACTCCTACCCGGAGAGCTTGACAGTGTCCCTCTGGAGTGGAAATGAGTTCCTTAGCTCCGTCACCACAGAGGACAGAGTAAGAAGCAGGCCGGACAAAGGGCAGGCCACAAGAAAGTTACAGGTGTTCACTGGGGTAGACATGCTGCACAACCCTTCCCTGGCCCTGACCCTTGGGCCTGGTCCCATGTCCTTGCCAGGAGGTGGCCATGCGCAAGCTGGTGCGCTCAGTGACTGTGGTTGAGGACGACGAGGATGAGGATGGAGATGACCTGCTCCATCACCACCACGTGAGTGGTAGCCGCCGCTGAGGCCCAGCCTGCACTGGGGCCACCCAGCCAGGCCTGGGGGCAGCCTCTCCCCAGCCTCCCTGTGCCAAAAATCTTTTCATTAAAGAATGTTTTGGAACTTCACTCGCTGGCCTGGCCTTTCTTCTCTCTCCTCCCTATACCTTGAACAGGGAACCCAGGTGTCTGGGTGCCCTACTCTGGTAAGGAAGGGAGTGGGAACTTTCTGATGCCATGGAATATTTCTGTAGGAACAGTGGACAAGAGTCTGGATTTGTCTCCTGGGAAAGGGAAGGGAGGACAGACGTGGGGCATGCCCGCCCTGCCTCTCTCCCCCATTCCTGTTGCATGCATATCCTCTCATTTCCCTCATTTTTCCTGCAAGAATGTTCTCTCTCATTCCTGCCCCTCCTCCAATTAATAGTGCATGCCTGCTGCCCTACGAGCTTGCTCCCTTTCTCTCTTCTTTTCCTCTTAAGCTCAGAGTAGCTAGAACAGAGTCAGAGTCCCCTCTCTGGTTCTCTGTCCCCAAGTCTTCCTGAGCCTTCCCCCCTTTTATGTCTTCCCTCCCCTCCTCCTGGCCCCTGGCCTCCCAAAGCCCTGTTGCCCGCTGGCTCCTTGGGCACAGAACCCCACCTTCCTGCCTGGTGGCTGGGAGCCTGCAGGAGCCTGGACCCTGGTTGGGCCTGAGTGGTCAGTCCCAGACTCGCCGTCCCGCCTGAGCCTTGTCTCCCTTCCCAGGGCTCCCACTGCACCAGCTCGGGGGACCCCGCTGAGTACAACCTGCGCTCGCGCACCGTGCTGTGCGGGACCTGCGGGCAGCCTGCCGACAAGGCATCTGCCAGCGGCTCAGGAGCCCAGGTGGGCGGACCCATCTCCTCTGGCTCTTCTGCCTCCAGTGTCACAGTCACTCGCAGCTACCGCAGTGTGGGGGGCAGTGGGGGTGGCAGCTTCGGGGACAATCTGGTCACCCGCTCCTACCTCCTGGGCAACTCCAGCCCCCGAACCCAGGTGAGTTGTCTTTGCTTTGTCTCTAAACCCTGCAGGCGGGTCACTAGTCATCAAGGGGTAGGACGAGGTGGCCTTGCAGGGGGGAGAGCCTGCCTTCTCTTCCGCAGCCCGGGGGAGTGGGAGCCTCCTCCCCAGAGCCTGAGTCCTAGACAGCCCACCCCTGCATCCTGCCCCTCTCGTCTGAGCCCCAGACTGGAGGGCAGGGTCAGGGCTGGAGTGTGAGAGATGGGGGAGATGCTACCTCCCTTGTAGGAGCCAGGGGAGGGAGGGTCCGGGTCCAGGCCCTGCTGCTCACACCCCTCTCCTCTGTGTTCTCTCGTAGAGCCCCCAGAACTGCAGCATCATGTAATCTGGGACCTGCCAGGCAGGGGTGGGGGTGGAGGCTTCCTGCTTCCTCCTCACTTCATGCCTACCCCCTGCCCTGCACCTCATGGGAGGGGGCTCAAAGCCAAAGAAAAATAACCCTTTGGTTTTTTTCTTCTGTATTTTTTTTTTCTAAGAGAAGTTATTTTCTACAGTGGTTTTATACTGAAGGAAAACACAAGCAAAAAAAAAAAAAAAAAAAAAAAAAAAAAAGCATCTATCTCAATCCTAATTTCTCCTCCCTTCCTTTTCCCTGCTTCCAGGAAACTCCACATCTGCCTTAAAACCAAAGAGGGCTTCCTCTAGAAGCCAAGGGAAAGGGGTGCTTTTATAGAGGCTAGCTTCTGCTTTTCTGCCCTGGCTGCTGCCCCCACCCCGGGGACCCCGTGACATGGTGCCTGAGAGGCAGGCATGGAGGCTTCTCCGCCAGCCTCCTCTGGACAGCAGGCTCACTGCCAGGCCAGCCTCCCAGAGGGAGAGAGAGAAAGAGAGAGGACGGCTTGAGCTGGGCCCCTGGGCTTGGCCTCCCGTGATTCCACTACACCTGGCTGAAGTTCCTCTGCCTGCCCCACCCCCAGTCCCCACCCCTGCCCCCAGCCCCGGGGTGAGTCCATTCTCCCAGGTACCAGCTGCGCTTGCTTTTCTGTATTTTATTTAGACAAGAGATGGGAATGAGGTGGGAGGTGGAAGAAGGGAGAAGAAAGGTGAGTTTGAGCTGCCTTCCCTAGCTTTAGAGCCTGGGTGGGCTCTGTGCAGTCACTGGAGGTTGAAGCCAAGTGGGGTGCTGGGAGGAGGGAGAGGGAGGTCACTGGAAAGGGGGAGATCCTGCTGGCACCCACCGTGGAGGAGGAAGGCAAGAGGAGGTGGAGGGGTGTGGCAGTGGTTTTGGCAAACACTAAAGAACCCTTGCCTTCCCGTTTCCCATCTGCACCCCTTCTCTCCTCCCCAAATCAATACACTAGTTGTTTCTACCCCTGGCTGCTGTGGTGTCTTTGTTGGTGGACGTCGCTGTGTGTACTGAGATGCGGACTCGTGGGCACGCGCGCGCGCGCACACACACACACACACACACACACACAGCGCCACACGGTCACTGCATCCTCCCGCTCATTGCTGCCCAGTCCTGCCCTGCTCCAGGGGAAACAATTAGAGATCAGAGCACTTTGGGTGCACATCTGAGCACTCGGTGGTGGCTGAGGGGGAAAGGCTTTGATATAAGCATCATCACCCACTGTATGACTCTCTCCCAGTGGAAGCCCTTCAGAGAAGCAGAGCCTGAAGGAGGGCTTTTGCTAACTAACTTCCCGCATCCACCAGCATTTACTGACTGCTTTCTCTGTGCTGGGCCCTGAATGAAGCATGAATATAAGACATATGATACAGATCCAGTCTGAGGGTGGTGATATATCAGGATGTAAGGACAAGAACACCCAGGGAGGAGGGAACAGAAGCTGCAGGAGAGGGCAGAGGAAAGGAGCAGTTGATGTCACTTTGTGCCATGTTGTGCTTGGGGGATTGGGAAATGAACAAAACAAGATGCCCACTGTCCTCAGGGAAATTACACCCCAGTGGGAGTCAGAAAACAGACTGCAGACAAAGGGACGTGTTAGGCCAAGTAGGATCCTCGGAGGGGGCTCCATCCTGGGGGAATGAGGTGCCCAGACTGAGGGGAGGAGCCCCAAACAGGGAACATGAGCTATAGGAGCCAGCCTTTCTCTGGCCCTTCCTAGTTTCCAAAGCATTTCTGCAGCATCTCATTTGGCCTTCGTACTGTCTTGAGAGGTAGGTATTGTCTGCTAGGCCGCTGGAACTCAAGCCACTCAGCTCGAAGGTGGCACAGATCCCAAGATTCTGGAAGTTTATGTTTCCTGGGCAGAGTTGAGCCTGCAGTCAAGAGTCAGTGAGAAAAGGGCATGTCTGGCTGGGATCGTGGGAAAACATGTGAGAAAGCAAAATTACTGAGAGGAGAAGGGCCCCTGAGGTCATGCTGGACACTCCTGATTCCACCACAGTGCGTTTAGGGAAGGGAAGTTAAGAGGAAGGAGGTTTGAAGAAGGGGTCCCTGCTTGGGTTGGCAGTTTCCAAGAAGGAAACCCTTCCTCTCCTAGGCCTCAGCAAAGACCCTGAGGCCCCACAGACGTGGGGTCTTAGATGTCAGCGAAGGAGTCGGTGTTTCCCAAAGTGAGGACACCCACCTGCACTTCCTGAGCCGGGCACCTCGGGGCGCCAGAGCCCCACCACGGTGGCGCCCGTGCATCCTGGGGGGGGGGGGGGGGGGGGCTGGGGGAGGCGGGGGGGGGGGGGTGGTTCCTTCACTGCTCAGCTGAACCCTGGTGAGCTGGCTGCACGGGCACTGTGGGCTGGGGAACACTAGGGGCAGCAGGCGACGTTCCTAGCTCTTGAGGAGGAAGGCTGAGGGCATAGGACCGCACGCAAACACTGCCCCACAAGCTGGCAGCGCAGCGGGGGCAGCAGCCGGGGACTCAGCAGTTAAGGCGTCCGCACACGTGGTCACCTCACATGATGCTCACAGCACAAGTCAGCACTCAGCAGCCACGTTTCATTATGTAAAAAAAAAATTGTTGTTGTTGTTAAAATGTAATACATGCTTGACCTAGCGTGGTGACACGCACGCCTGTAGTCCCAGCAACTCCTGGCCTGAGGCAGGAGGATTGTTTGAGTCCAGGAGTTCTCGGCCAGCTTGGGCAACAGCAACAACAAAAATATATATCATATGGTAAAATTCAAAACACAGGTAAGGGATGGGCGCAGTGGCTCATACCTGTAATCCCGGCACTTTGGGTGGCTGAGGCAGGCGGATCTTGGGGTCAGGAGTTCGAGACCAGCCTGGCCAACGTGGCAAAACGTCTGTACTATATAAAAATTAGCTGGGTGTGGTCGTGCGTGCCTGTAATCTCCGCTATTCGGGAAGCTGAGGCAGGAGGATTGCTTGAACTGGGTGGCGGAGGTTGCAGTGAGCCGAGATCACGCAACTGCACTACAGCCTCTACAGCCTGGGCGACAGAGTAAGACTCCCTCTCAAAAAAAAAAAAAAAAAAAAAGTTATTATTTTGCTCAGGGTATTTATTTATCTATTTGTGAGACGGAGTCTCGCTCTGTCACCCAGGCTGGGGTGCAGTGGCACAATCTCGGCTCACTGCAAGCTCCGCCTCCCAGGTACATGCCATTCTCTTGCCTCAGCCTCCCGAGTAGCTGGGACTACAGGCGCCCGCCACCATGCCCGGCTAATTTTTTGTATATTTAGTAGAGATGAGGTTTCACTGTGTTAGCCAGGATGATTTCGATTTCCTGACCTCGTGATCCACCTGCCTCAGCCTCCCAAAGTGCTGGGATCACAGGCATGAGCCACCATGCCTGGCCTTATTTATTTATTTTTAATAATTTTTTAAAGAAAACAGGTAAGAACAAATAATTTTTTTTAAATCCATTTCTTTCTTTCTCTTTCTTTCTTTCTTTCTTTCTTTCATTCTTTTTGAGACAGAGCTGGAGTGCAGTGTCTTGATCTCAGCTCACTGCAGCCTCCACCTCCTGGGTTCAAGCAATTCTCCTGCCTCAGCCTCCTGAGTAGCTGCCATTACAGGCATGTGCCAGCACACCCGGCTAATTTTTGGCATTTTTGGTAGAGACGGGGTTTCACATGTTGGCCGGGTTGGTCTCGATCTCCTGGCCTCAAGTGATCTGCCCACCTCGGCCTCCCAAAATGCTGGGATTACAGGCGTGAGCCACCTCACCTGGCCTAGAAAGATTATCTTTTTCTTTTCTTTATTTTTGAGACAGAATCTCACTCTGTTGCCCAGGCTGGAGTGCAGTGGTGTGATCTCAGCTCACTGCAACCTCTGCCTCCTGTTTTCCAGTGATTCTTGTGCCTCGGACTCTGAAGTAGCTGGGACTACAGGCATGCCCCACCACACCCAGCTTCCTTCCTTCCTTCCTTCCTTCCTTCCTTCCTTCCTTCCTTCCTTCCTTCCTTCCTTCCTTCCTCCCTCCCTCCCTCCCTCCCTCCCTCCCTCCCTTCTTCCTTTTCTTTCTTTCTTCTTCTTTTTTCAAAATCTTTTTTTTGCATTTTTTTGGTATTTTTAGTAGAAATGGGGTTTTGCCATGTTGCCCAGGCTGGTCTTGAACTCCTGGCTTCAAGCAATCCACTGGCCTCGGCCTCCCAAAGCACTGGGATTAAAGACGTGAGCCACTGTGCCCGGCAAGATTATCTTCTTCATATTGCTTTTTGTTTATTGGTGTTTTGGTTTTTTTTAGACTTGGAGCCTCACTATGTTGCCCAGCCTGGCCCTGAACTCCTGGGCTCAAGCAATCCTCCTGCTTCAGCCTCCTGAGTAGCTGGGACTATAGGCACCCCAGTTTCATATCAGTCCTTAAGCTTAGGAGGGGGCCAGGTGTGGTGGCTCACACCTGTAATCCCAGCACTTTAGGAGGCCAAGGAGAATGGATTGCTTGAGTCCAGGAGTTTGAGACCAGCCGGGGAAACATAGCGAGACCCTGTCTCTATTAAATTTAAAAAATAATAATAATAAAATAAAAGATTAAGAGAGGGAGGCTGAGGTGGGTGGATCACGAGGTCAGGAGTTCAAGACCACTCTGGCCAAGATGGTGAAACCTGTCTCTACTAAAAATCTTTCAATTCACAACCCCACACGCACACAAACTCTTATCCCTAACCCAGTCGCCTCCATTCTCCAGAGGGCGATTTCACACCTTTGCCTCTCTCTTTACTCTCAGCTGCTGACCTGTTCCCTGCTTTACACCAAGGAGACTGCTCTCGTCAAGGCCCCCAGCACCCTGCACATTACTAACCCAGTGACCACTTCTCAGTCCTCATCTAACTTGACCTTGTTTGTCATAGGAGTCTGGTCCTCGGCCTACATTGCTGATCCTTTCTTTTCTCCCTGTCCTCTAAGAGATGGAGTGCCCTAGGGCTCAATTCTCTTCTCTGTCTACACTCAGGCCCCAGGAGAGTTCCTCCAGGCCTATGGCTTTAACTACTGTGCCTGTGTTGGTGACTCTTTACACTTCAGCCTGTTCCTTTGCCTGGAACCCCAGACTGGAATCCCCACTTAAAGGTCTGACGGCATCTCGAAGTTAACATGTTCAACACTGCTACCCTGATTTCCACCTACCCCCAGTCTGCTCTGCTTATCATCTTCTCTATCTCAGCCGATGACCGCACCATCCTTTCCAGTTGCTTTGGCCATAAATCCTGGAGTCATCTTTAAATTCCATTTTCCTCTCATACTTCACATTCAGTCCATTAGTAAAACTGCCATGCTCAGCTAATTTTTGTATTTTTAGTAGAGACAGGGTTTCACCATGTTGACCAGGCTGGTCTTGAACTCCTAGCCTCAAGTGATCCACCCGCCTCGACCTCCCAAAGTGCTGGGATTACACTACCATGCCCAGCCCCGACCAAATTTTATGAAAGAGTAGCATCTTCCTCATCCCGAGTTTTACCACTTCCCAGCCACCCTTTCTTGTTTATTTTTCTCCGGGACATTTAACACTATTGAACATACATTACACTTGTGTATTTGTGTCTTCCACCAAAATACATACATCTGAGGGGCAGGTCTTTCGTTGTTTTTTTCATGCTAAGTCCCCAGTACCTAGTGCAGTGCCTGACTATATTGTAGGTGCTTTATAAGTATTTAAAGTAGATGCATAGACTTAGAAATTGAATCACTCAGTGTGAGGATTTTTTTTTTTTTTCTTTTTTGAGACAAGGTCTCACCATGTTGTCCAGGCTGGAGTACAGTGGCTCTTCAAAGGCTTGATCATAGCATCATAGCTCACAGCAGCCTTGGGTTCCTGGCAGCTTCCTGAGTAACTGGGACTGCAGGCACGTGCCACCACCATGCCCAGCTATGTGACCACTTTTGCAGAACCTGAGACCTATTGCCAAGTATCATCCCAAAGAGTGGAACTAATTTTCACTTTAACCACTAGTGGGCAGGTTATTACCATTCCCATTTTAATTAAGGCGGCTGAGACCCAGTGAGAGACGAGGTTTACCCCAAGTCACCCAAGACTCCAGATTCTTAGAAAATACCGTGGCAACTCAGAATACTGTGGGAGGACCAGGGGGGCTTTGCAGAGGAAAGGGTTGTTTTGGCATGAAAGAACAAGAAGAGTTTCATCAAGTGGAAATGAGAACTACTATCCCGGAAGAGTACATCTTCCAGGTGGGAGATAAGGTAGGAACAGAAACTCAGAAAAAGGCAGAGTCCAGGCTGCCTGGGGAAAAGCCCTCCCTCACTAAAGGGTTGGGAGGGGCCTACAGTACCCTGAGGGGAGTTTGAAATTAATTGCAGTGCCCTGGGAAGCCAGGGAGGGTTGTGAGTAGAGGGCTGATATGAGAATTGAGGCTTTCTGCTCTTTGTCTGTCTGCTATCTTCTGTTTCCATTTTCTTTGTCCCTCTCTTCTGCCGTGGGTTTCTCTCAGCTGCCCCAGCCCCTCCTGGCATAACGAAGTCGTTTTCCTTTTCTGTGTCACAATCCTGACAGCCCATCAGGAAGCCGAGGGAGCTTGTGAGCCAGGGTTCTCCTCAGAGCCTCGGTGCCCCCATTGCTCTGTGCCCAGAGGGGCAGAGAAAACAAGACTTGGAGAGGCAATTAGAAGGGAAGGTGCCTCCTACGCCCCCTGACTGACTCTGGGGTCCTGGCCTCCCCCCGCCTTCTGGGACCAGGCCTCAGGCCCTTCCACTTCTTGGGCTGATTCTCCGTGCCTAGTACCAGTTGGTGCCAGCTGGCAGCTCTCACCGGAGACTGAGGTGGCACGCATATGGGGGAGGGGAGGAAGTGGGCAGGAGCCCAAGGGGAACAGGGGGCAGGATCTGAGGAGGTGGAGTCAGAAGCTGGGTTGCCAGCATGGGGGTCTCATGGGATGAGGGAAAAGTGAGGCAGAGGACCCTGGGGTCTTCCAGGGGAGTAGGGAAGGTGTCAGGTGGTCCCCACTCTGGCTCTCCTGCCCCTGCCAAGTCCAGTCCTCTCCCCACCACCTACTTTCCTCTACATTCACCCCCTTAAGCTGCCCCTGGCTAATTCTCCTTGGTCCCTTTAAGAGCTGCCTGGGAACTGGGGCACTGGAGGGGGCTGGAAGGGCCCCCACCCCCTCCCTGCCATGCCTGGCCCTGCTCCACCCCCTGTCCGGTGCAGACTCTGCTGGAAGTCTTGGACGCCTGGGTTAGGGTCTCCTCTTCTGGGCTGGGGGTAAGGCTTAAAAATGGTGGGGAAGGGGGACTGTGGTCCCTGGGGTAAGAGGGAGGGGCGGGATGCCAGAACTCTGGGACTATGGACATAGAGTGTCCAATGGGCAACACAGGGGGTGGTCCTCTGGCCTCGACTGGGGGAGGGGCAGCCTCAGGGATCTTGAGGGGCATATTCTAAGGAACAGGATGCCTGGGTCTCCTCCCTCCACTCCCCCATCTCATTTCCCCAAGGCCTTCATTTTCTAAATTCCATCAGCCACTCCTTGCCCCCCTGCAATCAAAGACACAGGGTCCCAACATCTCACCTTCCCACACGTGGGGAAATTGAAGCTAGACAAACCAGAGGAAATAGAATTATGTATGCTGCAGCAGGAGAAATGGAGATAAGCTTGTGGAAAGGCTCTCTCTCCCTCTCCACCCCACAGAACTGCAAACAGGAGGCCTGGGTGTCCAGCTCACTCCAGCGAGTTTCTAACTGTGGCTATGGCCACCACCCTGGACTCTGTCCCTCCTCTCTCACCAAGACCATTTAGCTCTTTTCTGGAAGTTTTGACTCTCATATGGCAAGGCTAGGGGAGGCCCCTGAAGTCTGGCTGTGTGACCTGGATTGAAGTGGAGCCAGGTGGGATCTGTAGGCTCCCCCATTCCCTTGGATTATTTCAGAAATGTAACTCCTTCCTTCTCTGCCACAGAGACTGGGCCCAATTCCCCTAAAAGGGAAGAAAATAGGGGCAGGGACCCAAGGATGTCCAGTGGGGGTGTGACGGCTTCCTGTAGTTCACCCACTTCCTTCCTGTTATCATTCTAGTTCAGGGTCCTCTACTCCCCACCATTTTAATCTCATATCACGTGTCCCAGTCCCAGGGGAGAGAAGCCTGAACAAGCAGGCCCTCTGAGTCGTCACAGCTGAGATGCAGAGGGGCAATGAGAGTGGAGTGTCAGGAATCAGTGGGGACATGGCGGACTCGCTCAGGGTCCACTTCTGCTTTCAGCACATGTCATGCCCTCCTTGCCTCACCCCAAAGCAAATGCTCAACCACCACCCCAACTCAGATCTAAAGGGGAACCTGTCTTGGTCCATGAAACCCTCTACCCGGGGCCGACACTAGTACACTCATTTCCTTCCTCTTAAAAATACTATGAAGTCTGGCAGAGCCATGCTGCTCCCAGGCAGGCTGAAAAGCCATTATTTTATGGATGTGAGGCAGGGAGGTGCTCTGCCCAGCATCACACAGCAGGCCATAGGCAACCAGGCCTGGGATCCAGGGCCCTTCATCCCAGACTCATGGTGCCTTTTCTAGTCCCCTGCCAGCTGAGACAGAGGCCAGCCTGGAAGGGGCTTTGTCTTTTTCTTCTCTTTTCTTTTCTTTTCTTTTCTTTTTTTTTTTGAAATGGAGTTTTGCTCTTGTGGCCCAGGCTGGAGTGCAATGGCATGATCTCAGGTCACTGCAACCTCCATCTCCCGGGCTCAAGTGATTCTCCTGCCTCAGCCTCCTGAGTAGCTGGGATTGCAGGCATGCGCCACCATGCCCGGCTAATTTTGTATTTTTAGTAGAGATGTGGTTTCTCCATGTTGGTCAGGCAGTCTGGAACTCCCAACCTCAGGTGATCCGCTCGCCTCAGCCTCCCAAAGTGCTGGGATTACAGGCTTGAGCCAATGCGCCCGGCCTGAAGGGGCTTTTTCAACTCCTCATTTTACCAGTGAAGTTAGGGCCCAGTGGAGACAGAAGGGAGCTCTAGTAACAAGGCTGTTTAGGATCAGGGCTGGGAGAGAGCACAGGCTTGGCTCCCAGAAAGGCTCCATACAAACCACTGCCTGCCTGTGCTCCTCCCGGAATGGGAAAGAATCCAATTCAGTTTTCTTTCCCTATGCCCATCTAGTCTAGACCCTTGGAAAGTCCTTTCTGAAGTCTGCCCTCTACAGCACAACCTTTCCCTCTGAATACGTCTCAGAGGATGTTAGCCAGAGAAGGCTTCTGGGGGAGCCACCTTCTTCTCAGGCAGCTTAGGAAGGAGAGGCAGAACCTGAACCTGGCGGTGGACCCCCTCCCTCAGAAGTCAGGATACTGTGAATAGGAGAGGGCTCCTTGGGGTTCTTGACAGAGTCTGTCCCTTGGCTTATTTGCATATTTGCATAGATATTTGTGGGCTCACTTGTGTCCTCATTGGCAAACTGAATTTGCATGGGGCCAGGCTGCAGTCCAATTGTGTCGCCCTGGCATATACACAGTTCCCAGGGTAGAGGGAAACCCAGAGGAACCGGCTGTAAAGAGGAATTAGCCCCGGCTGACCCCCTGAACCCAGGTGGGGACATGTGCACTGTGGTGCCTGCTGAAGGTGGGCAAGGGAGCTGAGCAGGGACTGGAAGCTACTGTACCCCCTTTTCACCTCCTCCCGCATCTGGAGCCCCTCCTCCTCCACACGTGCGAATCCAGGAGCCACAGAAGGTGGGGCGCAGTGGGACACGGGTAGGAGGAGGAAGAATATGGGGAGATTCTAGTCCCTCCCACTTAGAGATGCGGTCGCCATGGTGACTGAGGACCAGTGAGGCGGGATGGGGTTGAGGATGGGGGTGGGGGTGTGGCAGGGGCTGAGGCACTGGGAGACCGGAAAGCCTGGCATTCCAGAGGGAGGGAAACGCAGCGGCATCCCCAAGCTCCAGGTAAGGGAGCGGGAGAGCTGACAGTTCTGAAGGGAGAGGGCGGGGCCATTGTCTGGTGCTCGCTCTGCCCTAAGGAGGGGGCAGACAGAGGGGTCGGGCCATTGTGTGTGATACTCAGCGCAGCCTTCCAGAGCTAGTCAGACTGGAGGAGGGGACCTGGGAAGCTCTTGGGTAAGGGGTTAGGAGGGACTGAGCTGGTGGGTGGCAAAAAGGCTGGGAGACAGTGGGGATGGGAAGAGGTGGAGGGACACAGGGGGCGTAGAGGTTTGGGGACGTCCCTAGTGCCTACACACGCTAGGCACTCAATACATACAAGTTGACTTGACTTGCTTGTGATCATAACAAGAGAGCAGATGAGGGCCAGGGCAGGTGGAGCTAAGTCAGGGAAGCCAGGAAGCAAAGCTCTCCAGGACTGGGCTCTTCTGTGGGCTGCCCCTGAAGCTGAAAGGGAGAAGGAGGTGGGGGAAACTGGACCTGCCAGATCTCCGCTGAAGCCAGGAGTGGCTTCTCTCCTGGCTCCAGGAGCTGCTCCTTTAGTGAAGCATCCATGCTCTGCAGAAGAGACTGAGTGCCTGGGGCTGGCTGAAGCTCAGAGGTAGCATGGAGTAGGGGTGGGAAGCAACCTCTCCATCTCCCCTCCCACCTCCACATCTAGACCTTTCCTCTGCACAATAGAACCTGGCAGGAAGGGGTTACCATCAGATGCTGTGTAGGGGTTGCAGGGGAGGAGCTGGACTGTGGCAGGGCAGAAGGTACACTCAGTGTTGTTGTCATGGCAGGACCCAAGGCTAGGCTCCAAGACTTGTGGAGAAATGGGCTGGGGGAACTCCCAGATTAGAGCCATGAAAATGGCACAGCCCCTGTGGGCGGATCCCTGAACATCTGACCCCTTCCCACTGCCACCCCACCTGATCTGCTGCCTGAAACCATCCCCAGCCAAGGTACTTCTCCTTGGCCTTGGTTTCCTCATTTGCACGGTTGTCAGGAGGGGTATGTCTGAGTACCCTGTCAGCCCTGAGCTTCTTCGATGCTGTGTGCAGGACCTGCTATATAATTTGTGGGGCCCAGTGCAAAATAAAAATGTAGAACCCCGGCCGGGCACGGTGGCTCACGCCTGTAATCCCAGCACTTTGGGAGGCCGAGGCAGGCAGATCAGGAGGTCAGGAGATCAAGACCATCCTGGCTAACACGGTGAAACCCCGTCTCTACCAAAAATACAAAAAATTAGCCGGGAGTGGTGGTGCGCGCCTGTAGTCTCAGCTACTTGGAGGCTGAGGCAGGAGAATGGCGTGAACCCAGGAGGCGGAGCTTGCAGTGAGCCGAGATCGCGCCACTGCACTGCAGCCTGGGCGACAAAGCGAGACTCCGTCTCAAAAAAAAAAAAAAAAAAAAAAGGGCTGGGCGCGGTGGCTCAAGCCTGTAATCCCAGCACTTTGGGAGGCCAAGACGGGCGGATCACGAGATCAGGAGATCGAGACCATCCTGGCTAACACGGTGAAACCCCGTCTCTACTAAAAAATACAAAAAACTAGCTGGGCGAGGTGGCGGGCGTCTGTAGTCCCAGCTACTCGGGAGGCTGAGGCAGGAGAATGGCGTAAACCCGGGAGGCGGAGCTTGCAGTGAGCTGAGATCCGGCCACTGCACTCCAGCCTGGGCGACAGAGCGAGACTCCGTCTCAAAAAAAACAAAAGTAGAACCCCTTGTTTAAGTATTATGAGGACTTTGAACAGAGCAACAGCAGAGCATTAATCCAAGCGTGGCCCTTCTGAGTACAGGGCCCCGTGTGGCTACACAGGTCTCGTGCCCGTGAAGCCAGCACTGGCTGGGGCCCTGCCAGTTGAAGCAAGGGAGATGGCAGTGGGGCTTGGGGTCTGACTCCAGAGACTTTGGTGTGAAGGGTGCACTGCTGGGGGCAGGGTGCCCTTCCCATTGGGCTCTTTTTGACCAGGAGGCTCTTGCTAGAGGCAGGGGTGGGTAACTCACAGCCTTCCTTCAAGGAGGTTTCTGTTACCTCTGAAACGCTTTATTGACCCAAATAAGTACGCTCATAAGGGCCACGCTTGGGGCTGGGCACAGTGGCTCACGCCTGTAATTCCAGCACTTTGGGAGGCCGAGTTGGGCAGATCACTTGAGGTCAAGAGTTCGAGACCAGTCTGGCCAGCATGATGAAACCCCATCTCTACTAAAAATACAAAAAAAAATTAGCCGGGCTTAGTGGTACATGCCTGTAGTCTCAGCTACCTGGGAGGCTGAAGCAGAAGAATGGCTTGAACCCGGGAGGCGGAGGTTGCAGTGAGTCAAGATCGCACCATTACACTCCAGCCTTGGCGACGACAGAGCAAGACTTTGTCTAAAAAAAAAAAAAAAAAAAAAAAGCCCATGCTTGGTTTAATGTTCTGGTGTTGGCCTGTTGAAAGTCCTCAGAAATCACCCCAGAGATCTTGTTTCTTAACCTAGAGTAGGCAAAGCTCACTACCCTCCCAGCCCACGCTTGCCTTCTCTATCCAAGTGGCTCAGAACTGTGGACTGGGGCAGGAGGAGGACTGAACGACTAGGACTCTGTAGAGTCTTTGTAGCTAAGAGATTTGCTATTGAATGAGGCAGATCTGAATTCAACTTGGCTTCTAGCTGTGTAACCTCTCTTCTTGATCTGTAAAATGGGATTATGTCCGTACCTAGCTGCTAAAATTGTTGGGAGGACTAAAGCCTGATAGTGTGAACTATTCATATTGGCTAGAGGGACTGGGGAAGAGGACATCTGGAGTTGGGAGAATTCTGGATGTCTGGAGGAAGAACTGGGGGCAGGGCATGGAGTCTTTCACTTCCAGAAAGGCGGGAATAGGACATCAGGCTGGAAGTGTGGGGCTGGAACTCCCCCAACCTCCCCGTATCAGAACTCCTCCCAGTGACCCAAATAAGCCAATCTGTTTAAGCAGAGAGGCCCAGGGGAAGACCGGCTTCCCAAATCTGAGCTGGGGGTTGGGGAGACACAGAAGGTAGGGTCTGGATAAATGGGAGTTTCTCTTGATTCTAAGAAGCTGGAAGCAACCTGGCAAACAGCCTCTGGGAGAGTCTGGGGGAGTCCTAGGCAAGTCTTGACAGAAACGATTATTAGGCAGGATATGTCTGAGACCAACCCCTGGGGAAATTGAGAGAGACGAAAGAAGGCTGAGTACCTCAGATGAGGAATTATAAGGAGTAGCCTGAGCTGTAACATCCCCCATGTTGGCTGGTGCTGTAGCAGGAGGGATGGAAGTTACACTGCAGGAAGGACTTCCTGCCAGGGAGGAATGTGCATGTCAGATGGAAGTGGATTATTTATTAGAGTTGGATTAGCCCTGGGATGTCTGTGCTCTTTAACCTGCAGTCAGCTGACCGTGTTGAGTGGGCAGGAACCTACCCACTTTGTAGGCCATGGAGTTCTTGCCGCTGGATGCCTCATTAACCCTGCGTTATGAGGCTCCCCCTGGAGCCTTTGAGGAGGGGTAAGCAGCCATCTTTGGGGGTTGGGCGCCTCCAAAGTGTGGTCCAGTGAGCATGAGTTCAGATGAGAAATGTTCTGGGCTTCCTATTGGCCTGATTTTTGGGCTTCCTATTGGCCTGATGTCAAGGAGTGATGGAGATTAGACTACAAGGGGGACTTCCTCAGCAAAATCACAGATAAGAGCCTAATACAATTCTTTCATTTTTTAAGAAAGATTATGACCCAGCTGACAGTGGGAGGTTTAAAGGTTAGACCACTGCAGGGACTTCCCAGTAGGTAGGAGTGGAGAGACCCCACCTTGTGCGTAAGTGAAAAGAGGAATATGTCATGTCCCCTATCTGGGAAATCTTGAGCAAGAGGAGAAACCACTGCTAGGCTGGTTAGACTGGCTGTGACATGATGGAGAGACAGGGGAATCACTGAAATGACCTAGAAGGGCCTCTTAAACTTTCTGGTTGGACCGAGCAAGAGGAGGGAGAGAGAGGTGTGTCTCTTGTGAGGTGGGTGAACCTCTTTTTATTCCCTCCCAAACCACCAACTTCCACCCAAGCCAGGATCTGTCACAACTCGAGAGGTGGAAATTCCGGTTTCCCTGGCCCAGAGCTCCCAGTTCTGGCTTTGGCATGATGGGCACCTGGAGGGCTGCACTCCCGTTCCAGCCAGGCTGAGCCTTCTGTCCCCTGCTTCTGGGGCCTGGGAATCCCCCTTCTTCTTTCTCCTGAATGGCACCCCCGCCCTAGAATCCAGACACCGAGTTTCCCACTGTGGCTGGTTCAAGGGTATGTGAGGTGAGATGGGTGGCTTGGAGTGGGTGGTCTTGGGAAAGATTATGTAGAGGCCCAGGGAGGCAGACACAGGAGCAAGAGACAAGGGGGCCGGGGAGCTGCAGAGGCTGGGAGCCGGCCAGCCACCCCTGCCCAGGCAGCTCCCCAGGAAATGCTGATAGCCAACCTGGCGGGATGGACCCTCATTGCCTCCCTGGAAGAATCAGGCCAGGCAGGACTGAGCCTCAAAGACCCTGAGCCCAGCTGGGGCTCAGGGAGAGGTTAGAGCAGACAGACTCAAAGGTCTGCCCACCTAGGTCAGAGCTGAGTATGAGGCACAGGTGTCAACAGATCTGAAAGTGACAGGAGAGTAAGGTCTGAGGAATTTATATTTTGGGTGCAGGAACCTGCTCCCCAAAATGTCCCCTGCCCAGAGCCAGGCAACGGTTTGGGCTTGGGCTATGAGAAGAGGGAAGGCAAAGGAGGAAAGGCGGGAAAGACGTCCTAAGAATAAGGCAAGAAAAGGCAGACCAGAGCTGTTGGTGAGAAGACAGCAGAAGAAGAAGGATAGGGGACACCCACAGGGGACAGTGAGGTGACAGGCTGAGGCTTGGAAGGATGATGAAAGTGAGACTGTCTTAGGGCCCTTCTAGATGGGGAACCTTCCCTGCCCTAATGTCCCCCCCGCCCCAACCAATACACACACTTCTGCTGCCTGGGGCTCTCCTATTGGTCCCCAGGGGGGATGTGGTAAGAACTGCTCACCCAGAAAGTGCCCGGGTGCCTGTTTCCCCAGAGCTCCCTGGTGACAGTCTGTGGCTGAGCATGGCCCTCCCAGCCCTGGGCCTGGACCCCTGGAGCCTCCTGGGCCTTTTCCTCTTCCAACTGCTCCAGCTGCTGCTGCCGACGACGACCGCGGGGGGAGGCGGGCAGGGGCCCATGCCCAGGGTCAGATACTATGCAGGTAAGTGTATGATGGCAGCAAGTGTGGGGATGGCAATAGAGAGCTGGAGGTGGGTGGAGGAAGGAGAGAGGAACAGAGGAGAGGGGGGAAATGGACATGGAGAAACGGGGACACAGAGAGAGATGCCAGGGAGAAACAGAGGGTTTTGGAGAAAGAGACACAGCCAGAAATAGAAGTCCAAATGGAAAGAAAAGCCACTGGAGAGCAGATTGAGAAAAACAGGGGGCCACAGGGCCACGGGGCCACGGGCACTGCTTCTTCCAGTTCTCCAAAATCGGTAATTTTTCTTTACTTCCTTAAATATCACTGTCACCAAGCTGGGCACCTCAAACTCCTAACTGCTTCACACTCCCAAGTACCCCAAAATCAAGGCCCATGCTAGAAGACCATGCGTGGACCCGGTGACCCAGGGCACACCAGGCCCATGCCAACCACATAGATCATGCTGGACCATACCATGTCCAGGACTGTGGGATGGTTGGTCGGAGAATGGGCCCTGGAACCCACACGCAAGCACAGCTTGACTGGTTTCTTACTGAGACTGTGGAGGCTGCTGGTCCCCTCAGCTCCAGGGAGAAGACTCAGGAAAGGATATAGACACTGCAGGAGTTGTAGGTGACTGGGCGTGGCTGTGTCTTTAGCATCTTTCTGGGGCAATCAGTAAAGGAAACGTATATTGCCCACTGATGCAGAGACCTCCTCTGTGTTGGATGCAGGGCGTACAAACATGGATAAGCCTCAGCCCCTGCCCTCAAGGTGTTCACAGTCACAAAGGGGGAAGCACATGAGCAAGCAGACCATCAATACAGGGTGATCTGTTCAGTAACTGAGGGATTTATGCAGCTTTGGGGGAGGCCTGGCTTCCGGGAGATGCTCCTCCCTGAGGCCAGCCCTTCCAGCCCGCAGCTGCACCATATTCCCCAACTCCTCCCCTCTGTCCTGTGTAAGATTCCCTGAGCCTACAAACGTATCAGTTAGCTAGTCAGCTTTCTAACTAATGCAACAGTGCAAGTGCTAATAAGAGAGGATCTGAGGAGCTCCTTCCTCCTCGCTGATGTGCCAGTGGGACAGGAACATACACCCCCACCCACCCCACAATGCCAAGGTCATGGAGAGGACCTAGATGAGCCTCCCACACCTGGCTCACTATCTCTGCCCAGGGGACATCCAGCCATGCCCACACAGATCTTTGAAGAAAAATGCTTCCTCTCTGTTTATGGTGACTCTACTGGTGGGAATTTCCTTTAACAGAAGAGGAAGAAAGCAGGGGTGGTTGGGGGGGTGGCGAGAGGGACCCTCTGACACACACCCTCCTGTCTGCATGTAGCTTTGCTGCTTGTGGCTGCCAACACTTTCCTGTTTGTCTGTCTGCCTGCTGCTCCCCGTCCTACTGAGGACCAAGGCATCCTCCCCCATGGTAGCCCTCCCTGTCCCAGGCCTGGAAGAGCATCCATTGTGCCTCACTTTATTTCCTGTCCCCATTACTCTGTCTCTGGCTGCCTCTTCTCTCTACTGTGGGCTCAACACACAAAGCTCTTGTGGGTGCCGGCAGGGTGGGGTGAAGGGGAGAACTGCTGGTGGAGGAGAGTGGGTCTAGCTGCCAAGGCCCGGGGAGCACACTCAGGCAACCCTTCCCCTTCCCCCACTTATATCTCAGGAGTCAGCTGCCCACCAAGTCCTCATCTCTCTCTCCTTCTTACTACCTCCAACAGGGGATGAACGTAGGGCACTCAGCTTCTTCCACCAGAAGGGCCTCCAGGATTTTGACACTCTGCTCCTGAGTGGTAATGGAAATACTCTCTATGTGGGGGCTCGAGAAGCCATCCTGGCCTTGGATATCCAGGATCCAGGGGTCCCCAGGCTAAAGAACATGGTAAAGAGTCCAGGGATAAAGAGTGTGGGCTGGGAGTGAGAAGGGGGCCAGCAGCTGCCCTGGGCTTGGCTGCCTGTGCATGAGTAACAGCTCAGTTGCTGCTATCTGTAATCAGCAGTTCTCTTTATATGTATATCGTGACAATATAACAGACAGGAAATGTTGTGGCCTCACTTTTTTTTTTTTTTTTTGAGATGGAGTCTTGCTCCATTGCCCAGGCTGGAGTACAGTGGGCACGATCTTGGCTCACTGCAACCTCCACCTCCCGGGTTCAAGCAATTCTTCTGCCTCAGTCTCCCAAGTAGCTGGGACTACAGGCACACACCACCATGCCAGGCTAATTTTAATAGAGATGGGATTTTACCATGTTGGCCAGACTGGTTTCGAACTCCTGACCTCAGGTGATCTGCCTGCCTTAGCCTCCCAAACTGTTGGGATTACAGGCGTGAGCCACCATGCCTGGCCTGTGACTTCACTCTTCATTGGTATTGTGAATAGTGATTGAATAATATTAACTGCAAAAATGGCTGATATGGAAATCATTGACATATGAGATAAACATTGACTCAAATTATGTCAACAATTTGATATCTAACCACTAGTAGAGATCACTGATGCTTCTGTGTCTTTTTTTTTTTTTTTTTTTTGAGATAGAGCCTTGCTTTGTCACCCAGGCTGGAGTGCAGTGGCGCGATCTCCGCTCACTGCAAGCTCCGCCGCCTCCCAGGTTAACGCCATTCTCCTGTCTCAGCCTCCTTAGAAGCTGGGACTACAGGCGCCCGCCACCACACCTGGCTAATTTTCTTTTTGTATTTTCAGTAGAGATGGGGTTTCACCATGTTCGCCAGGATGGTCTCCATCTCCTGACCTCGTGATCCGCCTGCCTCAGCCTCCCAAAATGCTGGGATTACAGGTGTGAGCCACTGCGCCTGGCCTTTTTTTTTTTTTTTTTTTTTTTTGAGACAGAGTCTCACTCTGTTGTCCAGGCTGGAGTGCAATGGCATGATCTCGGCTCACTGCAACCTCCGCCTCCTGGGTTCAAGCAATTCTGCCTCAGCCTCCTGAGTACTGGGATTACATGCGCCCACCACTAGGCCTGGCTAAAGAGATGGGATTTCACCACGTTGGTCAGGCTGGTCTCGAACTCCCAACCTCAGGTGATCCGTCCGCCTCAGCCTTTCAAAGTGCTGGGATTACAGGCGTGAGCTACCATGCCCGGCTGCTTCTGTCTTAGTCACCCTATTACTGGGAACAATGTGAGGAAGGAAGGAAGAAAGGGAGAGAAGGCACTAGCAATATAGTGATCACCTCCGTGGTTCGTGTATCCTGATGTGTAGTCTGCTGACCACCTGCACATATGAGATGCTGGTTAAAAATGCAGATTCTCTAAGGCGTGACCCAGGAACAAACATTTTAAACAATTTCCCCAGGAAATGTGCGGTTTGACAACTGCTGCCATATATACCATTCTTCGTGTTAGGTGTTTTGTATATGCCACCTGGTTGTATCTGCCAGTAGCCTATGAAATTGACCAAGATCTCTCAGTCAGGAAATAGCCAAGTCTAGATTTAAACTTGGGTCTGTCTGATTCCTTAGGCTGTGTTCAACTATGGAGCTATGTCTGATATCAGTATTATTCAAGTAATAGCCATGGTCACAAACTGATGCTATTACTGCCCATCAGCATATCACTAAGCACCATGCCTGCTGTTGATTTCACATCAGAGAAGGGAAGCAGGTCACAGTGAGAACCGAAGACCTCATTTCTTTTCATCTTGCCCTCCCAACTCCCTACTTTCAGATACCGTGGCCAGCCAGTGACAGAAAAAAGAGTGAATGTGCCTTTAAGAAGAAGAGCAATGAGGTAAGTGGAGGTGGGGGAGTGGGGGTAGAGTGGGTAGAGAGCCCTGGCATCCCTACACCATCCCTGGATAGCCTCAGGTTGGGCGGCAGTGGAGGGCGCTTGTTTGCATGGTTATCTCCTGGATTATGTTCTACAGAGAGGTACAGGGACTGCCCCAGCATTACCCAGCCTTTCTCCTCAGTGAGGGGGCAGGCTCTGGGGGTCCAGGAAGTTGAGGTAAGTGGCCTGGAGACCTAAATTCTCTGTCTCCCTCAGACACAGTGTTTCAACTTCATCCGTGTCCTGGTTTCTTACAACGTCACCCATCTCTACACCTGCGGCACCTTCGCCTTCAGCCCTGCTTGTACCTTCATTGTGAGTTCTCTGGTGCCCAGTGCTCAGGCCCCCAAGCATTCCTTCTCACATCTACCCTCGGCATTCCTCTGTAGCTCTGGAAAACTCTGGCCTTCCAGATGCAGGACCCTCATCAACTTCCTGGCCCCAGACCAATTTCCCTCTATGTCACTTTCCCTTCCTTCCTCAAGCCCCTCATTTCCCAGATGTGAGACCTTGGCGTTCTGGCCCCCCAGCCTCTCTCCCCATTTAGGAACTTCAAGACTCACACCTGTTGCCCATCTTGGAGGACAAGGTCATGGAGGGAAAAGGCCAAAGCCCCTTTGACCCCGCTCACAAGCATACGGCTGTCTTGGTGGGTGAGTATCAGGTTTCTCACCTCATCCCAACATCTGCTTTCTCCAGTCACGCTGTGAAATATGGAATAGTACAGAGTTTTCCGAAAGGCAGGAAAAGCTGGGTGTAGTGATGGATACGTATGGTCCCAGTTATTTGGAAGCCGAGGTGGAAAGACCCTTGAGCTTAGGGGTTTGAGTCTAGCCTAGACAACACAGGGAGATCATCTCAAAAAAACAAAAACAAAAACACACACACAAAAACCAGACTTTAGTGCCTTATGCCTGTAATCCTAGCAGTCTGGGAGGCTGAGGTGGGTGGATCACGTGACCCCAGGAGTTCGAGACCAGCCTGGTCAACATGGTGAAACCTCATCTCTACTAAAAATACAAAAATTGGCCGGGCGCGGTGGCTCAAGCCTGTAATCCCAGCACTTTGGGAGGCCGAGACGGGCGGATCACGAGGTCAGGAGATCGAGACCATCCTGGCTAACACGGTGAAACCCCGTCTCTACTAAAAATACAAAAAAAAAAAAACTAGCCGGGCGAGGTGGCGGGCGCCTGTAGTCCCAGCTACTCCGGAGGCTGAGGCAGGAGAATGGCGTAAACCCAGGAGGCGGAGCTTGCAGTGAGCTGAGATCCGGCCACTGCACTCCAGCCCGGGCTACAGAGCAAGACTCCGTCTCAAAAAAAAAAAAAAAAAAAAAAAAAAAAATTAGCCAGTCATGGTAGGGCGCACCTGTGGTCCCAGCTACTCAGGCGGCTGAGTCACAAGAATTGCTTGAACCCGGGAGGTGGAGGTTGCAGTGAGCCGAGATCGCACCACTGCACTCCAGCCTGGGCAACAAAGCAAGACTGTCTCAAAACAAAACAAAACAAAACAAAACAAAACAAAACAAAACAAAACAGGCAGAGGAAAGAGAGAGGGAAGCCAGAAGCCTCAGATCACAAGATCAGAGGGAGAATTAAGCACCCCCAATCACCAACTCCTGCTGAAATTGCCACAAAAAGTGGTGGAGAAAGATGGATGTGAAAAGACACAGAGGCACGAGGGTTCGGGAAGGGTATTGGGTAGAGAAGAGGCCTGAGAGTGAGCCGCTGTTCAACAATTGTGTGAACACTTCCTCTGGTGTACTGGGCACTGTGCTGGGTAGTATAGGAGTTATAAACAAGAAATCAGACCGGGTGTGGTGGCTCACACCTGAAATCTCAGCACTTTAGGAGGCTGAGGCGGGTGGATCACTTGGTCTCAGGAGTTCGAGACCAGCTTGGGCAATAGTATAGTCAGACCTCGTCTCTACTAAAAAAACAAAACAATAACAACAAAATTAGCCAGACAAGTGCCTGTGATCCCAGCTACTTGGGAGGCTGAGGTGGGAGGATCGCTTGAGAAGGTCAATGCTACGGTGAGTTGTGATGGCACCACTGCACTCCAGCCTGGATGTGAGCAAGATCCCGTCTTGAAAGAAAAAAAAAGAAAGAGAGAGAGAAACCATGTTTCAATGCACTACTGGACACCAACTATTACAGACTTCCCACCTGGCTTCCTGGAGGAGATGGCCTTCGGCTTTTCCACAGGACCTTGAAGATGTAGACAGATGGCAGGGAAGGTGTTCCAGGGAGAGAAGGGTAGGACCCAAGGTGTGGAAATGGAAAACACAGTCACCTTCCAGGATCAGTAAGTGATTCCACTTGGCAAGTGGTTCAGCTAGGTATGTGAGGGAGTAGCCACAGAAAGGCTAGAAAAGTGCCCAAACACGGAGGGCCACACAGGATGGCCATTTCCTGTGGAGAGAGGAAGCTAAAAGGGGTGCTTGGTGAGGAGGGGAAGCTGGGCTTTGGGGCTCCCTAGGAAGGTGCAGAACTGATGCAAGGCCCCCAAGACTGATATGGATGCCAGCGCCGGTCAGAGGCAGGTCTGTGGAGGGCAGAGGAGCCGTCCACGCCATCAGTTCTCTCTTCTCCTCTCCCCCACCCTAGATGGGATGCTCTATTCTGGTACCATGAACAACTTCCTGGGCAGTGAGCCCATCCTGATGCGCACACTGGGATCCCAGCCTGTCCTCAAGACCGACAACTTCCTCCGCTGGCTGCATCGTAAGGACCTGACCCCCGCTGGCCCCCTTTCCTGAGTCCCGGTGACCTTGCTAATTCACTCAACTCTCATTTGTGGAAGGTACAATGTGTCCATTACTGTTAGGCGCAGGGGGTATATGGCAGGGAAGAAGACAAAGCTCCGGTCCTCTTGAAGCTTTCATCTTATGTAAACACATTAAAGAAGCACCAGTCATCCCCTCCCCACATCGCTACCCCTGGACAAGCTGTGGGACCCGAGGAAGCCTGTGTCCTGGCCTCCAGGGCCAACCCAAGGGTTTTCACTCAGGCAAACCGAGGGCATCCAGGGGCTCAGTCCCTAAGCCCATCTGCCCCTCCCCCGCAGCGGACGCCTCCTTCGTGGCAGCCATCCCTTCGACCCAGGTCGTCTACTTCTTCTTCGAGGAGACAGCCAGCGAGTTTGACTTCTTTGAGAGGCTCCACACATCCCGGGTGGCTCGAGTCTGCAAGGTCGGCGGGCGGGGCGGGGGGCGGGGCTAACTGGAGGATTACCAATAGGGAGATGGCAGGGGCGGGACTGAGTGGTGGGTCCCCAAGGAGAGCGGAGGGGAGGGGAGGGGAGGGGAGGGGAGGGGAAGGGAGGGGAGGGGCGGGGAAGGAGACCAGAGGTGCTGGGGAGCGCGGGGTGGGGCACACGGGGCTGGGGGTGCGGGGAGCACACACGGGGTTGGCGGGACGGGGACACGCGTGGCTGGGGGTGCCCCCTCATTCTCCCTGTACCCCCAGAATGACGTGGGCGGCGAAAAACTGCTGCAGAGGAAGTGGACCACCTTCCTGAAGGCCCAGTTGCTCTGCACCAAGCCGGGGCAGCTGCCCTTCAACGTCATCCGCCACGCGGTTCTGCTGCCCGCCGATTCTCCCACAGCTCCCCATATCTACGCAGTCTTCACCTCCCAGTGGTGAGCAGCAGGGCCGGACCGTGGGGACTGGACACGGGACTTGACTCCAGTGAGGCCCCGGCTCGTGGGCGGAGGCAGGAATTGACATGAGCCAGCACCTATTCAGCACTTTCACAGAGGAAGGCATTAAATCGTCACCACCTCTGAGAAATTTGACTCATGCCCTTTTTGTAGATGGGAAAAATAAGGCTCAGAGAGGTTCTAACTAGTTTATATTCTGCCTAGTTCCAAAAGGGATAGGAAGCATTTTGCAAAAGGCAAATATTAAAATCAATAAAATAGATAAAGAAATGGGAATAAAAGGAGAGTATGAGAAGCCAGGGATAAGGCCAACACACTACAAATGCTTGTCATAAGATGTAGTATAGTCCCTGGATGCCAGCCACAAATTTAGCTCTGCACTTCCTAATGGCCAGGGCAAACAGGGAAACACCATGGGTATCATAAGATAAAGTCGGCCGGGTGCGGTGGCTCATGCCTATAATCCCAGCACTTTGGGAGGCCGAGGCGGGCAGATCATGAGGTCGAGAGATCAAGACCATCCTGGCCAACATGGTGAAACCTTGTCTCTACTAAAAATACAAAAATTAGATGGGTGTAGTGGCGCATGCCTGTAGTCCCAGCTACTCATGACCCTGGGGCAGGAGAATCCCATGAACCCGGGAGGCGGAGGTTGCAGTGAGCTGAGATCACACCACTGCACTCCAGCCTGGCAACACAGCAAGACTCCATCTCAGAAAATATAAATAAAAATAAAGTCATTGCTTGAAGGTTGAGAAAGGTTAACCGATTTGTCCAAGGTCCCTGAGCCATGGTCTGGCCCCACAGTGTTTAGGTACCTGCTGACAATGTGTGTATTTGGGGTAAGTGGGGTCTGGTATCCACAGGATCCAGAACTGAGAGCCTGGTGTATACAATAGTCAGCTTCAAGAGAGCAAGAGAAACAGACCTCCTATCTCCACAGACCAGGGCTGAAGGAATAAAAACAGTCTGGTAGGCAGGCACTGGTTGGTTCTCTGAGGACCACGGATCCAAGAGACTGAAAGGAAGAGGGCTTTGTGTGGAGCCAGGCTAGAGCTGGTTACACTGTCCCTCCAATGGGTGCAGCCCAGTCTAGGCAGGACAGGCAGGGGCCACCCCAGGGCCTGAGCCCCAATTAATTCTCATTAAGGATAATCAGACTTCATATCCCAAGATGGGCCTAGAGCCAGGCCCTGGGCCAGAGTCAGGGAATTCCATGGGGCTTCCTTGGCCCTTATCAACACAGTGAGGGGAAGGAGTGGTAGCTGGAGGCTGGCCCAGCTCTCCACACTCTTGCCTCCTGGGCTTTATCACTGAGGGTGGGCCAGGGCTGGAGAGAGAGCTGCCTGGTATGGCAGAGACCACAGACAATGTTCCCTCTGGTTGTCTCCAGGCAGATTGGCGGGACCAGGAGCTCTGCGGTTTGTGCCTTCTCTCTCTTGGACATTGAACGCGTCTTTAAGGGGAAATACAAAGAGTTGAACAAAGAAACTTCACGCTGGACTACTTATAGGGGCCCTGAGACCAACCCCCGGCCGGGCAGTGTGAGTACTACCTCCCACACTAATCACAGTCTACACACACATGATGTGCACGGAAAAGCACCTATCATGGCATAGTAAAGGCCCAATAAATGTTAGTGCTCTCCACCCCACCAATCTTGTCTGCTCAGACATACACCTGGTACAGCTGCCTACATTCCACATGTGCCTAGCACCCTCTTATACACAGAGGAGTTGCCAGAGCCATCTCCCTTCACCAAGGCTAACTGTACACCAAATATCTGGGTATATCACTATGGAAACAAGGGAACATGGGCTGTGTGCCAAGGACTGTCTCGGGCATTGCCACCTGCCTTTATTATTTAACTTTTTAAAAAAATCAGAGACCAGGCGGGGTGTGGTGACTCATGCCTGTAATCCCAGCAATTTGGGAGGCTGAGGCAGGTGGATCACTTGAGGTCAGGAGTTCAAGACCAGCCTGGCCAATGTGGTGAAACCTCATCTCTACTAAAAATACAAAAATTAGCCGGGCATGGTGGTGCATGACTGTAATTTCAGCTATTGGGAGGCTGAGGTAGGAGAATCGCTTGAACCTGGGAGGTGGAGGTTGCAGTGAGCCAAGATTGCACCACTGCACTCCAGCCTGGGTGATAGTGTGAGACTCAGTCTCAAAAAAAAAAAAAAAAAATCAGAGGCCGGGCATGGTGGCTTATGCCTGTAATCCCAGCCATTTGGGAGACTGAGACGAGAGGTTCACTTGAGGTTAGGAGTTTGAGACCAGCCTGGGCAACATTGTAAGACTCTGTCTCTACCAAAAAAAATTAGCTGGGCATGGTGGCATGTGCCTGTAGTCAGCTACTCAAGAGGCTGAGGTAGGAGGATCACTTGAGCCTGGGAGTTCAAGGCTCCAGTGAGCTGTGATCATGAGAATGTACTCCAGCCTGGGTGACCAGAGTGAGATGCTGTCTCTAAAAAAGTTTTTAAATGAAAAAAAGAAAAAAAAAATCACAGCCTGGGCAATATTGGGGGGAACCCATTTCTACAAAAGAGAAAAAAATCAGAGCTATTATATGTATGTGATTTGAAGAATCAGATCTAAAATCAAATAGATCTATAGGGTTAACTACAAAAAGCAGTCTTATTTCCCATCCTCCACCTCGCCCCAAACATTTTCAACTCTTTTAGCTGATTCTTTTTAAATTTATCTCAAAATCTCTAAATAACATGCTTTTATTGCTACTTCTTGATGTTTCAGTTTCTGACAGTATCTGTTGAATTTCCATTGTAAAAGGCGAGAATTTAACTATGTTCCCCAACCCCCGTCTCCACCCAGTGGTGTGCTAGAGCTGGCTTGCAGCAGCTAGCAAGAACTGTTTTTGCACATCTTTTTCCAAATTTGTGTTCAGTGATATTATATTGGTAGCTTGAAATTAGCCATGGCGGAAGTATACATCACAGAAATCAGCAAACAATGCAAATCGGCTTTCTAACCCTCTCTCAACAAAACTGACTTGGACCAACATACAGTAACTGCACCCACCCCCAATCTCCTAATGTAATTTTCTGGTAATTTTGGTTAGATCACTATTTATATTATGACTCTTCTTATTCACAGCCGAGCCAGGTAGTAAGCCATGATTACTTTTCCTTTTTGCATAGTTTTGTTTTCCCTGGGGCTAGTAATTATCTTGACTTTTCTGCTTGCTTTGTTTTCTAAGCTCTTTATTTTTATTATTTTTTTCGAAACAGTGTCTCACTCTGTCACCCAAGCTGGAGTGCAATGGCGCGATCTCGGCTCACTGCAACCTCTGCCTCCTGGGTTCAAGTGATTCTCCTGCCTTAGCCTCCCGAGTAGCTGGGATTACAGGTGTTTGCCACCTCACCCAGCTAATTTTTGTAATTTTAGTAGAGATGGGGTTTCACCATGTTGGCCAGACTGGTCTCTAACTCCTGACCTCAGGTGATCCTCCTACCTCAACCTCCCAAAGTGCTAGGATTACAGGCATGAGGCACTGTGCCTGGTCGAAGCTCTTATCTTTAATTCAACCCCAAGCTCTTCCTAAATTATCTGAATCTCTTCTGAAGACAGACCTATTAGCTTTTCTAACAGTTTTGTCTTCCTGGAGAGCCTTCCTGTCTGCTCCAGTCTGGACTAGTGCCCTCTACTCCCGGAGCACAGATGCCATCCTGGAATCCCCCTTCCTCATCAGCCTGGGGATTCCCCTTTGCCTCTTTCCTGTGACACATCTCGTGTTTCTTGCGTCCTATGGCTTCCTCTTTTTTTTTTTTTTGAATTTTCAACTGTCTCATTTTGGTGGAGGTTATCCTTTGTAGATTCCTGGAAAAGGATACATGGCAGGTAAAACATTTTAAGATCTTGAGTGTCTGAAAATGTATTCTACTTTCCTATTTGATAATTTGGCTAAGTATACGTCATTCTAGAGTAGAAACACATTTCCTTCAAACTTTGAAGGCCTTGCTTTATTATTTTCTAGCTTCCAGTGGTGCTGTTGAGAAGTCCAAAGTTATTCTGATCCCTAGCACTCTGAATGTAACCTCGTTTTATTTCACTGAAATCTTTTTTTTTTTTTTTTTAAATACTGATACTCATGGAGCAGGGCTACCGTATAGGCAGCGTGCCTCACTGCCCTCACTGCCCTCACTGCCCTCACTGGAATCTTGTAGTGCTTTTTCTTTGTCCTGGTGTTCTGAAATTTCATGGTGTTGTGCTTTGATGGAACACTACTCGTTTATTGTGCTGGGTGCTCACTGGGCCACTTCAGCCTGGAAATTAGTACTCTTAGTTCTTTCAGTTCTGAGTTTTCTTGAACTATATCTTCCTATCTTCTTCTTTTTTTTTTTTAGATGGAGTCTCACTGTCATCCAGGCTGGAGTGCAGTGGTGCGATCTTGTCTCACTGCAACCTCCACCTCCTGGGTTCAAGTGATTCTCCTACCTCAGCCTCCTGAGTAGCTGGGACTACAGTTTCACGCCACCATGTCCGACTAATTTATTTATTTATTTATTTTGAGATGGAGTCTTGCTGTGCCCCCAGGCTTCAATGTAGTGGCTCTATCTTGGCTCGGTACAACCTCTGCCTCCCGGGTTCAAGCGCTTCTCCTGCCTCAGCCTCCCGAGTAGCTGGGACTACAGGTGCCCTCTACCATGCCCAGTTAATTTTTGTATTTTTAGTAGAGACAGGGTTTCACCATGTTGCCCAGGCTGGTCTCGAACTCCTGACCTCAGGTGATTTGCCTGCCTTGGCTTCCCAAAGTGCCGGGATTACAGGCGTAAACCACAGTGCGCGGCCTTTTTTTGGTATTTTTAGTAGAAACTGGGTTTCACCATGTTGCCCAGGCTGGTCTTGAACTCCTGAGCTCAAGCAATACACCCACTTTGGCCTCCTAAAGTGCTGGGATTCCAGGCGTGACCCACTGTGCCCGGCCCTATCTTCTTTTCATTCAACAAATATTTTTTGAGGACACATGCGACTATTCTGGGCAGGGAATATAGAAGTGAGCAAAACACATGAAAGTCCTGGCCGGGCACGGTGGCTCAAGCCTGTAATCCCAGCACTTTGGGAGGCCGAGACGGGCGGATCGTGAGGTCAGGAGACCGAGACCATCCTGGCTAACACGGTGAAACCCTGTCTCTACTAAAAAACACAAAAAACTAGCCGGGCGAGGTGGCGGCCGCCTGTAGTCCCAGGTACCCGGGAGGCTGAGGCAGGAGAATGGCATAAACCCGGGAGGCGGAGCTTGCAGTGAGCTGAGATCCGACCACTGCACCCCAGCCTGGGCGACAGAGCAAGACTCCGTCTCAAAAAAAAAAAAAAAAAAAAAAAGAAAGTCCCGGGGCCGGGCGCGGTGGCTCAAGCCTGTAATCCCAGCACTTTGGGAGGCCGAGACGGGCGGATCACAAGGTCAGGAGATCGAGACCATCCTGGCTAACACGGTGAAACCCCGTCTCTACTAAAAAAATACAAAAAACTAGCCGGGCAAGGTGGTGGGCGCCTGTAGTCCCAGCTACTTGGGAGGCTGAGGCAGGAGAATGGCGTAAACCCAGGAGGCGGAGCTTGCAGTGAGCTGAGATCCGGCCACTGCACTCCAGCCTGGGCGACAGAGTGAGACTCCGTTTCAACAACAACAACAACAACAACAAAAAGAAAGTCCCTTCCCTCATGGGGCTTACATTCCAATGGAGTGTTTTCTCACTTTTTTCTGGACCTCCTAGACTAGTCTTCTCACTTTTTTTTTTTTTTTTTTTTTTTTTTTTTGAGGCGGAGTCTCGCTCTGTCGCCCAGGCTGGAGTGCAGTGGCGCGATCTCGGCTCACTGCAAGCTCCGCCTCCCGGGTTCCGGCCATTCTCCTGCCTCAGCCTCCCGAGTAGCTGGGACTACAGGCGCCGCCACCACGCCCGGCTAATTGTTTTGTATTTTTAGTGGAGACGGGGTTTCATTGTGTTAGCCAGGATGGTCTCGATCTCCTGACCTCGTGATCCGCCCGTCTGGGCCTCCCAAAGTGCTGGGATTACAGGCTTGAGCCACCGCGCGGCCGTCTTCTCACTTTTTTTAAGCTTTCCTACTGTCCAGGTCTTTGGTTGTGTTCTATTTTTCTGGAAGAGTGTCTCAACTTTGTCTTCCAATCTTTCTGTCAGGTTTTTCATTTCTGTGTTCAGAGACAGTGAAAGAAAAAAGAAAGAAGGCCAGGTGCAGTGGCTCACACCTGTAATCTCAGCACTTTGGGAGGCTGAGACAGGTGGATCACCTGAGGTGAGGAGTTCAAGACCAGCCTGACCAACACGGTGAAACTCCGTCTCTACTAAAAATACAAAAATTAGCCAGGCATGGTGGTGCACACCTATAGTCCCAGCTACTCAGGAGGCTGAGGCAGAAGAATTGCTTGAACCAAGGAGGCCAAGGTTGCAGTGAGCTGAGATCGTGCCACTGCACTCCATCCTGGGTGACATAACGAGACTTCATCGAAAGAAAGGAGAAGAGAAGAGAAGAGAAGAGAAGAGAAGAGAAGAGAAAAGAAAAGAAAGAAGAAAAAAGATTTTTCGTTTCTGCCAAACAGTCTCGACCTCCTGGGCTCAAGTGATCCTCCTACCTCAGCCTCCTGAGTGACTGGAACTACAAGCACCCACCACCACACCCAGTTATGTGGAGGCAGGGTCTCAAACTCATGGGTTCAAGCAATCCTCCCACCTTGGCCTTTCAAAGTGTTGGGATTACAGGTGTGAGCCACCATGCCTCACCTGGGATTGTATAGATTAAAAGAAATTTAAGACCAGGTACAGTGGCTCAAGCCTGCAATCCCAACAGTTTGGGAGGCTGAGGTGGGAGGATTGTTTGGGCCCAGGAGTTTGAGAGCAGCCTGGGCAATATAGCGAGACCCCCATCTCTACAAAATATTTAAAAATTAGCTGTGTGTTGTGCCGTGCGCCTGTAGTCCTAGCTACTTGGAAATGTGAGGTAGGAGGATCACTTGAGCCTGGGAGGTTGAGGCTGTACCCCACTGTACTCCAGCCTGGGCAACAGAGTGAGACCGTGTCTCAAAAAAAAAAAGAGAAAAGAAAAAAATTTACATAATCCCTTCCCATCTTCCATTTTTCTCATGCATTTTTTTGTTTGTCAGAGTCTTCCACAGCCTGGATCTTGATGACTGCATCTCTGTAGTGTAGTTTAAGTATTTCCTATAAATTGTTCAGTAGTTGGATCTAGAGACTTAACTCAGATTCAGGTTTGGTTTGGAGGGGGGGCAAGATTACTTCATCATGGTTGTGTGCTCTTTTCTCTGGATGCCTGTAATGCCTGGTGGCCCTCTTTGTGTGAAGGAAAGACTCTTCTTTGGCAGCATTTGCTTCCTGTTTCATGGGTGCACTATTTTCACGTATCTCTCTTAGGATAGTAATGATGGATTTCTGTGAAGTTTTCTTCTTTCTGATTCATTTCTATTTCCTCTTAGGTTTTTTTTTTGTTTGTTTGTTTTTGTTTTTTTGGTTTTTTTTGAGATGAAGTCTCACTCTGTTGCCCAGGCTGGAGTGCAATGGCGCGATCTCGGCTCAGTGCAACCTCTGCCTCCTGGCTTCAGGCGATTCTTCTGCCTCAGACTCCCGAGTAGCTGGGATTACAGGCACACACCACCATACATAGCTAATTTTTGAATTTTTAGTAGAGATGAGATTTCACCATGTTGGTCAGGCTGATCTTGAACTCCTGACCTCAGGTGATCCGCCCACCTCAGCCTCCCAAAGTGCTGGGATTACAGGCATGAGCCACCGTGCCCAGCATTTTTTTTCTTTCTTTCTTTCTTTTTTTTTTTTTTTTTGAGATGGAGTCTTGTTCTGTTGCCCAGGCTGGAGTGCAGAGGCGCGACCTTGGCTCACTGCAATGTCCACCTCCCTGGTTCAAACGATTCTCCTGCCTCAGCCTCCTGAGTAGCTGGGATTATAGGTGCCCACCACCACGCCCACCTAATTTTTTAATATTTTTAGTAGAGACAGGGTTTCAACATGGTGGCCAGGATGGTCTCCAACTCCTGACCTCAGGCAATCTGCTCGCCTCGGCCTACCAAAGTGCTGGGATTACAGGTGTGAGCCACCGTGCCCGGCCTCTCTTAGGTTTTTGTTGGTTCTTTTTCTTCTTTTTTTTTTTTTTCTATTTGTTTATTTTGGTTTCTTTCTTTCATGTTGGTGGTTTTACTTACATGTCTGGTAGTCCTTGAATGTCTACTCATGTTTAACAGCGGGGGACCTTGAAGCTGTTTGGAGCTCTGTGTCCATAACTAAGGCTTGGAAATTTGGTCTTTGTTATGCCACCACTGAGAGTGGTCTGGCTGGGCTGTTTGGTGGGAATCTTCAATGTCAGTGTCTTTACTGTATCTTAGGTCATTAAATCTTTCCTCTTAGACCTCCAGTCAGTTTCCTGAGCAGCCTCTTCTAGTCTTCTGCGTGGAGGCAGATGATCTGGCTCTTGGTGTCTGGGAGCCACAGGGGAAGAGGGTTGGGTTTGGGAAAGAGTCTCATCATGTAGTATACCTACCTGTATTGAATCCCCCTGCTTTCAGGATGGTGTCCCCATCAACTGGGCCTGCTATCCTTCATCCAGAAACCCTCTGTTTTACTCTCTCTGGTGGATTAACCTCCAGTCTTGGGCCAGGATGTGGAAGGGGCAGTCACCCAGGTCTGTGGAGTTTGGAGAGTACCAGCCTGTTTCTTTTTTTTTTTTTGAGACGGAGTCTTGCTCTGTCGCCCGGGCTGGAGTGCAGTGGCCGGATCTTGGCTCACTGCAAGCTCCGCCTCCCGGGTTCACGCCATTCTCCTGCCTCAGCCTCCGGAGTAGCTGGGACTACAGGCGCCCGCCACCTCGCCTGGCTAGTTTTTTGTATTTTTTAGTAGAGACAGGGTTTCACCGTGTTAGCCAGGATGGTCTTGATCTCCTGACCTCGTGATCTGCCCGTCTCGGCTTCCCAAAGAGCTGGGATTACAGGCTTGAGCCACCACGCCCGGCCACCAGCCTGTTTCTTAAACAGACTTTCAAATAATCCTCCTTATTTAGCATCCCCATTAACCTCACTTCCAGAGGTGCTTGAGATTAGTAATTCGTGAACTTTAGGAATCCTGCCTTCTAAATGTTTTGGGGCTTCCTCCAGGGCTGGCTTGAGAAGATTCTTCTCTCTCTCTCTCTGTTAAGTCTTTTCTGTTGTTCATTCGCTTTCCAGCTTCCAAAATGTGGATGCTTTTGCACTTCTCTCTTGTTCTCCCCATCCCTCGCTCGTCTAGGTTTATGTCTTTTTAAAAATTCCCTGGCCAGGCATGGTGGCTCACGCTGTAATCCCAGCACTTTGGGAGGCAGAGGCAGGCGGATCACTAGGTCAGGAGATCGAGACCATCCTGGCCAACATGGTGAAACCCCATCTCTACTAAAAATAAAAAATTAGCTGGGTGTGGTGGTGCATGCCTGTAATCCCAGCTACTTGGGAGACTGAGGCATGAGAATTGCTTGAACCTAGGAGGCGGAGCTTGCAGTGAGCCAAGATCGTGTCACTGCACTCCAGCCTGGCAACACAGCGAGACTCCGTCTCAAAAAAAAACAAACAAAAAAAATTCCCTTTGGCCCAGGTGCAGTGGCTAAAGCCTGTTATCCCAGCACTTTGGGAGGCCGAGGTGGGAGGATAACTTGAGGCCAGGAATTGGAGATCAGCTTGGGTAACATAGTGAGACCCCATCTCTACAAATAAAAAATTAGCTCGGGCCAGGCATGATGGCTTATGCCAGTAATCCCAGAAGTTTGGGAGGCAGAGGTGGGTGGATCACTTGAGGTCAGGAGTTGGAGACCACCCTGGCCAACATGGTGAAACCCCGTCTCTACTAAAAATACAAATATTAACTGGGTGTGGTGGTGGGCTCCTGTAATCCCAGCTACTCAGGAGGCTGAGGCAGGAAAATGGCGTGAACCCGGGAGGTGGGGCTTGCAGTAAACCGAGATCGCACCTCTGCACTCCAGCCTGGGAGACAGAGCGAGACTCCGTCTCAAAAAAAAAAAAAAAAAAAAAAAAAAAAAAAAAAAAAATTAGCCAGGCATGGTGGCACACACCTGTGGTTCTAGCTTCTCAGGAGGCTAAGATAGGAGGATGGCTTGAACCCAGGAGGTCAAGGCTGCAGTGAACCAAGATCATGCCACTGCACTCCAGCCTGGATGACAGTGAGACACTGTTTAAAAAAAATAATTTTTTTAGTGTAATTATCATTTGTTTTGTGTATTTGTTACATTGTGTGCATGACAGCCTTTGTTAAGGGTGTCTGAGGAGTATGGAGCTGACAGGGGCACTGGAATGCTGGGAAAGAGCTTCTTCAACTGAGATCAAGGCTTGCTGGAGGGAACCACTGCAAAAGGGCCACCAGGCAGTTTTCAAGTTATGTGACAGAGGGCAAAGATGGCCATAGGGTGCTCTGAGTTTTGGGATGGTCACATGACACAATCCAGCACTTGAACCTGGGGTACATGCTCCCTCATTGTGAGGCAGGACGTAGGCACATGACTGTGCATTTAGGCATATGTGTGACCAAGAAGAATGAGAGAAATGGAAAACACTGGAGAACACAAAGTATCAAGAACTTTTCATTAGGCAATCCCAAAGCACTCTGCTCTTTTCCTCTTCTTTGCCTCTGCATCCTCTGTGGTTCCAGTTCCAGCTGAACTTGTGACAATGCCAAATCGCTCCTTCCTCTTTTTCAGTTTCTCATCATCTTCAGACTTTCTGGAGATTGAAGAGACATTCAAACCAAATCTTTGAGCTGTTTCCTTCAGCTTATCCAAGTTAACCATAGGTTTGTTATCAGATGACAGACCTTTTGTTGGAACTGAAGAAATCCCAAACCTAGCTGCCCGAGCAGCTTTCTTACCCTCCAAGCTCACAGAGCTTGGAGAGGAAGAATTTGTTCAGCCCTCTTCTGCATTCTCTCAGTCTGTGGTATTTCAGATGTAATTTTCACCACTTTCTTCTCTACTGCCACATCAACAGTTTTTTCAGGGGGTTCTTTCTCTTTGACAGGGAGCTCAATGGGCTTTGTTTCTTCTTCCTCTGTTTCATCTCCCAGAACATCTTCTTTATTTGCCTCCTCTTCAGCGTGTTCTTCAAGATATGCCTGGAGTCTGTGGATAAGATCTTGCTTTATTCCCTTGGTCTCCAAACCACAAGCAAGACATTCTTGCTTTAGTTCAGCAAGCTTCAGCTTATGGAACTCCACTGTCTCGGTCGCCATCTTGTTACCCCTCAAAAAACAATTTTTTAATTAAAAAAAACCCTTTGGCTGGGCGCGGTGGCTCAAGCCTGTAATCCCAGCACTTTGGGAGGCCGAGACGGGCAGATCATGAGGTCAGGAGATCGAGACCATCCTGGCTAACACGGTGAAACCCCGTCTCTACTAAAAAAAAAAATACAAAAAACTAGCTGGGCGAGGTGGCGGGCGCCTGTAGTCCCAGCTACTCGGGAGGCTGAGGCAGGAGAATGGTGTGAACCCAGGAGGCGGAGCTTGCAGTGAGCTGAGATCGTGCCACTGCACTCCAGCCTGGGCAACAGGGCGAGATTCTGTCTAAAAAAAAAAAAAAAAAAAAAAAAAAAAAAAAAACCCTTTAACCTGTAATCCCAGCACTTTGAGAGGCCAAGATAAGAGGTTCACTTGAGGCCAGGAGTTTGAGACCAGCCTTGGCAATATAGCAAGACCCTGTCTCTATTTGTAAAAATAAAAAACAACAGGCCGGGCGCGGTGGCTCAAGCCTGTAATCCCAGCACTTTGGGAGGCCGAGACGGGCGGATCACGAGGTCAGGAGATCGAGACCATCCTGGCTAACACAGTGAAACCCCGTCTCTACTAAAAATACAAAAAACTAGCCGGGCGAGGTGGCGGGCGCCTGTAGTCCCAGCTACTCAGGAGGCTGAGGCAAGAGAATGGCGTAAACCTGGGAGGTGGAGCTTGCAGTGAGCTGAGATCCGGCCACTGCACTCCAACCTGGGCGACAGAGCGAGACTCCGTCTCAAAAAAAAAAAAATAAATAAATAAATAAAAATAAAAATAAAAATAAAAAACAACAAACAAACAAAAAAACCCTTTGGGAGGACATGAGAGTAGGTGCACGTTCTCATTCTGGCATCAAAATGAGATGTAGATGTTATTACCTTATTTTGCAGATGAGAAAGTTGAAGGTCAGAGAGGTGAAATAGCTTATCTAAGGACACAGCTTATAGGTAACAGAGTTGGGGCTGGCCCTAAGACAGTGCTCTTGGAGAACAAGGATCCTGACTGAAGATCAGGACGCAGGTGTCCCAGAGTCACAGCATCCTCATATTAGCAGGGCCTTTAGAGAACAGTTGGTCCAACCCCCTCATTTTATGGGTGAGAAAAAGGAGGCTCGGAATGGAGAAGGGATTCTCCCAGAGTCATGCAGCAAGTTCGTGCAAAACCGTGATGAGAAATGCTCCGTGCTACACCAACCCTTTCTGTGACATTCATTCAGTCGTTGACTCAGCAAACATTTATTGAGCACCAACTGTATGCCAGATCCTGTGCTATGCCAGGAAATGCAGACATGAGTAAAATTTGGTCCTTTTTTAAATTTCTTTTTTGAGACACAGTTTCACTCAGTTGCCCAGGCTGGAGTGCAGTGGCAAAATCTTGGGTCACTGCAACCTCCACCTCCCGTGTTCAAGTGATTCTCCTGCCTCAGCTTCCTGAGTAGCTGGGATTACAGGTGCCCGCCACCATGCTTGGCTAATTTTTGTATTTTTATTTATTTATTTATTTGAGTCTCTCTCCGTCGCCTAGGCTGGAGTGCAGTGGCACAATCTCGGCTCACTGAAACCTCTGCCTTCTGGGTTCAAGCAATTCTCCTGCTTCAGCCTTCTGAGTAGCTGTGATTACAGGCATGCCACCACCCTCAGCTATTATTTGTATTTTTAGTAGAGACGGAGTTTCACCATGTTGGCCAGGCTGGTCTCGAACTCCTGACCTCAGGGTGATTCGCCCGCCTAGATCTCCCAAAGTGCTGGGATTACAGGTATGAGCCACTATGTCCAGCCATAAAATTTGGTACTTGCCTGTAAGGAGCCTTCGTCCTGCTTCCTGCTGGCTGCCAGGCCTCCTTGCTGGAGGTGCAAAGGAGGAGAACAATAATAACAGTTAACATTGGTTGAGTGCTTGCTTCATGCCAAGCACTGTGTGAATTATTTTTCATGTATTACTGCATTTCATTTTCCCAGTGAGCCTATGAGGCAGGTCTTGGTAATAGGCCCACTTCACAGCTGAGGAACCTCAGGCAAGCAGAGGCTGGGTTGCACAACCAGGCAGCTCCAGAGTCGGAGCTTTAACCACCACCCTGAAATGAGGACTGCCATGAGGGAGGGGGCGAAGGAGAAGCGCACGCGTCGGTGGGAGGGTGAGCTGAGGGAAAGGGGCCAACCAACCTGATCTGCCTCCCTCCTCCTTTAGTGTTCGGTGGGCCCCTCCTCTGATAAGGCCTTGACCTTCATGAAGGACCATTTCCTGATGGATGAGCAGGTGGTGGGAACGCCCCTGCTGGTGAAATCTGGTGTGGAGTATACACGGCTTGCAGTGGAGACAGCCCAGGGCCTTGATGGGCACAGCCATCTTGTCATGTACCTGGGAACCAGTGAGTAAAGAGTTCCGGGACATCCCCCAGAGGACTAGAGCAGGGGCTGCCCCCAGGTTGAGGAGGGAAACCCTTGAGTTCATTCATTTATTCATTCAACAGCTGTTTACTGGGCACCTGCTATGTGCCTGGCATTCTTCTAGGTTTTGGAAATACAGCAGAGGAGCAAAACAGTCCACTCCCTACGCTTCCTGAGCTTTGTGTGGTGGGGGAGGCAGGCAGGGAGGTCTTTGGTGGCCTTATCAAGAGCTGTGTGTCTTAGGGGGGAAGCTATGTTAGAGGAATTTTGAAAGGTGAGTGGGTGGAGGGGAGCTGGAAACCGCATTGTAGAGATCACTCCTTCAGGAAACTCAGCTGTGAGGGGAGAGAGGTGGCTGGAGCAGGGAGTGGGGCCCAGCTGGGGTTCTTGGTTTTGTTTTTCCCCCTCCTTGCCCCCAGGGTTCTTGTTTTATAGACAGGAAGGACTAAGCATCTAGTAGACAGGGGGATGGCAAAGAGATGGGTAGAAGAAGGGATACATGGCAGGTAAAGTTGTGGAGGGAGCAGGCGGCCAGAGTCCAGGACACATGTGGAGCTGAGCAGCTGTGGGTGGCGGGGAGACAGCACCTGAGCTGGGCTGGGAGTGAAGTTGTAGCAGCGTGGTGCGACTTGGTGGGTGTGCAGGCTCAGGGGGCAGAAGCCAAGGGAGCTCTTATTTGAAGGCTTTTGTGTTCTCTATGTAGGTGGAGGACACAAGATCATGAGCTGGGAGTGAGGGGGCAGGAAAGGTGGGAAGTTTGAGGAGAGAGGGGTAGATTCAAATAGCCATTGTGGGCTGGGTGGAGTGGCTCATGCCTGTCATCCCAGCACTTTGGGAGGCCGAGGCAGGTGGATCACCTGAGGTCAGGAGTTCGAGACCAGCCTGGCTAACATGGTGAAAACCCGTCTCTACTAAAATACAAAAAAATTAGCCATGTGTAGTGGCACGCACCTGTAATCCCAGCTACTCGGGAGGTTGAGGCAGGAGAATCACTTGAACCCAGGAGGCAGAGGTTGCAATAAGCCAAGATTGTGCCACTGCCTTCCAGCCTGGGTGACAAGAGTGAAACTCTGTCTAAAAAAAACCCAAAAAACAAAATAGCCATTGTGGAAAGGGGGAGAGGGAGTCAGCAGGGAATGCTGCAAGACTGCCCAGGCCGACTGCTCAGGCAGGGCCTGGCTGAGGATAACCTTGAGGGTCAGTGGAAGAAATCTGCCAAGCTCATTCATTCCTTCAGGCCATATTACTAGGCACCGTATCAGCTGTGCATGTATTGAGTATACAGCAGAGAACAAAAAGTCAAAAATCTCAGTCTGTGGAGTGGGTGGAGACAGACAATAGCATCCTTAATAAGTAAATTACGTGGCACATCATGAGATTTGAGTCATGTAGAGGTGTGTGCAGGGGAATCAGGGATGCCAGGTAAGGAGGTTGCACCTGTTAAAAGGGTGGCCAGGTAGACCTCCCTGAGTTGCTTGATGAAAGTGAAGGAGGCAGGTGATGTGATTTTCTACAGAAGCACCCAGCCGCCCACTGTTTCATGCCTATGGAGAAATAGTTGGGTTTCTCCAGGGATAAAGTTTTGTCAGGGAGTTGCAAAGGAAGGACAGAGGTCCAAGGGATTTTAAGCCATTTACAAGAGACTGCCATCTCCATGGCAGAGAGGAAGGTGAACGGTCTGGTTGACCCGTGCCCAGTACGCATCACCCTCAGAAGGCGCTTTCTTACAGCTGAGGAGGCCCACTGAAGTTGGGAAGGGATCTGTGGATGAGGTGAGATGACCTCTGCTCTCTCTGTCTCCCCATAGCCACAGGGTCGCTCCACAAGGCTGTGGTGAGTGGGGACAGCGGTGCTCATCTGGTGGAAGAGATTCAGCTGTTCCCTGACCCCGAACCTGTTCGTAACCTGCAGCTGGCCCCCACCCAGGTGGGAAGGGACCTGACTATCAGATGGCCTTCCAGTGGGGCTGGCCCTGGGGGCCTGTTGGGCTGGCTCCCTGGGCCTGCACCGGCGTGCTGGGACTTTACTAGATGTGGCTGGGGCTCCCTGACAATCTCCATCTCTCCTCCAGGGTGCAGTGTTTGTAGGCTTCTCAGGAGGTGTCTGGAGGGTGCCCCGAGCCAACTGTAGCGTCTATGAGAGCTGTGTGGACTGTGTCCTTGCTCGGGATCCCCACTGTGCCTGGGACCCTGAGTCTCGAACCTGTTGCTTCCTGTCTGCCCCCACCCTGTGAGTGCCAGTCCTGGATGGTGGCCTGGATGGCCAGCCAGGACCCTTCTCAGCCAGCTTCTGCTACTGTTCTTCCTCTGTCCAGGGGCTACTGACACATTCACTCCAAGAGTCCTCCCATCCTGCAGTGGGTTTCTCCAGGGATGGAGGTTCCGGGCAGTTTTGAAGCAGCTCTAACCATCCCGGGTTCCTCTCCTCTCTGTTCCTAGTCTCCCCTGGCCTACCTTCTTCCCTACTGCACTTCCTGCCTTCCTCCTTCCTCTTCCCACTTTTAGCTCTTTCGAGGGATAATTTTTGCTTTCTCTGCTCTCTTAGGAACTCCTGGAAGCAGGACATGGAGCGGGGGAACCCAGAGTGGGCATGTGCCAGTGGCCCCATGAGCAGGAGCCTTCGGCCTCAGAGCCGCCCGCATATCAGTAAGTGCAGGACCTCTCACCAGGGGAGGTGCAAAGGCTCTGGAAGACTTTTGGGCAGGGGTGGGCATTCCTGCTCCAATTTCCTCCCCCAGCACCTGCCTGCCTTGAGATCTGAACACCCGAGTTGGGATGGATTTGGGTCCTGGCTATAGGGAAGAGGGACAGGAATTCTGAGCTGGAGGCCGAGCTGGGATTCAGGATTGAGGCTGCAGTTGATTTTGGTGTCAGAGTTGGAGTAAAGTGGACTGGGGCTTAGTCTGGGGTCCAGACTGGAAATGAAGGAGGAGTGAAATTTGATTTTGGAAGTTGAAATAGAAGTTGGAGTTAAGAGTTAGGGTTCAGGCTGGCCGGGCGCGGTGGCTCACGCCTGTAATCCCAGCGCTTTGGGAGGCTGAGGCGGTACTCTCTTCTACCATTGTTTGAGCTCATGAGTTTGAGACCAGCCTGGCAACATGGTAAAACCCCATCTCTACAAAAATTAACCAGACGTGGAAAGACATACCTGTAGTCCCAGCTACTCGGGAGGCTGGGGTGGAAGGATGGCTTGAGCCCAGGAGGCAGAGGTTGCAGTGAGCTGAGATTGCGCCACTGCACCCCAACCTGGGCAATAGAGCCAGACCCTGCCTCAGAAAAATAAAAGGGCTGGGGTCCAAAGATAGGTTAGAGACTCCCTCCTGTCTCCGTCCTTCACCCGTCCCTTAACCTTTTGCTCCTTTTCTTCTATAGTTAAAGAAGTTCTGGCTGTCCCCAACTCCTTCCTGGAGCTCCCGTGCCCCCACCTGTCAGCCTTGGCCTCTTACTACTGGAGTCATGGCCCAGCAGCAGTCCCAGAAGCCTCTTCCACTGTCTACAATGGCTCCCTCTTGCTCATAGTGCAGGATGGAGTTGGAGGTCTCTACCAGTGCTGGGCAACTGAGAATGGCTTTTCATACCCTGTGGTCTCCTACTGGGTGGACAGCCAGGACCAGTCCCTGGCCCTGGATCCTGAACTGGCAGGCATCCCCCGGGAGCACGTGGAGGTCCCGTTGACCAGGGTCAGTGGTGGGACCGCCCTGGCTGCCCAGCGGTCCTACTGGCCCCACTTTGTCACTGTCACTGTCCTCCTCGCCTTAGTGCTTTCAGGAGCCCTCATCATCCTCCTGGCCTCCCCACTGGGAGCACTCCGGGCTCGGGGCAAGGTTCAGGGCTGCGAGACCCTGCCCCCTGGGGAGAAGGCCCCATTGAGCAGAGAGCAACACCTCCAGTCCCCCAAGGAATGCAGGACCTCTGCCAGTGATGTGGACGCTGACAACTGCCTAGGCACTGAGGTGGCTTAAACTCTAGGCACAGGCTGGGGCTGCAGGGCAGGCACCTGGCCATGCTGGCTGGGTGGCCCCAGCACAGCCTTGACTAGGATGAGAGCAGCACAAAAGACCACCTTTCTCCCCTGAGAGGAGCTTCTGCTACTCTGCATCACCGATGGCACTCAGCAGGGTGATGCGAAGCAGTCTGCCTCCCCTATGGGACTCCCTTCTACCAAGCACACGAGCTCTCTAACAGGGTGGGGGTTACCCCCAGACCTGCTCCTGCGCTGATATTGAAGAACCTGGAGAGGATCCTTCAGTTCTGGCCATTCCAGGGACCCTCCAGAGACACAGTGTTCCAAGAGACCCTAAAAAACCTGCCTGTCCCAGGACACTATGGTAATGAACACCAAACATCTAAACAACCATATGCTAACATGCCGCTCCTGGAAACTCAACTCTGAAGTTGCCACTTTGAACACCAACACTCCCCTCTCCCAGGGTCGTGCAGGGATCTGCTCCCTCCTGCTTCCCTTACCAGACATGCACCACTGACTCCCAGGAAGTCTTTCCTGAAGTCTGACCACCTTCCTTCTTGCTTCAGTTGGGGCAGACTGTGATCCCTTCTGCCCTGGGATAATGGTAGGGGTAATCTGAGCCTTGTTCACTCCTTTACCCTAGCTGACCCCTTGACCTCTCCCCCTCCCTTTTCTTTTGTTTTGGGATTCAGAAAACTGCTTGTCAGAGACTGTTTATTTTTTATTAAAAAGACAAAGCTTATGTATGATGGGCGATGTGTTTGTTGGAGCAGAGGGCTCTGGCAGAGAATTGCTGGGATGTCAAGGGAGCAAGCAGTCCAAGCACATCAGTTGGGAGGAGGCCTAGGTTTGTGGGGTGATTGTTCTCTCCGACTTCAGACTACCTCCTCTGCCCTGCCAGCTCCGCACCCAGAACCAGCCCACAGCTCTTTCCTCCACTCTGAGCATTGCTGGAGGGTGCCGCAAACTTTGCCTTTTGGGCCAACCGCAGGTTGATGTTGACCAGGCTCAGCTTGTATCCGTCTGCTAGACAGGCGATACCTCATCCATCACTAACTCCCCTGTTGCGGCCCCCACAGTTGCTGTCCACAGCTCTCCCACACTTCTCGTGACTCCAACTCAGCCCCGCTTCCCCACTGCAGCAGTTGGCTTCAACTGTTGGTAGATGAATTTATAGAAAGGCTGTGCATCCACCCCCATCCTGGCCACATCCTTCTCAATATCTGATAATGCTCCATACACCTCCACACCACCTTCCTCCTCTCCCCTCTGTCACAAAGGCACAGGTCCCTCTTCCACCAAGGCTAACCAGCACATCTCTCAGCCCATCACTGCTAGGGATCTGTTCTCTAACCATCCGACCTCCAGCATCCCCACTCGCTTTACCCATTTCCTCATCTTTCATCTCTCCTCTCCCACCTACAGGTGTGTTCAGGCGTTCTCTACATAAAAAAACAACAAAACAAATCTTTCCCCAAACTCTATCCATTCACGTCACCCCCACTCAGTCTTTCTTTCCTGGTACCACCAAACATGGGAGCGGTTCCATTCTGGCTGCCCCCACCTCCCTCCAGTGTCACCTGAGCTCTCTCCAATCCCCTGAGGTCTGGCTTCTTTCCCTACCTTTCTGCTAAATGGCTCTCTCAAAGACTACCCATAAACCCATAATGCCAAATTTGACATCGGTGTCTGTGTACCCCTCACACATTGACCACCCCATTCTCACAATTTTCTTCTGTTGTGGGTTCTTAAATTTTTAAAAAATTTAAATCGTGATAAAAAAAAAAAAAGCATGCAACATACCCGCTTAGCCAAAAAAAAAAAAAAAAAAAAAAAAGGCCAGGCACAGTGGATCAAGCCTGTAATCTCAGCATTTTGGGAGGCCGAGGCAGGTGGATCACCCGAGGTCAGGAGTTCAAGACCAGCCTGGCCAACATAGCGAGACCCGGTTTCTACTAAAAGTACAAAAAATTAGCCAGGCGTGGTGGCAGGTACCTATAGTCCCAGCTACTCTGGAGGCTAAGGTAAGAGAATCACTTGAACCCGGGAGGCGGAGCCTGCAGTGAGCCAAGATTGCGCCACTGTGTGTGTGTGTGTGTGTGTGTGTGTGTGTGTGTGTGTGTGTGTTTTTTTTTTTTTTTTTGAGACAGAGTCTCGCTCTGTCGCCCAGGCTGGGGTGCAGTGGCACAATCTCAGCTCCCTGCAGCCTCTGCCTCCTGGGTTCAAGCAATTATCCTGCCTCAGCCTCCTGAGTAGCTGGAACTACAGGCACCTGCCACCACACCCAGCTAATTTTTGTATTTTTAGTAGAAACATGCTTTCGCCATATTGGCCAGGTGGGTCTGGAACTCCTGGACTCAGCTGATTCGCCCGCCTCGGCCTCCCAAAGTGCTGAGATTACAGGTGTGAGCCACCGCACCCAGTCTAACAAGTATATATTTATTTTTTAAAATGAGAGATGGAGTCTCACTGTCACCCAGTCTGGAGTGCAATGGCGCAATCCTAGCTCACTGCAGCCTCATACTCCTGGGCTTAAGGGATTCTCCTGCCTCAGCCTCCTGAGTAGCTAGGACTACAGGCACATGCCACCACACCCGGCTATTTTTTTTTTTTTTTTAGAGATGGGGTCTCACTATATTGCCCAGGCTGTCCCGAACTCCTGGCTTCAAGCAACACCCCTCCCTCAGCCTCCCCAAATGCTGGGATTACAGGCATGAGCCACCATGCCCACACCCCACCCCTCTTAGCCATCTCTACCTGTATATATATACATATATATATGTATATAAGCCACATATGGTAGGTAGCCCATGCCCATAATCCCAGCTACTCAGGAGGCTGAGGTGGGAGGATTGTTTCAGCACAGGAATTTGAGGCTGCAGTGAACTATGATCATGCCACTGCAATCCAGCTGGGGCAACAGAGTAATCCCCTGTCTCTAATAATAATAATAATATGTAAAATAAAATATATGTACTATTCATTAAGTGGAAGTGGATCATCACAAATGTTGGCTGAGTAGGCTGAGGAGGAGGAGAAAGAGGAGGGGGTTGGTCCTGCTGTCTCAGGGCAGAGGCAGTAGAAAATCTGCTTAAGCCGGGTGCAGTGGCTCACGCCTGTAATCCTAACACTTTGGGAGGCTGAGGCGGGAGGATCACCTGAGGTCAGGAGTTCAAGACCAGCCTGGCCAACATGGTGAAACCCCGTCTCTACTAAAAATACAAAATTTAGCCAGGTGTGGTAGCATATGCCTATAATTCCAGCTACTTGGGAGGCTGAGGCAGTAGAATTGCTTGAACCTGGGAGGCGGAGGTTGCAGGGAGCCAAGATCACACCACTGCACTCCAGCCTGGGTGACAGAGCAAGACTCTGTCTCAAAAACAAAAATAAATATGCTTAAAAGTGGACTTATGTAATTAAAATTAATGTTGGTCAAGTTTCAACTGTATAAATAAGTAAGCTAGGTAGGGTACATTAGATGGTGATGTACTGTAGGGAAAAAATGGATCTGGGGAAAGCAGTTTGGGAGTGGGAAGGGTGTCTACAATTTTTTTTTTTTTTTTTTTTTTTTTGAGACAGGGTCTCACTCTGTTGCCTAGGCTGGAGTGCAGTGACGCGACTGTAGCTCACTGCACCCTCAAGCTCTTGGGCTCAAATGAGCTTCCTGCTTAGCCTCCCGAGTGGGTGGGACTATAGGCATGTGCTACCATGTCTGGCTAATTTTTTATTTTTTTATAGAGATAGGATCTTATTATGTTTCCCAGACTGTTCTTGAACTCCTGGACTTAAGCAATCCTCTCACTCCTTGGCCTCCCAAAGTGCTGGGATTACAGGCATGAGCCACTCTGTCACCCAGGCTGGAGTGCTGCAGTAGCGTGACCTCGGCTCCCTGCAACCTCTGCCTCCAGGTTCAAGTGATTCTCCTGGCTCAGTGTCCTGAATAGCTGGGATTACAGGCACCTGCCCCTGTTGAAGGGGCCCCATAGGTTGCAAATTAGCAATGATAACCCGTAAGTCACGCAAAAGTCTCCATTTGCCAGACCTTTTGGGAAGAGCCAATGTTAGGGGTAGGGGAGGTATAACAGTGGCCATTACTAGAAAAGGGTTTGTTGTTTACATAATTCATCAAATTCTGCCCTCCAGAGGAGGTATTAACTGGTGTTTAAAGTTGTTTTTGCTAGCATTGACCAGTCCCATTGGGTCATACAGAAGTTGTCTGCTATGGCCTCAATTAATCCTTTTGTAAATGGGCTAGCAGCTCTGTTTTCTCTAATGCTTTTTCTTATCTCTTTATAAGCACCAAAATAAATGGGTTAATGTAACTGATTGCCTTGTCAATCTTGCATTACCAGGCAGGCTAAGAGCTCCCCTTCTAATGCCACTTGCCTAAGATAGGGTCCCATAGCTGTAACATATCCCTTGTCTTTTTTCCAATTTATTGGAGGAGAGGGCTCAGGTATTTTTGCCTGGTGATAGCAGGGCTGAGGGAGAGGGAGGCAGTTAGGAAGGTGGCGGTTTCTTCTCCCTTCCCTTTTTAGGCTCTTCTGTGTAGAGCGGGGCCAAAGCAGCCCTAACGCCCATAACATTAGAGATGTTACTTGGACCCGTTACCCTTGTGCATAATGTTAAGATTTCTTCCCACTTGTTCCCAGAGCTCTACGTCTAGTGTGCCTTCTTCTGGGAATCATGGGTTATGGGAAACAACAGTTTGCATTAGGTCCCTTAATTAAGCCTGTGAAACCGAGGCTCCGCTAGCTTTAAGCAGCCTTTTCAATACTTTTTTTTTTTTTTTTTTTTTTTTTTGAGACGGAGTCTCACTCTCACCCAGGCTGGAGTGCAGTGGTGCCATCTCGGCTCACTGCAAGCTCCACCTCCCGGGTTCCCGCCATTCTCCTGCCTCAGCCTCCCGAGCAGCTGGGACTATAGGCGCCCGCCACCACGCCTGGCTAATTTTTTGTATTTTTAGTAGAGACGGGGTTTCACCGAGTTAGCCAGGATGGCCTCGATCTCCTGACCTCATGATCTGCCCACCTCGGCCTCCCAAAGTGCTGGGATTACAGGCGTAAGCCACCGCGCCAGGCCATGTTTCAACACTTTTATATACTGCTGCTCTTGAGCTGATACAACTGTTGTCCATGATAAAACCCTAGTGTGAACAATTCCCTCGAATTTGGAAATCCTGAGCAGGCACCAATGACTTACTGACTTACTGACTGCACAGTCTCTTCACCTTTGTTTTTGAGGGTTCCACTGCGATCCATTGCAGCATTCCTCACATGGGGCACCACCTGCCAAATCTGTCCCACAGACTCTGGCCAGAGCAATGAATGAAAGGAGTACTCAGACATAGGTGTCCAGTGAAAGAGCCAGCTAGGGAACTACCAGCACTAGGGGCTGAAGAGAGTTCGCAGCCCCGCTAAGCCGGTGATGTTCACATTTATTTAGTACAGATTTAATGACAAAGGCTTGGAGCAAACACAATTTATGGGTAATAAACATTGTCAACCCCCCAAGTAGAGACCAGTCCTGTGTGCAAATGATCAAAGGTTGGTTTCTGGAGGCAGGAGTAAACAAATTTATCTAGATAAGTTCCTTTACATTCCCTTGTTATCTGCCCTTTGCTCTCAGGCTTTGAATGAGAGAATTGGCTGCCTTCAGCCAAATTTTCTTTGAAAGCTTTTGCAAAACCTCCTGGCCTTCCAAGAAGGTTTGTGTCTTTCCCTGTAATTTCTCCCACCACACTGACCACTCTCCTACAATATACAAAATTTATAATACATAAAAATATAATATGTAAATTATGTATATATAGAATATATATATTCTATATACAGAGCTTTTTTTTTTTTTTTTTTTTTTTGAGACGGAGTCTCGCTGTGTCACTCAGGCTAGAGTTGAGACGGAGTCTCCCTGTGTCACCCAGGCTAGAGTGCAGTGGAGCGATCGCGGCTCACTGCAAGCTCCGCCTTCCGGGTTTACGCCATTCTCCTGCCTCAGCCTCCGAGTAGCTGGGACTACAGGCGCCCGCCACCACGCCCGGCTAGTTTTTTGTATTTTTAGTAGAGACGGGGTTTCACCATGTTAGCCAGGATGGTCTCGATCTCCTGACCTCGGGATCCACCCGCTTCGGCCTCCCAAAGTGCTGGGATTACAGGCTTGAGCCACTGCGCCCGGCCTTTTTTTTTTTTTTTTTTTTTTTTTTTTTTTTTTTTTTTTTTTTTTTTTTTGTAACAGAGTCTTGCTCTATCACCCAGGCTGGAGTGCAGTGGCGCGACTTGGCTCACTGCAACCTTCGCCTCCCGGGTTCATGCCATTCTCATGCCTCAGCCTCCTGAATAGCTGGGACTATAGGCACCCACCACCACGCCTGGCTAATTTCTGTTTTTGTTTTGTTTTTGAGACGGAGTCTCGCTCTGTCGCCCGGGCTGGAGTGCAGTGGCGCAATCTCGGCTCACTGCAAGCTCCGCCTCCCGGGTTCCCGCCATTCTCCTGCCTCAGCCTCCCGAGTAGCTGGGACTACAGGCGCCCGCCACCTCGCCCGGCTCATTTTTTTGTATTTTTTTAGTAGAGACGGGGTTTCACCGTGTTAGCCAGGATGGTCTCGATCTCCTGACCTCGTGATCCACCCGTCTCGGCCTCCCAAAGTGCTGGGATTACAGGCTTGAGCCACCGAGCCCGGCTAATTTCTGTATTTTTAGTAGAGACGAGGTTTCACTATGTTGGTCAGGCTGGTCTCAAACTCCTAAACTCTTGATCCGCCCGCCTCAGCCTCCCAAAGTGCTAGGATTACAGGCATGAGCAACCGTGCCTAGCCAGAGCATTTATATACATATACAAGTTTTTTTTTTTTTTTTTTTTTTTTTTTGAGACTGAGTCTAGCTCTGTCACCCAGGCTGGAGTGCAGTGGACCGATCTCAGCTCACTGCAAGCTCCGCCTCCCGGGTTTATGCCATTCTCCTGCCTCAGCCTCCAGAGTAGCTGGGACTACAGGCGCCCGCCACCTCGCCCGGCTGGTTTTTTGTATTTTTTAGTAGAGACGGGGTTTCACTGTGTTCGCCAGGATGGTCTCGATCTCCTGACCTCATGATCCACCCACCTCGGCCTCCCAAAGTGCTGGGATTACAGGCTTGAGCCACCGAGCCCGGCCACAAGTTTTTCTTTTTCTTTTTTGAGACAGAGTCTCATTTTATCGCCCAAGCTGGAGTGCAGTGGCATAATCTCAGCTCACTGCAACCTCTGCCTCCCGTGTTCAAGCAATTCTCATGCCTCAGCCTCTTGAGTGACCAAGATTACAGGCACATGCCACCATGCCCAGCTAATTTTTGTATTTTTAGTAGACACACGGTTTCGCCATGATGGCCAGACTGGTCTTGAACTCCCGACCTCAAGTGATCTGTCCATCTTGGCCTCCCAAAGTGCTGGGATTACAGGTATGAGCCACTGCACCTGGCCTGCATATTTCTTTTTTCTTTTTTCAAGGAACTGGCTATTTGATTGTAGGAGCTGGCAAGTCTGAAATCTGTAGCGCAGGCCTGCAGGCTGGGAACTCTGGGGGCAGGAGGTGATGTTACAGTCTTAATGCAGAATTTCTTCCTCAGGGAAACCTCGGTTTTGCTCTTCAGGCTTTTCAAACCATTAGATGAGGCCCACCAACATTATTGAGACAATCTCCTTTACTTATAGTCAGCTGACTAGATGTTAACTGTGCCAGCAAAATAACCTTTATAGCAACATCTATATTAGTGGGATTTTTGTTTGTTTGTTTTTTGAGACAGAGTCTCCTTCTATTGCCCAGGCTGGAGTACAGTGGTGCAATCTGGGCTCACTGCAACCTGTACGTCTTGGGTTCAAGTGATTCTCATGCCTCAGCCTCTCAAGTAGCTGGGACTACAGGCACGTGCCACCACAGCTGGCTAATTTTTGTATTTTTTTCTTTTTAGTAGAGACAGGGTTTCCCCATGTTGGTCAGGCTGGTCTCGAACTCCTGATCTCAAGTGATCCACCCGCCTCTGCCTCCCAAAGTGCTGAGATTACAGGTGTGAGCCACTGTGCCTGGTCTATATTAGTGTTAGATTGAATAACTAGGTGGTATAACCTAGCCGAGTTGATAGAAAACTAACCATCACACTATATAGTGTTAGATTGAATAACTAGGTGGTATAACCTAGCCAAGTTGATAGAAAACTAACCATCACACTAAGATTGAAATGTCCATTAGATATTTTGAGGCAGTTATAAATAAGTCTGGAGTTTAGGAGGAGGGATCCATCCTAGAAATATCAATTTTTAAAAATAGTAGGCCCGGCGCGGTGGCTCACACCTGTAATCCCAGCACTTTGGGAGGCCGAGGCAGGTGGATCACATGAGGTCAGAGTTTGAGACCAGCCTGGCCAACATGGTGAAAGCCCATCTCTACTAAAAATACAAAAAATTAGCCAGGCATAGTGGCTGGTGCCTGTACTCCCAGCTACTTGGGAGGCTGAGGCAGGAGAATCATTTGAACCTGCGAGGCAGAGATTGCAGTGAGCCAAGATCATGCCATTGCACTCTGGCCTAGGAGACAGAGTGAGACTCCATCTCCAAAAAAAAAATAAATAAATAAACAAAAAATAAATAAAAATAGTAAAATATACATAACATAAAATTTACTATTAATAACATTAATATGTAGACAATATTGTGCAACCATCACCACTACCTAGTTCTAGAACATTTTCATTGCCTAAAAGGAAACCCTGAACCCATTAGTTACTTTCCATCCTCTCCCTTAATCTCCAGACTCCTGGCAATCACTTATCCACTAAACTGCTTTTTGTCTCTATAGATTTGTCTATTCTGGTTATTTGGAATAAATAGGATTACATAATATGTGCCCTTTGTATCTGGTTTATTTCACTTAGCTTAATGGTTTCAAGGTTCATCTATGTTGTAGCACACATTCATTCCTTTTTATTGCTTAATACTATTCCACTGTGTAAATATACCACATTTTGTTCACCCATTCATGGGTTGATGGACATTTGAGTTGCTTCTACTTTTGGCAATTGTGAATAGTGCTGCTAAAAATAAACATTCGTGTATGAGTTTTTGTTTGAATGTCTGTTTACAATTGTATTGGGTATATACCCAGGAGTAAAATTGCTGAATCATATGCTAATTTTATGTTTAGTTTATTGAGGAACTGCCACTGTTTTCCACAGCAGCTGTAGCATGTTACATTCCCACCAGCAATATCTGAGGGTTCCAATTTCTCCACACCCTTACCAACGCTCATTTTCTGCTTTTTGTTTGTTTTAATTTTAGCCACCCTAGTGGGTGTGAAGTGGCATTTTATCAACTTGATTTGCATTTCCTTAATGACTAATGATGGCGAGCATCTTTTCATGTGCTTCTTGGCCATTTGTATATCTTCTTTGGGGAAAGGTCTATTCAAGTCTTTTGCCCATTTTTCTCTCCTTTTATTTCTTTTATTTCACCTGCGACTATAGACAGGATCCAAAGAGGAGTTTTCCAGTCTCTTTCCTGTGTTTAATGGAGACTTACCTTACTCTTCTGTGTTATTTTTTAATTTGGTTGTCTTTTTGTCGTTGAATTGTAGAGATATCAACTTTGAAATGAACTGACTCTGCAGCCTATGCCTCCTAGCCCCTCATTTAAAGTGCTCCCTCCTCTTCTTTTAAGTCTATATACAGGCAAATAGCTTCAAAAGCTGGAAAAGACCCTTAATGTCATTTTTCTCCACCTTCAGGTTGTCCCCCATTCCTGCAGTTTTTTGAGTTCCCAAACTTCAAAATTGGCTGTGTATCCTCAGTCATTCCTGCTGCATGTTGACCTCTACTATTTTGGCTCTATAAATAATGAGAAATGCGACCAGCACAGTGGCTCACGCCTGTCATCCCAGTGCTTTAGGAGACTGAGTCCGCAGCATCGCTTGAGCCCAGGAGTTCAGGTTACAATGAGCTATGATCTTGCCACTGCACTCCAGCCTGGGCGATAGAGTAATATTGTGACTCGAAAAAACAAAAAAGAGGAAAGAAGAAAAAGTTATATAAAAATCTCACATTAGATTTGTTCTTCTTCTTTTTTTTTTTCTTTTTGAGATAGAGTCTCGCTCTGTCGCCGTCCAGTGGCACGATCTCGGCTCACTCCAACCTCCGGGTTCAAGCGATTCTCGTGCGTCAGCCACCCGGGTAGCTGGGATTACAGGCGCGCGCCATCACTCTCGGCTAATTTATTTCGTAGTTTTAGTAGGGACGGGGTTTCGCCAAGGCAGCCAGGCTGATCTCGAACTTCTGACTTCAGGTGATCCGCCCGCCTCGGCCTCCCAAAATTCTGAGATTACCGGTGTGAGCCACCGTGCCCAGCCTTGATTTGAATATAAAGGTTCCAACACCCCCAAACACAAGGTGCCCCTATTTACAACTGGATCTTCAATAAGCGTCTGGTGATTCAATTTCCGCCAATTAGAAAGAGCCCAACCAGAACACGCAGGCGCCTTAACGCTGAGGGCATAACGAAGGTAAAGAAGGCGTGGCTACTGCCCAAATCCAAGATGGCCACCAGGAGGCCGTCCGTTCTCGGAAGGGCAGCCCATCCTCGCTCCTGGGAGGCTCAAAGGCTCAAACGCCATTGGCGGAATCGTCGACAGCTCATCCTCCGCCCCCCGCAGGGGGCGGTAATGACAGAGTCCAAGTTTCCGGTTCCGGCAGTACCGGGAGCCGAGTCGAGATGGAGGAAGATGCGACCGGCGGACGGCATTCGCTGGGAACGACGGATAGACTGGGGGCTGCGGCCTAGAGGTCCGGGCTTGGAGTTCGCCTCAGACGCGGCGGAGCCGCCGGAGTCTGAGAAGGTAATAAGCCACCGGCTCGGGGTCCCTGACAACTAAGGTCTCTGAGGATCTGCACTTGTCAAGGAGGCAAAGGATGCCTGGGGTGCCAGGCTGTGGTGCCATACAGTGGTGCCGTACAGTTCTGGGAATGAAGGACAACTGCTGTGAGGCGTCTCTTTCTGGCAGAGGAGCGTGAGATTCGCTGACAGCGAAGAAGCACGGCAGGGGGCATGCTCGAAGAGCCAGAGTTGGGTGTGCGGGGGCCAGGACAGAGGCTATATAAAGGGGGTGTCCCACGGAGTATCTTGAGAGGATTGTCATGTGTTGTCTGTGATGAGGGATCACGTGGGTACCTATGGAAGACCGAAGGAAAGCTGGGTGGGAATCTCACCATGTCCGAGGTAGGGAGGAGATGATCTTGAAGGAGGGTTCGAAGGCATCCCCAGGCATTCCCCTAGGGAAATGTATATTCAGTAGGACAGGTGGGCAAGCATGTACATATATTCACGTTCATGTGGTAGATAGCTCCCAGGATGCAGATGCAATAGGGAGAACAGAAGGAATAGAGGGTATTGGTCTCTATTCTCTGTTTCCAGCTGAGAAGTGGGGACCCATGGATGTCTTGTCAGGAGTTGTAGAAGATGATTTGATTTGAAAAGATCCGAATCGATCAAATGGTCATCATTGTGCTCAGTTCTACTGACAAGTCAGGATGGAGTCAGAGGGCTCCTAACCTACTCATAATGGTCCCAGAGTCCTGGAGTAGTTGTTATAATTCCTTTTTTTTTTTTTTTGGACACAGAGTCTCGCTGTATTGCCCAGGCTGGAGTGCAGTAGCGCGATCTTGGCTCACTGCAAACTCCGCCTTCCAGGTTCACACCATTCTCCTGCCTCAGCATCCTGAGTAGCCGGGACTACAGGCGCCCACCACCACGCCCGGCTAATTTTTTTTTGGTGTTTTCGGTAGAGACGGGGTTTCACCGTGTTAGCCAGGATGGTCTCGATCTCCTGACCTCATGATCCACCCGCCTCGGCCTCCCAAAGTGCTGGGATTACAGGCGTGAGCCACCACGCCTGGCCATTACAATTCTTATAATGCTGACAATCCTTAATACTTAAAGCAATGCTTCCCAAACTTATATATTATAAAAGTTTGGTTCTTATTCAGCAAGTCTAGGGTGCACCCTGAAATTCTGTATTTCTAACAGGCTCCCAGGTGATGATGTCCATGATGCAAGTCCGTGGACCACCTTGGGTGGCAAGGACTTAGAGCATCACTGTCCAGTAGAACTTTCTGTAATGATAATGCTTTGCTGTTAACAAAATGCCTTCACAATTATTAACTCATATGAGTTGCACCAAAACTCTTATACAGCATTGACAGGCTTTATTAGCCTGATTCAACAGACAAGGAAACTGAATTTCAGTGAAGTGACTTGGTTCCAGTCTTATACTACTGAGTAATGGAAGTGAAATTCAACATGGATCTCCCGATTGCTGGTGTTCTTTCCGTTGTATGACCTTGCCTTCCAGGTGACACTGCCTTCTCTCGAGCCAGAATCTTATCCCAGAACCTAGTGAATAGTCAGTCCCATGTGAATTTTCTGGTACAAGGAGAGTAGAGGTGAAGAGGAGGAGGCATATGCCAATTTGTCCCTTTCCATTGGTGGAGTCAGTAGTGGGAGCTCTGCCTCTAACACTTCACTTGATGACTTCAGGACAAAGCACTCACTAATTCTGGGTCACCTGTTAGGTCCCCAGAGGAAGCACTTCAGCATTTGTGCCTGAGCAGTGTTGAAAAGTAGAAGAAAATCCGAAATTGGAACCATGCACATGAGGGTCTGAGAAAGAGCCCTAAAGAAGTTGGGCTAAGTTGGGAGAAGGGAAGGCTGGAGGAACTTTGCATATGGGTATCTGCAAAGAGGATTTTTCAGAGGGCAAAACAAGAAGAATGGGATTGATATTTCTGCAAGAAGTTTGGAAGTTATGTAACAAAGAGCAGGTTGAGATCCTACGTTTTAGGAGCAGCCTGCCCCTTTTGAAGGGGTAAAGGGAGTGGGTGTAGTGCCCTCTCCCCTTCTGTTGTAATGGCTTATCCCTCTAAGGCATGACCCTTGGATAGGAGTTACCTGCCTCAGAAAGTCCCCACTTCCTTGTGGGAGTTTAAAATAGATTGGCGTATGTGAGAGATGGAGACAAGGTGGGAAATTGGATCCTGTCTTAGGATTTCTCATCAGGAGATGCTGGTACTTGGTGTTTCAGCTTGATAAATTGAGAAGGTGCCATGAAACCAGGTCCTGGAACAGAATCCCTGGTTGCTCTGTCATTTAGCTGCTCTGACCCTCTGCCCTGTAGAGCACGCATTTTGCATGTGCCTGGCAGGAGGCCCTCCTGCTTGAACCCAGCTGTATTTGTCTGTGTTGACAAGGTGACTGCTCAGCCACTAAGCTTGGTCACTCCACAGACACACTAGGAAAGCAGAGGCAGTTCTTGGTTTCTCTGGAACAGAGCTGCAAGAACTCTCTGGGCATCTGCATGGCCAGGAGCTTATGCTTAACTGTTGAGTGACCTGCAGCCATAAGGGCATTAATTTTGCCTTCCAGAGGTGGGAATGACTTGGCCTTAAACAGTGATTTGTGTTAGAATTCTTCAAATCCCATAAGGTAGAAGGCATGGTGGAGTAGAGAAGAAATCTTGGCTCATATCTGCCTCTTCCATTGATCAGCTATGTGACCTTGGGCCTGTTACTTTTAATGTATCTGACCCTCCATTTCCTCATTTATCAGAAGTGTCTAACTGTACACAAGTTAAATTGTAAGAATTACATGAGGTATAGACAGTCAGTCAATCCTGTTGTTTCTCTGTGTCTTCTCACCTCTCACTGGTGTTGGAAATATGATCTTGCGACCCTGGATGGCAGCCACTCTGGAGCGGGAGAGACAGTGACCACCTTTTGAAGGGCTCAAAGGAGAATATTATCCCACAGGACTTAGTGGGTCCTCCAGGCTGAGGCTGGGGAGGAGGGCCACCTTTGCCTACAGCAAGTGGCATATCATTGTTCTAGGGGTTCTCTTGACGACAGAACTTTGCCTGCAGCTCATTTTCCACAGCCTAGATTTTCCAGTCTTGCCAATCCAGTTGACTTCTGTCTTCTCATTTCCAAGCCTTTGTTCTCTCCCTTTCACTGTCTACATGGATTATCCTTAATTCAAACTGCTTTGTCCTGTAGGAAGCCTGTGCAGGTTATGTGCACCTCCCTCAATCCTTACCTTGAAGCTGAGGTTTCCCCTCAGCTCTCAAGTACTCAGTTTGCACTGCAGGTAGTCCCTATGTTAACGAAAGTTATACAGTCCAGCTCAGGAAATCCTGAAAAACTGCCCTTGCTTCCATGGTAACCAAAAGGCAGTTCTCATGGAATAAAAGCTACCTGAAGCCTGAGTTAGGACCTTTGGTTGGGGAAGGTGGTTGAGGATGGACTGTGATTAGATGCTTGGCATGAGGTTTGCTAATGGAACTGCTAGTGTAGAATGTTTCAGCCCTCTAGAGTTGTCCCTGTGATGTGGCTACCTCCTTTCTCTGGGATTTCTCTTCAAGTCTGGGGAGCCCCTGCTTCTCACTTCCTGGAATTTATTTTCCCACTCTCCCTTTCTGGCTGAAAATTTCTAGTATCTTACAGAACAGTGGTGGGCTACACTGGAGCACATCGTATTACCACTAAATATGTCTAATAAATTATGTCCTCTGATTTGACATTTCCTAAATGTGAAGCTCCTGATTTTATACGGTTTTGAAATTAGTAAGCTTGTTAGTTTTGTTTGAAATTCTAGGCACTGGATACACTTAACATAAGGGCTACATGTGCATTAATATGCTCTTGTTTCCTTCAGTCTGTATCTTTTTTTTTTTTTTTGAGATGGAGTCTCACTCTGTCTCCTAGGCTGGAGTGCAGTGGTGTGATCACAGCTCACTGCAGCCTCAACCTCCCGGGCTCAGGTGAGCCTCCCACCTCAGCCACCCAAGTAGCTGGGACCACAGGTGCATGCCAACATGCCCGGCTTTTTTTTTTTTTTTTTTTTTTTGAGATGGAGTCTTGCTCTGTCGCCCAGGCTGGAGTGCAGTGGCGCGATTCTCGGCTCACTGCAAGCTCCGCCTCCCGGGTTCCCACCATTCTCCTGCCTCAGCCTCCTGAGTAACTGGGACTACAGGCGCCTGCCACCACGTCCGGCTAATTTTTTGTATTTTTAGTAGAGACGGGGTTTCACCATGCCGGCTAACTTATTTTTATATATTGTAGAGACGGAGTCTCCCTATGTTGCCTAGGCTGGCCTTGAACTCCTGGGCTCAAGTGATCCTCCCACCTTCACCTCCCAAAGTGTTGGGATTATAGGCGTGAGCCACCATGTCCAGCCTTTTCCTCTGTATCTTGTGTCCATTCCCCAGAGCAATACTGTGTCTTCTTGAACAGATGGTTTCTTGAAGTCCGAGTTCTCCTCTGTCACTTCTCCCCCTTCATTATCTAAGACTGAGGTTGTGGTTTATACGCTTAGAGTTGAAAGCATGCGGTCCAACATGCTCTGTACTCTGTAGTTCTCCAGACTCTCCAGGGAAACTACTTAGCTCTCAGGTGGTTCTTTTCTGTTTTTCTCAGAGTTAGTTATCTAATAACTGAAGAGGACTCTGCCCTTTGACCTGTTCCTGACTTTCTAAATCCTTTTGCTGGAGGAAAAGGAGGTGGTGGTGGGGGGTGCCCTGTGGTGTGAAAGCCCCACTTGCCCACACTTTCTTCCAATGCAGACGGGAGAAAATATCATGTAAATGTAGTGATTGTGGGTCAGGGGAGCTCTGAGAGGCCAACATGGGAAACCGGAGACAAAATGAGTCAGTTGGCAATCAGAGGCACCCTGCTGTGGGTGCACAGCCAAAGGTGATGCCTCCTCAGTAGGCCCAGGAGCATCAAAACTGGAACAGTCCCTTTCAGCCTTCAGGAGCCTCCCAAATGTCACTTAGTGACGTCCCATTCACCTGCTTAAAGGCCCTGCATCCTGTCAGGTAGTTGGTTGGTCCACAGCATCCTGAGCTCTGCCTGGGTGAGCCAGACAAAAAGAATGGTCCCTGGTCAGGGTAGTGACACCAGGGCCCAGAGAGTCAGGATAGAAGATCCTGTAAGCTGGGGTAGGGAGCTGAGGAGGCCATGGAGCCAAGGGAATCACTGAAGTGAGGGACAATTTCTGGAGGAGGGAAACTGAGTAAGGAAGGCCTGGCCAAAGACAGAGAAGGGGACAGTATCCTGATCTATGAAGGAAGACTCAAGTGCGGATTGACAGAGCCAGGTTGGGTGGAGTCCAAGCTTTGGGCAAGTGAGTGTCCTGGAGATGAGGTCTGAGAATGGGACTTCAGAGCCCAGCCAGAAGGGGAAAGCACAAAGCTCTGACCTCCTTCTTCACATCCCTCCATGCTGCTCAAATCCCAGGTCTTCAGGCACCATGGAGGACAAACGCAACATCCAGATCATCGAGTGGGAACACCTGGACAAGAAGAAGTTCTACGTGTTTGGTGTGGCAATGACAATGATGATCCGTGTCAGTGTCTACCCATTCACCCTCATCCGCACCCGGTTGCAAGTTCAGAAGGGGAAGAGCCTCTACCATGGGACCTTCGATGCCTTCATCAAGATCCTGCGAGCAGATGGTATCACTGGCCTCTACCGAGGGTTCCTGGTCAATACCTTCACCCTCATCTCTGGCCAGTGTTATGTCACCACTTATGAGCTCACCCGGAAGTTTGTGGCTGACTACAGCCAGAGTAACACAGTCAAATCACTGGTGGCTGGTGGCTCAGCCTCCCTTGTGGCCCAGAGCATCACAGTGCCCATTGATGTAGTCTCCCAGCACCTCATGATGCAGCGCAAGGGTGAGAAAATGGGCCGCTTTCAGGTGCGGGGGAACCCAGAGGGACAAGGGGTAGTTGCCTTTGGCCAAACCAAGGACATCATCAGGCAGATCCTGCAGGCTGATGGGCTTCGCGGCTTCTATCGAGGCTATGTGGCTTCACTGCTTACCTATATCCCAAACAGTGCTGTCTGGTGGCCCTTCTATCACTTCTACGCAGGTAAGCAGGGGCCAGGACAGTGGGGGAGGAAAGTGGGATTTCTAATGGGGCTGAGATACTGTTGCTTTGTGCATGTTAGAGTGGAGGTGAGATTTAATGGGGGAATGGATCATTCATTCAGCAAATGTTTGAATCCAAGAGGATTTAAAGATGCATAAAACATAGTTTTTACTTTCTTTTTTTTTTGAGACGGAGTCTTGCTCTGTCGCCCAGGCTGGGGTGCAGTGGCCGGATCTTGGCTCACTGCAAGCTCCACCTCCCGGGTTTACGCCATTCTCCTGCCTCAGCCTCCCGAGTAGCTGGGACTATAGGCGTGTGCCACCATGGCTGGCTAACTTTTGTATTTTTAGTAGAGATGAGGTTTCACCATGTTGGTCAGGCTGTTCTGTAGCTCCTGACCTTGTGATCTGCCTGCCTCGGCCTCCCAAAGTGCTGGGATTACAGGAGTGAGCCACCAGTCCCTCAGCATTTTAAATTCAAGGTGTGATATAACTTTGAACCTCTCCACTCCTGTGATGTATCTTTGTTCATAAGACATTTTACTTTTTTTTTTTTTTTTTTTTTTTTGAGACGGAGTCTGGCTCTGTCACCCAGGCTGGAGTGCAGTGGCCGGATCTCAGCTCACTGCAAGCTCCGCCTCCCGGGTTCACGCCATTCTCCTGCCTCAGCCTCCCGAGTAGCTGGGACTACAGGCGCCGCCACCTCGCCCGGCTAGTTTTTTGTATTTTTTAGTAGAGACGGGGTTTCACCGTGTTCGCCAGGATGGTCTCGATCTCCTGACCTCGTGATCCGCCCGTCTCGGCCTCCCAAAGTGCTGGGATTACAGGCTTGAGCCACTGCGCCCGGCCTGACATTTTACTTTTTAAGTATTTCCTATTTCCTAGAAATGGGGTTACTGAGTCAAATATGACATTTTTGAGGGCTTCCATAAACATACTGCCAGATTGCCTTCTCAAAGGGCACGATGCATTGTTGAAGAGCAGGACTTGGGTGTGTCTGCTACCCTGGGACATCCATCCACAGCTTTGAGTAACCACAAAACTCCCGTTAGGGAAGCCTATGTTTGTAGCCTCCCTAATCCCTGCTGTTGGCTCACAACCCTTGGTAATGGGCATTCTGTCCCACCCCATTGGAAACTTTTCTGACCAAAATTTTGATGCCTTCTTAACCTGTAATGATTTTATTTCTGTGGCTCTGTACTTTCCTGGTGCTTTTTTGTTTTTCTGATTATTGCTGCTGCTTTCTTCTTCCTTCTTCCTCTTCCTCTTCTTCCTCTTCCTCTTCTTCCTCCTCCTTTTCCCCCTCTTCTTCTTTCTTCTCTTCTTCTTCCTTCTTTTTTCTTCTTCCTTTTCTTCTTTCTTCTTCTTTTTTTGCTAGCTCTATTACTTCTATTTAGCACAATGCTTCCTCTGGGGTATTGTTAAAAGTCAGGTTCCTGGACTCTACCCTGACCCTTTAATGTTAAAAAAGCTTCCCAGAAAAAAAAAAAAAAAAAAAAACAAAAATACAACAACAAAAAAAACAACGCTTCCCAGGAAATGTGAGGATCTTCTCTGGAGTCTGTCTTTAGCCTTCTCTCCTCACTTGACTGCATTTACAATTAGAGCTGCATCATCCAGGCACAGTGGCTTATGCCTGTAATCCCAGCACTTTGGGAGGCTGAGGTGGGTGGATCACGAGATCAGGAGATCGAGACCACAGTGAAACCCCGTCTCTACTAAAAATACAAATACAAAAAATTAGTGGTGGCGGCGCCTGTAGTCCCAGCTACTCGGGAGGCTGAGGCAGGAGAATGGCGGGAACCCAGGAGGCGGAGCTTGCAGTGAGTCGAGATCGCGCCACTGCACTCCAGCCTGGGCGACAGAGCGAGACTCCGTCTCAAAAAAAAAAAAAAAAAAAAAAAACAAAAAAAAAAAAACCAATTAGAGCTGCATTTTTTTGATGTGCCCATCATCTCTACTTCCATTCTCAGACTAGCCTGTGGAGAGCTCTGGACAAGCATTCTGACTGTAGGACTTCTCCATCTAGATGCATCTACTTACGTCTAAAACTTTCTTCAAGTAACTAGTATTCATCCAAAGCTGGCTGTCTTTTCTGACTTACTTTCATCGGTCAGTGGCCTTGTTATTCTTCAGATTACTGAGACTGAAGTCTTGGGGATTGTGCGTGACCACTCCTTCTTTCTTGTCCCCACGTCTAGTCCTGGTAACTCTAGAATTTTTCTCCCAACTTTCTCTTCATTCCTACTGCCTTCCCTGGGAACCATGCCTCTGTTACCTTCCTCCCAGACTGCTGCATCAGCCTTCTAGCTGTTCCCTCCTGAGTTCTCTTCCTTCCCGTCCATCACATACATCTCTAATGGACTGAACTTTTCGACTGGAGTTGTCATGTTCAGTGGCTTCCACTGCTTACTGAGTAAAATCCAAACTCTTCAGCCTGACTTCAGCCTCCCTTAACAGTGAAATCTCTTGCTTCTCCCCTAGGTATAGGCAGTCTGTGCTGTAGCCTGGGCAGGTAGTGCACAATTCCTCAACCATACGTCACCTCTCCTACCACCGTGTTTTGTTCCTGCCACCCCTCTACCTAGATGCCTCCCAGGTTTGCTTACCCCTGGTGCAATCATGACTTACCTTAAGTGCTCCTTATTGCCTCCTCTTCCTTCCTCTCCATGTAACCCTTAACCCAGAAGTGATCTTTCCCCTTTTTCATCCCCATGACATTGAATCTTTCTTAAGGCAGTTATACATTTGCCTTGATATTATTTGTGTGTGCCTTATCTCTTCTACTGAAGGGAGAGGAAACTAACATTTATTGAATGCCCATGTGTGCCAGGGCTCTGTTTGAGGGCTTGCATATCTCATAATTCCAATCTCACAATAACCCTGTGATGTAAGTGTTCTATAAGAACAGGGACCGTGTCTGTTTTTGTTCACTATTGTACCTCCCAACACCTAACTCAGGGTCTGGTGAACCTTAATTGCTCAGTAAATGTTTTTTGAATTAATAGACTGGTTCTTGCCACTCCCTTTTGCTTAAAATCTGCCAGTGCTGCCTTACCGGCATCTAGAATAAAATCAGTTTTCTTTTCCATGGTCTATACATCTCTATTGATCTGACTCCTATCTGCTTTTCCAGCCCCACCTCGTGCCACTCTCCTCTTCCTCACTGCTCTTCCCTCAGTTTCTGGTATACATCAAGCTCTGTTCTTGCCTCAAGGCCTTTGCAGATAATGTTCTCTGCCTGGACATCCTTTCCCCTGTTCTTTATGTGGTTGGCTCCTTCTCATGCTTCAGGCTTCAGCTTACACATCACCTTTGCGAAAAGGACTTTATTCTATTGGAAAGAGGGCTCTTTCTGTTTTATATTTCAACACCTTCTTTCCTTCTTAGTACTTGTCATAATTTGCAGTTATTTTACCCCCAACTCCCAGCTCCTTAGAATATAAATTCCATGAAGGCATCTCCCTGTCCATGTCTCTGTTCTATGTCTGGTACTTATCGTGGTGCCTGGCATCTATTATTAAGTAAATACTCATTTATATCATTAAATACTTGTCCAGAGTCAAGCCAGTCTTAGCCAAGAGGGATTTAAACCAAGTCAGCCTGAGTTCATCTTTTGCCTGGTAGATAAGAGATTCTTAAATGTTTCTTAAATTACTAATGGAGAAAAATGAAAGATGTGGAGTCCCTCCTTTTCCTCCCTTCCTTCCTTCCTTCCTTCCTTCCTTCCTTCCTTCCTTCCTTCCTTCCTTCCTTCCTTCCTCCCTCCCTCCCTCCCTCCCTTTTCCCACTCTGTCGCCCAGGCTGCAGTGCAGTGGCACGGTCTTGGCTCACTGCAAGCTCTGCCTCCTGGGTTCATGCCATTCTCCTGCCTCAGCCTCCGGAGTAGCTGGGACTACAGGTGCCCGCCACCACGCCCAGCTAAGTTTTTTGTATTTTTAGTAGAGATGGGGTTTCACCGTGTTAGCCAAGATGGTCTTGATCTCCTGACCTTGTCATCCGCCCGCCTCAGCCTCCCAAAGTGCTGAGATTACAGGCGTGAGCCACCGCGCCCGGCCTTTTCTTCTTCTTTTTTTTTTTGAGATGGAGTTTCGCTCTTGTTGCCCAAGCTGGAGTACAATGGTGTGATCTAGGCTCACCACAACCTCCACCTCCCAGGTTCAAGCGATTCTCCTGCTTCAGCCTCCCAAGTAGCTGGCATTACAGGCATGAGCCGCCATGCCTGGCTAATTTTGTTTTTTTAGTAGAGATGGGGTTTCTGGTTTCTTCATGTTGGCCAGACTGGTCTCAAACTCCTGACCTCAGGTGATCCACCCGCCTCGGCCTCCCAAAGTGCTGGGATTACAGGTGTGAGCCACCATGCCCTGTCTGACACAGAGTTATTTCTACCACTTTCTTGCTTTTGTGTTCCATCTTCTCCCCAAGCCCCAGGAAAATGGCATATGTGCATGATTAAAATTGGAATCTGGATCCTGCTATAGCTTGCAGGCCTGGAGGCCATCATAGACAGGCCCAAGGAGGCAGGCAGTGCCAGTTCAGATGCTACAGTTGTTTTTTGTTTGTTTGTTTCAAACAGAGTTTCACTGTTGTTGCCCAGGCTAGAGTGCAATGGCATGATCTTGGCTCACTGCAACTTTTAACTCCCGGGTTCAAGCAATTCTCCTGCCTCAGCCTACCAAGTAGCTAGGATTACAGGCGCCCGCCGCCCCACCCGGTGAATTTTTTGTATTTTTAGTAGAGACGGGGTTTTACCATGTTGGCCAGGCTGGTCTTGAACTCCTGACCTCAGGTGATCCACCCACCTCAGCCTTCAAAAGGCGTAAGCCACCATGCCTGGCCCAGGTGCTACAGTTTAATGATTGCAAAATGCCTTATTCTTGGGAGAAACAGGACACCAGTGAGGCTGAGCCACCAGTTCACTTTGTTTCTGTTTGTATGCTGATTCTGGGGAAGACAGTAATTAGAACTGGGGGAGAGGTGGTTCTGGTGAGGTTTAGGGAATTCTGCCATGCCACCTGAGACTTGGAAGCTCTCACTTCTGCTCTGCCTGCCTCCACCTCCCTACTTCTCCCTGGCCACAAACTAAAACTAGGAGCATGAGGGAAAAAAAATTTTTTTTTTTTGAGACGGGGTTTCACTCTTATTGCCCAGGCTGGAATGCAATAGTGTGTTCTTGGCTCTCTGCAACCTCCATCTCCCAGGTTCAAGCAATTCTCCTGCCTTAGCCTCCCGAGTAGCTGGGATTATAGGCATGCGCCATCACACCTGGCTAATTTTGTATTTTTAGTAGAGATGGGGTTTCTCCATGTTGGTCAGACTGGTCTCAAACTCCCGACCTCAGGTGATCCGCCTGCCTCTGCCTCCCAAAGTGGTGGGATTACAGGCGTGAGCCACCGTGCCCGGCCGAGGAAAAAATTCTTAAAGGTATGACAACTGAACTATAGAAGAGAAAACCCTACGTGACTTACCTCTTAGATCTCATATGCTGTTCCTTCCCTTACTCATACTGCTCCAGGGTACTGGACTTGGCTGCCCCTCGAACACTTGCTGTATGCTTGTCCTCAGGACCCTTGCACAGAATGTTATCCCTTCTTTGAAAGCTCTGTCCATAGATCCATGTGGCTTGCACTGTCTCCCTCAGGTCTTTGCTCAGACTTCACCTTCTTGGAATGGGCTTTCATCCTTTATCCCTGAGAGGTCTGAGAAAAAAAATGAAAGATAAAATGGCAACCCCTTCCCCTCCACCCTTGGCCTCCCTGTCTCCCTTTCCTGCTTTATTTTTATGTATAGCACATACCTGCTGACATAGCTGTGTATTTTGCTTTTTTATTTGTTTATTATCTCTTCACACTAGAATATAAATTTCCTAAGCACAGGAATTTGAGGCTTTTTTATTTACTGTTAAATCCTCAGGACCCAAGATGACCAGCTCATGGTAGTCGCTCAATAAATCTTTGTTGAATAAATGAATGAACATGTTGTCTTTCACCTCCAGAGAGAGTAAAAAGAAAATTCAATTGCAGGTAGACTTCTCAGTGGTACTGGGATGGGTTAACCTGGGTGCCATTCTATCTTCATTAGCATTTTGAAAGATGAATTTTCTTTCTTGATATAAGCTGGAGAAAAGTGCTCATTGTAGGATGTGACTTTCTATTTTAATATTGTTTTTATTTTTAAAAACATGCACATGTTTCAAAATTCAAAAGTTAAGAAAGGGTATGTAGTATGCAACAAAAAGACTGACCCACCTGGTTCCCAGTGTCACTAGTTTTTATTTAATTTTTAATCTCTTTTTTTTTTTTTTTTTTTTTGAGATGGAGTCTTGCTCTCTCACCCAGGCTGGAGTGCAGTGGTGCAATCTCAGCTCACTGCAACCTCCGCCTCCTGGGTTCAAGTGATTCTCCTGCCTCAGCCTCCCGAATATATGGGATTACAGGTGTGCACCACCACATCTGGTTAATTTTTGTATTTTTGGTAGAGACGGGGTTTCATCATATTGACCAGCCTGGTTTCGAACTCCTGACCTCAGGTGATCTGCCTACCTCTGCCTCCCAAAGTGCTGGGATTACAGGCGTGAGCCACCACATTCAGCTTTAATTTTTCTTTGAGACAGGGTGTTACTCTGACGCCCAGGCTGGAGTGCAGTGGCATGATCATGGCTCACTGCAGCCTCTGCTTCCAGGAGGTAGGCGATCCTCCCACCTCAGTCTCCCAAGTTGCTGGGACTACAGGCCTGCGCCACCATGCCCAGCTAATTTTTGTATTTTTAGTAGAGGAGGAGTTTCACCATGTTGTCCAGTCTGGTCGCAAACTCCTGGGCTCAAGTGATCTACCTTTCTTGGCCTCCCAAAGTGCTAGGATTACAGGCTTGAGCCACCACTGCCTGGCCATGTCATTGGATTTTAATGTATCCTACCAGAGTTACTCAATGTATTCCCTTTCCAAGGAATCTTGTCCTGTTTAAATGGATGATGTTGGCCAGGTGCAGTGACTCACACCTGTAATTTGGGAGCTGAGGTGGGAGGATTGCTTGAGTCCAGGAGTTCAAGACCAGCCTGCGCAACATAGTGAGACCCCATCTCTACAAAACTTATTTATTTTTTTTTTTTTGAGACAGAGTCTCGCTCCGTCACCTAGGCTGGAGTGCAGTGGCGTGATCTCTGCTCACTGCAATCTCCCCGCCTCCCGGGTTCACGCCATTCTCCTGCCTCAGCCTCCTGAGTAGCTAGGACTACAGGCGCCCACCACCATGCCTGGCTAATTTTTTTTTTTTTTTGAGACAGAGTCTCGCTCTGTCGCCCAGGCTGGAGTGCAGTGGCGTGATCGCGGCTCACTGCAAGCTCCGCCTCCCGGGTTCATGCCATTCTCCTGCCTCAGCCTCCCGAGTAGCTGGGACTATAGGCGCCCACCACCACGCCCGGTAGTTTTTTGTATTTTTAGTAGAGATGGGGTTTCACCGTGTTAGCTAGGATGGTCTTGATCTCTTGACCTCGTGATCCGCCCGCCTCGGCCTCCCACAGTGCTGGGATTATAGGCGTGAGCCACTGCGCCCGGCACTACAAAACATTTTTTAAAACATTAGCTGGGCATGGTGGCACAAGCCTATAGACCCAACTACTAGGGAGGCTGAGATGGGAAGATTGCTTGAGCCCGGGAGAGTGAGTCTGCAGTGAGCCATGATCATGCCGCTGCACTCCAACCTGTGTGACACAGCAAGACCCTGTCTCGGAAAAAAAAATCAATCAAAATAAATGGGTGATATTTCTAAGATGACTCCTGGAAAGGGCCTGAGACTTAATAATTTTTTGAAGGAAGCAGAGAAAATAAAAGATAGGAGTTAGGTGTCTAAGGTGGCAAAGAGTGGAGGGCCGGTCTGGGTTGGGAAAGCCACCTGGTAGAAGCAGCAAGCACAGGGAGGCCAGACCGGTGGTGCTTTGTGTCTTGAGCCATTGTCTTTCCCTGGATTCCAGAGCAGCTCTCCTACCTGTGTCCTAAGGAGTGCCCTCACATTGTCTTCCAAGCCGTCTCAGGGCCCCTGGCTGCAGCCACTGCCTCCATCCTCACCAATCCCATGGATGTCATACGAACCCGCGTGCAGGTAAGACTGGCCACTTCCCTCACCCTCCTCATGGAGAAACCATTAGAAGCATGACCTTCAAGCCCTCCAGTGTTGCCCTGACCTCTTTGTTTCCTGGCCCTCTAGTCCAGTCAGTCTTCTCCTGAACATCTAAGCCCCTTCTGTGTGCTTAGCATCTATAGAAGCCAGTCCACAGCCAGGTGCAGTGGCTCACTCCTGTAATCCCAGCATTTTGGGAGGCCAAGGTGGGCAGATCACCTGAGCCCAGGAGTTCGAGACCAGCCTGGTCAACATGGTGAAACCCTGTCTCTACTAAAAATAAAACATTAACTGGGTGTGTTGGCATGTGCCTGTAGTCCCAGCTACTGGGGAGGCTGAGGCAGGAGAATCACTCGAACCTAGAGGTGGAGGTTGCATTGAGCCGAGATCACGCCAGTGCACTCCAGCCTGGGTGACAGAGTGAGACTCTGTCTCAAAAAAAAAAAAAAAAAAAAGAAGCCCGCCCAGCACTTAAAAGTACCTGGAATAATGCTTCTCACTCTGTCTGCTACCTTGCATACCTCTCTCCTCCATCACATGCCCATACCTCCAGGAAATCTTACTGGTTTCTTCCAGCCTTTACTGGAGTCCTATTCCGTAGCCTATTAGCATAGCCTGTCAACAACTCTTTCCTTTACCTTGCAGGTTTGTGGTTATAAGAAATATTGATTTCAGTTAATTCGTAAGTCTGTCTGGTTTTTCCAGTAGGCCGTAAGTTCTCTATGGATTATGAGAGTGACTTTTCTTAAATAGGTTTCACAGATTTTATGGTGTGGATGCAGCAAAACCCTGACAAAGCCCTTAGTAATGCCTGTCTTCAGTCAGCTTAAAGACAGTTACACAGCACTTAGACCAAGGAAATAGAATCTGAATGATATGTAATATGCAAATAGTAGGTGTTGCCATATGAAGTTTTATGTCTGATTTGAGGTGGAGAATCAAAGTTGTACAAGAGAATGAAGTCACTGGGTTATGGTGAGGGGAGGAGGGAAGGAAAATAACAGGTTAGGGATAAAATCAGCTTCCCTAGTACCAGGATGTTGGGAAGGAGATAAGTAATAAATATAGGTATTTTTGTTTCTAGGAAAGAATGCCCCCTCATTTGAAAATGAATACACTGGCATCTGGTTGGTTTGCAAATAATAAAGCACACAGGGTCAGTCCTCATTCTTTCCTGAGCTTTATTCTGGGCGGTCTAGGAGGAGATCCAAGGGAAAGGACAGGTCTCTACTTTGAGGAGCTTCCAGGCTGGAACGACCCAGAGGCATAGGTGAAAAAGTCCTTGACGTGGCTGTGGAAAAAGTGGAAGAGTTAGGGAAGCAGAGATGGTCACAGGAGAGAGTATTGGAGAGGAAGAAGGGAGTGCGTAGGAGGGTGCTGAAGGAGGCAGGGTGGAAGCAGGAGATGTTCTTAGCCATGGCTGGGATACCTTGTGAAGGTCATATCATATAAGGGGCGGTATGAACAAGGAGTGCATCTGTCCTGTATTGGCCAAGGGGCTGAGGGGTGGTTTATAAAGGTATAGTTTAGGGGTCAGGGAGGGTGTGGAACTGTTGAGAAAGAAGAGAGAAGTGATTTCTGCTTGGCCAGGCTTTCAGTGTGATAGGGAAGATACCTATATTTGTTCTTGGGGTATGTGAGAGATGGCAGAGATGGAGAGGAAGGTTCCAGCTCTAGAACTTCAAGGGATTGAAATGATCAGAATCAAAATCAGACTGGCAGAGCTGCAGAGGGTCTTAGAGAGGATTTAACCCAGTCTCCCTGAGACCAAAGAGCAACATCCAGTTCAAAGACTCATAGCTACATAGATTATCTCATGATATCAATGATAGTTAACATTTATTGTACACTGAAACGATCTGCCACCACTGTTTTAGTATTTATGAATATTATTTTCTTTCTTGCTCATAACAACCTCATGGTGCAGGTACTATTATCACTCTTTTATATTTGAGGAAATCGGGGCACAAATTGTTAAATTACCCAAGGTTATGTTGTTAGTAGGCTGGGAAGCAGAATTCAAACTCAGGCAGTCAGGCACCAGGGCTTATACTAAATCACTGTGCGGTACCATCCCTCACAAGCAGAATCCACACCTTCCGATGTCTGAGTCTAGTTCTCCCCACTTTAGCCTAAGGCCGATGGAGATTGAGCAGACGGGCTCTGACTACAGACAATGGCCCTCCACTGTGTTGACTTTTCCAGGTTGAGGGTAAGAACTCCATCATCCTGACCTTCAGACAACTGATGGCAGAAGAAGGGCCTTGGGGCCTCATGAAGGGCCTCTCGGCCAGAATCATCTCAGCCACACCTTCCACCATTGTCATTGTGGTGGGCTATGAGAGCCTCAAGAAACTTAGCCTCCGACCTGAGCTGGTGGACTCGAGACACTGGTAACCAGTGGTGGGGAGAGAAGCCTGCTGTTTTCCACACTACCGTGGGTCAGGGGCAGAGTGGAGAGGATGGCACCCTCTCCAGATGCCCCCACCACACACCCAGCCCTGCCCTGGGCCAGGTGGCCTATCTGGGATAGGGATAGAGACTTTGAACTGCTCTTGCTGAAGAGGCTCCACACCTGGATCCCTTGCCCCCACTATTTAAAATTCTCTTCTGAGCTGGGCTCCCTCACTCAGTCCCTGTATTCCATACTGGCCTAAAGGCCACCCCCCACCCTGCTAGCCCTTCTGGCTTCCCCCTCCGTCTGTGTCCCTGAGACCCTGAGAAGAGCTGTACATAGAGCTTGCTTACTACCACTGGTTCTTCCTCTTGGGCTTTCAGCCCAGATTCCAAGCAGCTGCTATCAGCCCTCTCTCCCTTCATCTCTTAGCCTTGCTTATTTTTATTTTGGGACCGAGCTGCCCACTAGATGACTCTGCTTTTCCCTGCACTTGGGGCTAAGGTGCCAGGCACTTATTTGCACAGGGAGCAGGAGCAGCAAAAAATCTCTGGTTCTCCAGAGCACTCGTCCTCTCTTTGGAGGGGTTATTAGGTTGGGGAGAAATGTTGATACTTTTATTTTGTGTGTGTGTGTGCGCGTGTGTGTATTAACATCTATGAACCAGGCTATTAGTCCTGCTAAAGCGCCAATCCTGCTGTCAGAGCTCACCCCCTTCCTAAGACAGGTAGAAAAATGTAATGTGACTTTTTCCTCAATTCTAGTTCCCTGTCCCTTCAGTCTCAGGAGCCCCAGGAGAGTCTAAGCTGGGGCATCCCCTGGCCCAGAGGACTCCCGTGGTGGGCACAGTTCTAAGTGGATCAGGCTGTCTTGGGTGCACTGGACTTGGAGCACTGCCTTGAGAAGTCAGGTTGAGAAAGTAGTTGATCTAGAAGGCAACAAGAGGGCATGTGTTCCCCAGCACATCTACCCAGGCCAGCAGAGCCAAACCTAGGAGAGGGCAGTGAGGAGATTCTCTGCCCCAGGCGGCCATAACATACACATAAATACCCCAATCACTCAGACTTATGGCAACAAGTGTTGTCTCACTATGGCGATCTCTAAGATCCACATCACTGGATGCGTAGTCATCCCAGTCATGTTACCCTGTGGAGGGATACTGGAAGAACATAAAGAGCAGTTCAGAAAGTCACCCAATACAAGGACCACTGCATTTACCAGCCTGATACTGCCAAAATTATCTGATGCTCTCAGGAGCTAGAAGAGGAGTGCTCCTTCTTCCCTGCCTCATCCTCCCTACTGCTACTCCCCCCAAGCGTGTGTTGCAGGTAGAGAGGTGCAGCAAATAGAGAAGGCATGTCAAACCCTGCATTTCTACCTGAGACGTTTGACCTGGATGATCCTCCAAACTCTATTGGTCCCACCCCCTGGGAAAGGCCATGGTGCCAATTTGAAAGGTGCTAGCTACCTGAAGCCTTGATATTTCTTCATGGCTGCCGCACATTCTTCCACCCTGGCCAGAACAGGTTGTGAAAACCATTCTCTACCTTCCCCACCACCACTGTCCATCTTGATCTCATTGAGGGTTTTTCCCTTTCACTTGATTTTATTTTTGTTAATCCCTTCCTGCACTTTGTCAAGAGAGTCCTCCAGTTTCTATCCAGGAATGTTCACATCCAAAGGGTTGGACCCACCAGTCATTCTGAATCTTCCTGCCCCTCCTCACCGCTTTACCCTGAGAACCACAAATATAATGGAAGCAGTGGGGCCCCCTCCCTCACCATGTCTTTAAGCTCATCCTAGCATGTCTTTAAGCTCATCCTAGCAAGACCTCTAGAGACCCTAGAGACTTCAGTCCTTCCCCACCATGGCACAGTGGGGAAAGTGTCACGGACGGGAGGTAGGATCCTGCCACTCGCGTCTTAGTGTTTCTCCCCCAAGACTTTCCTTCTGTTTTGTTGTCTTGTGCACTATTTTACAGCCCCTCTTGTGTTTTATTCTTTGTTTCTCGTACACACACGCAGTTTTAAGGGTGATGTGTGTATAATTAAAGGGACCCTTGGCCCATACTTTCCTAATTCTTTAGGGACTGGGATTGGGTTTGACTGAAATATGTTTTGGTGGGGAATGGGACTGTGGACTTCCATTCTCCCTAAACTGGAGTTTTGGTCGGTAACCAAAGCTAAAAGAAACCTCTGGGAGACTGGCCAAGACGGGAAACCTGATTGGAGCATTGAGAATGAAAAGGCAGACTCTGAACGTTTGATGAAATGGACTCTTGTGAATATTAACAGTGAATATTCACTGTTGCACTGTACGAAGTCTCTGAAGTGTAATTAAAAGTTTTTATTGAGCTCCCGAGCTTTCGCTTGCGCATATTTTTCGGGTCGCGGACATCCCACCGCGTGAAGCCTCGCCTTTCTGCGACCCTCAGCCTCCGATGACTTTCCCGCCCCCGCCCTGCTCGGTGACAGACGTTCTACCGCTTCCAATCGGAGGCGCCCGTCGCGGGAGCGGCCAATCGGGAGCTCCGGCGGGCGGGGAGGCCGGGCCAGTTAGATTTGGCGGTTCAACTTCAACATGGCCGAAGCAAGTAGCGCCAATCTAGGCGGCGGCTGTGAGGAAAAAAGGCATGAGGGGTCGTCTCCACAGTCTGTGCCACCCGGCACTACCATTTCGAGGGTGAAGCTCCTCGACACCATGGTGGACACTTTTCTTCAGAAGCTGGTCGCCGCCGGCAGGTAAAGCGGAGGGAGCCGCGGTGGGAGGGTTTGTCCGCACGGAAGCTCAAATCCCGCGAGATCAGGACGGCCGCAGGCCGGCGCGCTGTCACGTAGGCCCAGGGCGGGGGCGGGGCGGGGGCGGGGCGGGGGCGGGGGCGGGGCAGTCGGACCAGGCGACCCAGTCAAATTCTGAGCCGAAGGAGTCAGGGTATTCACGCACTGATAATCTGTAGCGGACCGGGATAGCTAGCTACTCCTTCCTCCAGGAAGCCCCGTTTTCACTAAAACTTCAGATGGCTGGGAGGAAAGATAGAGCTATTGCAAATTAGAGCAGGGTTTGTTTTTTTTTTAATCTTTGAGATAGGGCCTTGCGCTGTCGCCCAGGCTGGAGTGCAGTGGCGTGATCACTGCAGTCTCGAACTCCTGGGCTCAAGCGATCTTCCCGCCACAGCTTCCCAAGTAGCCGGGACTACAGGCTCGGGCTACCGCGCCCGTCTACAGATCAGGGTTTAAGTCGCGGCCCACCACTATGTGAGCAAGACGTAAGCCCCCTGTCCCACTTCGGCTCCTTATCAGTCAAATGGCAACAATAGTACCTTTCTCATAGGGTCGTTTTGATATGAGTAAATACACCTAAGGCGCCTAGGACAAGACCTGCCACATAGAAATATTAGTTAGCTATTATGAGAATATCTTCTTCACTGGGAGATTGCCAGGACTAAATGTGTTAACATGAAAAGAAACATTTTTCCTGTCTCGATTTTTATTTTATTTATTTTTATTTTTATTTTTTGAGACGGAGTCTCGCCCTGTCGCCCAGCCTGGAGTGCAATGGTGCGATCTCGGCTCATTGCAACCTCCGCCTCCCGGGTTCAAATTATTCCCCTGCCTCAGCTTCCCAAGTAGCTGGGATTACAGGCGCCCACGACCACGCCCTGCCAAGTTTTTGTATCTTTACTGGTAGAGACAGAGTTTCACCATGTTGGCCAGGCTGGTCTCGAACTCCTGACCTTGTGATCCACCCGCCTTGGCCTCCCAAAGTACCAGGATTACAGGCGTGAGCCACTGCGCCCGGCCCTGACTTTTATACAGTGTATATGATTCAAGAGTTTTGCCCATGATCCCACCATCCCTGCACATCAGGGTTGAAACGCTCCTGGGAGTTCGGGGCCCTGACCACAGCCTCTCCTCCTCTAGCCCTCTCTGTCCCCACTTCTCTGGTCTTTGGCTTCATCAGGACTCTCATTTATTCCCAGTCCATTCCTCCTGGGTTCAGCACTTTACCTTTCCTACACATAATTAATGATCTCTCTTTTCACTCATGACTCATCAAATATTTGAGTGCCTTTTCTGTGTCAGGTGCTGGGGATACCATGAGGCAGACAAGGCCTCTTGTCTTTTTGGAGCTTGCATTCAATGGGTGGAGACACCAACAACATCATCGCATAGCCTGGTAAGATGATAAGGCCAGGCATAGTGACTCATGCCTGTAATCCCAGTGCTTTGGGAGGCTGAGGCAAGAGGATCATTTGACCCTGGAAGTTTGAGGCTTCAGTGAGTAATAATAGCCCCATTGCACTCCAGCCTAGGTGACATTGCAAGACCATGCCTCTAAAAAAGAAAAAAAAAAAAGATGTGAACAGGTAATGATACCACTAGATAGTTTGGTTGGGACGCCCATTCTGAGAAGTGACATTTCAGCTGAATCTTGAAGGATGAGAAAGAACCAAATAATAATAATAATAATTATTATTATTATTGTTATTTTGAGGCAGCGTCTAGCTCTGTTGCCCAGGCTGGAGTGCAGTGGCTCCATCTCAGCTCACTGCAGCCTCCACCTCCCGGTTCAAGTGATTCTCCTCCCTCAGCCTCCCAGTGCCTGCTACCACGGCCAGCTAATTTTTGTATTTTTAGCAGACACAGGGTTTCACCATGTTGGCCAGGCTGGTCTCAAACTCCTGAGCTCAAGCGATCCACTCACGTCTGCCTCCCAAAGTGCTGGGATTACAGGCATGAGCCACCACACCTAGCCAGAACCACCTTTTTGAAGAATTACAGAAAGAGTGTATAGGCAAAGGGGACAGCCTGTGCAAAGTCCCTGAGGTGATCAGATATTCCAGGAACTGGCAGAGACCTCCTTGGCTACAGCATAGTGATCAGAGTAAAATGAAATGAGGCTGGAGAGGCAGGTGACAGCTTTATCATGCAGGGCCTAGTTTGCCATAATAATGAATTTGATAAAATAATTTGTAATCACTTTTATGAACCAATCATGGCATGTCATCATCATATATTCTGGCACAGTCCCTCCCTTGTTGTATTTATTTTTCCCTACTCATTCTTGCCCTTGTCTCCCCCTCACAGCCCCCACTTTCTCTTAGTTATATGTCCCCCATTTATTTATTTATTTATTTATTTATTTATATTTCTTTTAGAGATGAGGTCTTGCTATGTTGCTCAAGCTGGTCTCAAACTCTGAGGCTCAAGTGATCCTCCCACCTCAGCCTCCCAGAGTGCTGGGATTACAGGCATGAGCCACAGTGCCCGGCCCATTTATTTATTTATTTATTTACTTATTTATTTTTGAGACAGGGTCTTGCCCTGTTGTTCAGGCTGGAGTGTGGTGGCATGATCTCGGCTCACTGCAACCTCCGCCTCTCGGGTTCAAGCAGTTCTCCTGCCTCAGCCTCCCAAGTGGCTGGGATTACAGGCATGCACCACCACGCCCAGCTAATTTTCATATTTTTAGTAGAGATGGGGTTTTGCCATGTTGGCTAGGCTGGTCTTGAACTCCTGACCTCAGGTGATCTGCCTGCCTCGGCCACTTATTTATAACACAAATATTTATTGACCATTGACAGTGTCCCAGGGTTTGTTCTAGTTGTTGGAGATAAGTTAGTGATCAAGATGGACAAGGTTCCAATCTTCATGGAGTAGACATTCTAGTACCATTAAAAAAAAATAAAATTGAGCCTGGCACAGTGGCTCACACCTGTAATCCCAGCACTTTGAGAGGCGGAGGTGGGTGGATTACTTGAGGTCAGAAGCGAGACCAGCCTGGCCAACATAGTGAAACCCCATCTCTACTACAAATACAAAAATTAGTCGGGCCTAGTGGCGCATGCCTGTAATCCCTGCTACTTGGAAGGCTGAAGCAGGAGAATTGCTTGAACCTGGTAAGCGGAGGTTGCAGTGAGCCGAGATCGTGCCATTGCACTTTAGCCTGGGCAGCAGAGTGAGACTCTGTCTCAAAAAAATAAATAAAATAAAATCAGTTAAAGGAATAGAGAGCAATGGGGAAGAGGAGTCAGGGTGAGGAGGAGGGTAAAGAAGTGGCATTTGATGTATGCTTGTAAAATATGTTTTTTATATATATATATATATATATTTTTTTTTTTTTTTTTTTTTGAGACGGAGTCTCGCTCTGCCGCCCAGGCTGGAGTGCAGTGGCCTGATCTCAGCTCACTGCAGGCTCCGCCTCCCGGGTTCACACAATTCTCCTGCCTCAGCCTCCCCAGTAGCTGGGACTACAGGCGCCCGCCACCTCGCCCGGCTAGTTTTTTTTGTATTTTTTAGTAGAGACGGGGTTTCACCGTGTCAGCCAGGATGGTCTCGATCTCCTGACCTCGTGATCCGCCTGCCTCGGCCTCCCAAAGTGCTGGGATTACAGGCTTGAGCCACCGCGCCTGGCCAAAATATGTTATATTTTTGTCTATGTTTTAAATTTATATGAATGATATTGTGCTACATATGCCATTTTTTACTCAACAACATTGTTTTCAAGATCTAACCTTGTCAGGCCAGGCGTGGTGGCTCATGCTTGTAATCCCAGCACTTTGGGAGGCCGAGGTGGGCGAATCACTTGAGGTCAGGAATTCGAGACCAGCCTAGCCAACATGGTGAAACCCCGTCTCTACTAAAAATACAAAAATTAGCCAGGTGTCATGACGCCCACCAGTAATCTCAGCTATTTGGGAGGCTGAGGCAGAAGAATCACTTAACCTGGGAGGTGGGGAGGTTGCAGTGAGCTGAAATTGCACCATTGCACTCCAGCCTGGGCAACAGAGCGAGTCTCCACCTCAAAAAAAAAAAATCTAACCATGTTCTATTTTATTTTTTTTTTATTTTTTGAGACGGAGTCTCGCTCTGTCGCCCAGGCTGGAGTGCGGTGGCCGGATCTCAGCTCACTGCAAGCTGCACCTCCTGGGTTCACGCCATTCTCCTGCTTCAGCCTCCCGAGCAGCTGGGACTACAGGTGCCCGCCACCTCGTCCGGCTAGTTTTTTGTATTTTTTAGTAGAGACGGGGTTTCACCGTGTTAGCCAGGATGGTCTCGATCTCCTGACCTCGTGATCCGCCCGTCTGGGCCTCCCAAAGTGCTGGGATTACAGGCTTGAGCCACCGCGCCCGGCCACCATGTTCTAAAGGTGCGCATGGTTCATAGCTTCTTAGTGCTGCCTGTCAGTCCTTGATATGCATCCACCACTTACCCATTTCCTATCAGCTCCTCATCCATAAATTATTCCAGGGTGAATATCCTTGTACATTTCCTCAGGAGCTAGTGCTAGAATTTCTCTGAGACATATAACTGGGAGAGGGATCACTAGATCCCAGAGTTTATACCTACCTGTGTTCCATCAGATTACTTTCCAGAAAAGCTGTTCTTGTCCCCCACCTCCTCACCATCACTGGGTTTTTACCATTCTAATATTTGTCATTCTGCCAAGTGTGAAAGGGGTATCTTGTTTTAATTTGTGTGTCCCTGATTCCTGGTAGGTTTGGGCATTTCTTCATGTACTAAGTCATTTCAGCTTCCTCTTCTGAGAACTGCCTGCTCATTTCCTCCAGCCTTTGATTTTCAGACCTTTTTAAAAATGGGAGTTTTTATCTTGTTGATTTGATAGAGTTGCTAGTATAGAAGGAGATATCTTATCTGTCTATTGGGTGATAACTTTGTTGATGGTGTCCTTTGAGGAACAGAAGTCTTCAATTAAATAAAAAGCAGCACACATTTTAACTGTTTCCATTTTCCCCTAAGAGGATGACACAGAAGAGAAATGCAGGTATCCCTGTAGACCCTTTATGAGCTGTATGGATCCTCCTGACTCCTTTTCTCAGCCTCTTGACTAACTCAAAGAGCCATTTAAAAAATGCCAGACATAGGCCAGGCAAGGTGGCTCGCACTTGTAATCACCAGCACTTTGGGAGGCTGAGGTGGGTGGATCACGAGGTCAAGAGATTGAGACCATCTTGGCCAACATGGTAAAACCCCATCTCTACTAAAAATACAAAAAAATTAGCTGGGCGCGGTGGCGTGCGTCTGTAGTCCCAGCTACTCAGGAGGCTGAGGCAGGAGAATTGCTTGACCCTGGGAGGCGGAGGTTGCAGTGAGCTGAGATTGTGCCACTGCATTCCAGCCTGGGTGACAGAGCGAGACTCCATCTCAAAAAACAACAGCAAGAACAAAAACCAGATATTGCCTAATCCATTTATTTTTTTAATCCTAATTTTCATGTAATTACTTCCATTCATTTTTTTTTCACCTTATGATTTGTGCTTTTGGGGTCTTGTTTGTTTTTTTATTTTTATTATTATTTTTTGAAACGGAGTCTCGCTCTGTCACCCAGGCTGGAGTGCAGTGGTGTGATCTTGGCTCACTGTAGCCTTCTCCTACCAGGTTCAAACAATTATCATGCCTCAGCCTCCCAAGTAGCTGGGACTACAGGTGCCTACCACCATGCCTGGCTAATTTTTATATTTTTAGTAGAGACCGAGGTTTCACCATTTTGGCCAGGCTGGTCTCAAACTCCTGACCTCAGGTGATCTGCACGCCTCAGCCTCCCAAAGTGCTGGGATTACAGGCGTGAGCCACCATGCCTGACCCTTGGGGTCTTTTTTATGAAGACTGTGCCTACATCTAGGTCACAAAGATAATCTCCAGTGTTTTCTTCTGTTAGCTGTTTCATCGTTTCACTCTTTAAATCTTTCTTCTGGCTGGATTAAGGTATAAAGTGATCATCTCAAGCCAGCCTTATTTTTCTAACTTTCCCAAATACCATCAACTACACAGCTCATCTCCATTGCTTGATGGAGCCACCTTACCAAATGGCCAGCTCTGGGCCCACTATGTCCCTGAGTCTTTCTCCTGCCCCACCAATCTGCCTGTCTCTGCCAGCGCATGTGGGTTCTTAAAACCAGGCCCTTGTAGGAAACCTTATGTTTGGTCCAGCAAGTCCCATCTTTTCTCTTTATTTATTTAGAGACAGGGTTTTGCTCTGTTGCCCAGTTTGGAGTACAGTGGCACAATCATGGCTCACCGTAGTCTAAACCTCCTGGGCTCAAGTGATCCTCCCAGCATAGCCTCCCAAGTAGCTGGGACTGCACGTGTGTATCACCACACTCAGCTAATTTTATTTTTCTCTTTTGAGACTGGGTCATGCTCTGTCGCCCAGACCGGAGTGCAGTGGCACTATCACAGCTCACTGCAACCTCCGCCTCCCCGACTCAGGTGATCCTTCCACCTCAGCCTCCCGAGTAGCTGGGACTGTAGGAACACAGTACCACACCCAGCTAATTTTTGTATTTTTTGTAGAAATGGGGTTTTGAAATGTTGCCCATGCTGGTCTTGAACTCCTGGGTGCAAGTGATCCTCCTGCCTCAGCCTCCTGAGTAGCTGAGACTACAGGCATGCACCACCTCACCTGGCTAATTTTTTAATATTTTTGTTTTAATTTTTTTGTATAAATGGGGTCTTACTGCATTGCCCAGGCTGGTCTCCAACTTCTAGGATCCAACTGCCCAATCCTCCCGCCTCAGCCTCCTAAAGGGCTGATGTTACAGGTGTGAACCACTGCGCCCGGCCTGTCTCCAAGTTTTCCTCATCATGGGGCTTTCCGCCACCCTTCCTTTACAACTACCCCTTTCAGCGTTATTAATCACCTCTTTGTTGCTAAATACTTTGGAGATATGTACATATATATGTGTGCGTGTGTGTGTGTGTGTGTATATTTTATTTTTTTTCAGACGGAGTTTCACTCTTGTTGCTCAGACTGGAGTGCAGTGGCGTGATCTCGGCTCACGGCAACCTCCATCTCCTGGGTTCAAACGATTCTCCTCAGCCTCCTGAGTAGCTGGGATTATAGGTGCCCACTACCACGCCCAGCTAATTTTTGTATTTTTAGTAGAGATGGGGTTTCACCGTGTTAGCCAGGCTGATCTTGAACTCCTAACGTCAGGTGATCCACCTGCCTCAGCCTCCCAAAGTGCTGGGATTACAGGCGTGAGCCACCGTGCCCAGCTGGATATGTATTTTTAAAATATTAACATACTTGCTTTCCTTGTAGCCTTTGACATTGTCAGCCACTCCTCTGTTCTTCAGATTTCTCCCTTGGCTTCTGACATCATTCTCTGCCCCTTTACCTGACTAGCTGCTCCTTCCCAGGCTCCTCTTCTCCTGTCCTTTAAACATGTGAACGTTGCCCTCTCCTTACTTTCACCCGCCTCTCCCATCTGATGTCTCGCTGCTACTGAAAGCCTTTGGTGACTGTCCATTGCTCCTCACCAGGGCTTCCAGGCCCTGCCTACCTCTTGTGCCCCGCTGCACTCATACTCAGCCATACTGACCTCCTCATTGCCTGGAACTTCAAGTGCTTTCCTGCCTTGGCATCTGTACTTGCTGTTTGCTCTGCCAAGAATGGTCTTCGTCCATCTCTTCCCTGACCTCTGTAAGGCCACCTTGCTCCCCTGGTTATTTGTCATGATAGACACCAGTTATTTATTCCTTCATGGCACATATTGCAGTCTGCTGTTCTGTTGTCTGCTTGTTTACTTATTTGCGGTCAGTCTCCCCTACATAAAACCTAAAGTCCTTGAGGGCAGAATCTCGTCTGTCTTGTTCATCATTCTCTATTCTTTACTCATCACGGTGCCTGGCATACAGGAGACATTCAGTACATAGTTTTAGATAAATGGAGAATCCCAAGCAATATCTCCCCTGAGTTTCAGACCTCTATCTCCAATAGTCTACTACTACAAATCTTCACTTGGTGTCCCACAGAATCATCACCTCAGCATGGGAACAGGATTTCTTTTCCACCTCTTCCCTTCCTGTGATCCCTGATTTGGTTGAAGGAATCACCACTATCCATTCTCTAGGCTAAAGATTTGAGAGTCCTCGTTGGCACATCCATCACTTTCACTTCCATTCAGCTGCCCACCCCTGTTGGCTCCAGCCTCTCTAGCCTCCGACTCCTCCTTTCCATCCTTGCTGACACTTTCTGAATTCAGGCCGTGACTGTCTCTCACTGGGCTCTTGCACCTTCCTCCAAACTGGCCCTCCAGCTTCAGTCTTGTGCCCTCCCTCCAGTCTACAGCTCAGATTTGATCCCCTTCTCCTGCTTAAAATGTTTGTTTGGTCAGGGTTGCTTCCAGAATTAATGCAGCTCCTTAGCACGGCGTGCAAGGCCATTCCTTCCCATCTCACCAGCCCCAAGTCAGGGCCCTGAGGGTACAGCGCATGCACACCTGAGTGCCAGTGCAGACACACACATGGGCACGGAAGCTCTTCTGCACTGAGTACTGCTCCCTGCCTTCACCCCTGTCATCTTGTCTTCCCACTGCTGCTTCTCCTCACTAGAACATCCTTCTCCTCATTTGATTAAATAGGAGCTTATTCTCAGCTAGTTTCCACAGAGAAAGGGCTCAGTAAGTGTCATATATGAATACAGATTTTTTTTTTTTTTTTTTTTTGAGATGAGTTTTGCTCTCGTTGCCCAGACTGGAATGCAATGACGTGATCTCGGCTCACCACAACCTCCACCTCCCAGGTTCAAGCGATTATCATGCCTCAGCCTCCCGAGTAGCCAGGATTACAGGCATGCACCACCACACCCGGCTAATTTTGTATTTTCAGTAGAGATGGGGTTTCTCCATGTTGGTCAGGCTGGTCTCAAACTCTTGACCTCAGGTGATCCGCCCGCCACAGCCTCCCAAAGTTCTGGGACTACAGGCGTGAGCCACTGCTCCCAGCCAAATACAGACTTTTAAGATGTATGCAAATACTTGACTTTTCTCCAGTCCCAAGCCATTAAGTTAAAAGCCTTTAAAGTCCTCAGTCCCAAGAATGAAGTACTTACACCTGGGACAGGAGTCTGAACATGGTTAATGTGAGTTTATTCACGTGTTCGTTATCCAAAAGGATAACGAATAGATTTTCCCCACAATTCAGCATATTTTCCACATAAATGTCAGTTTGAGTGAGAAGGTGCATTATATGATGCACCTGAAAAGACTGAAAGATGATCGGCCACGATGGGCTTCAGATCCCGTGGATTCACACCCTGCTGTCTTCCTTTAAGCTATCTTTCTTTCATTATCTTGGCCGAGGGAGAGACTCCCCAGTATGTTCTCTCTCGGGCTTCAGAGCAGAGAAACATGGCCCTGTTGGAGCCTACCCTTTGTAACCTCTGCCTAGGTCTCTGGAAATGAAGGGTTCTTTTCTGTCCCCATGGCCTCCTGAGCCATCTGAAAACTCTTCTCTTGAGCTAAAGCAAGCAGATGGGGTGCTCCTTTTTGTGTTTTGTTACAAACCACGACCCACCAAGAGAGGCAGTTGGTTAGAGGCATCGTTAGTGGGGCTCAGATTGAGGACCAGTTAGTACTATTCAGAGAGAAGCTGGGTCTGCTATAGGTGCTTCCAGCACCCTGGCAGCTGTGCCGCATGTGTTGGTTTGTGGGGGCTAAGGGAGCAAGAGGTGTTTGACAGTTGTTTTGTTTTGTTTGAGATGGAGTCTCGCTGTGTCACCCAGGCTGGAGTGCAGTGGCACGCTCTTGGCTCACTGCAACCTCCGTCTCCCGGGTTCAAGCGATTCTCCTGCCTCAGCCTCCAGAGTAGCTAGGACTACAGGCGCACACCGCCACGCCCAGCTAATTTTTGTATTTTTATTAGAGATGGGGTTTCACCATATTGGCCAGGTTGGTCTCTAACTCCTGACCTTGTGATCCGCCTGCCTCGCCCTCCCAAAGTTCTGGGATTACAGGCGTGAGCTGCTGCACCTGGCCTTTTTTTTTTTTTTTTTTTTTGAGACGGAGTCCCACTGTGTCACCCAGGCTGGAGTGCAGTGGTGCAATCTCTGCTCACTGCAACCTCCGTCTCCTGGGTTCAAGTGATTCTCCTGCTTCAGCCTCCTGATTAGCTGGGATTACAGGCACCCGCCCCCATGCCAGGCTAATTTTGGTATTTTTAGTAGAGACGGGGTTTCACCACGTTAGCCAGGCTGGTCTCAAACTCCTGACCTCAGGTGATCCGCCCGCCTCAGCCTCCCAAAGTGCTGGGATTACAGGCGTGAGCCACCATGTCTGGCGACAGTTCTTGAGTTCTTAGATGCCATACTTAGAGATGTCCTTGTGGTCCAGTCTTCTGACCTGGGATATGCCGCACAGGGTAAGATGTATAAAGTGACTTAAAGTCTACGTCTGGCAGTGACCAAGAAAAGAAAGCGAATTGCATTTGTAATGAACTCAGAGTTTTAAACTAGTGCCAAAGACTGTTGGTGTTTATAGGAAATAGTTTGTCACAGGAAAAAGAGTGGTTTAATATATATACTGTTCTGACTATAAATGCCCTGGAAATATCTCACCCTCTTTGAATGTGCCGGTGATGCCTGCTACTGGTGGTGATTTGTTTCTGAAGGGTGGACATGAGTCATCAAACTGTGGTGTGTGGCTCCAGGCCTGGCATGCTCATACTTTCCCTCCGTATATTTCCAGACCATCCACCTCTTTCTGTCCCCACTGTTTCTGTCTTGCTCCGGGCTGCCGTTGTCTCAGCTGTGCTTCCTGAATCCACCCTCACACAGCAGCTGAGTGCACATCCTAAGGTATAGATCTGTTCATATCACATCTCTACTTCAGTCCCTTTTCTAGCTCCTCCGGTCATGATACATCCACACTCCAGACTCTTTGGCCCTGCGTGGAAGCCAACATGGCCATATGGCCTGGATTGAGTCCTAACTGGCTCCATCATATGCTGGTTGTGTGACCCTGGGCAAGCTTCTCTCTGCCTCAACTTCCTCATCTGAAAAATGAGGGTGATGATAATAGAATCCCCCCTCATAGGGTCATTCATAGTAAGGATTCAATGAGTTATGTAGAGTGCATAGAACAGGGCCTGGCACTAATAAGTTCTCAGTTTCCTGTTATTACTGCATCTTCACACACATGCACATAGGTGCTCATGCACACACACACACACACACCCCGCCCTTCAGCTACACTCCCTGAGCTTACTCCATGCTGCTCTTCTCCTGTCCCGTGGCCAGCTCCTGCTTCTCTCTCTGACATTGCTTCCTCTAGGGAGCCTTTCCCGAGCCCCTGCTAAGACCCCATGCTCTTTCATACTCATTTTCCTGAAGGCTGATCAGCAGTCCCTTTGACAGCAGGAATTGTACTGTCTCGTCTTTGGGTTTGTACCACGAAGCTTGGCCTGGTACCTGGTCGGTGCTCAGTAAGTGTCTATTAAATGAATACAATTATCCTGCTGGTATTTTTTATTTTCATGCTAATATTTATCAAACCACAAAGTTTTTTCCATCTTTCTCAGGAAAGTATCCCAATTTCAGGTTTTTGAAGTTTTCCAGCAGTTTTCAAAGGAAGAAGCTAAACAATGAAAGGTTAAGTTAGTCCAAGAGACCAAATAACGTAAAAATATAATTAGGGTTGATTTTAAGTATTTTTAATTGACCCATTGTAATTGTACATATTTATAGGGTACATATCTATGTTATATAATGATCCAATCAGGGTAATTAGCATGTAATCTCATGGATTTATCATTTCTTGTGGTGAGAACCTTCAAAAGCCTCTCTTCTAGCTATTTGGTAATATGCAATATTTTACTGTTAACCGTAGTCACTCTACTGTACAACACCAGAACCTATTCCTCCTATCTAATTGTAACTTTGTATCTGTCAGAAGACTAATTTTTAAAGGATAACCTTTTAATACAACCATTCATCTTGAATCACTGGCCTGGAGACTTTCCTCTTATTTTCATTAAGAAACATTTATCCCTTTCTTCTTTCCTCCTCTCCCTTTCTCAGTCCTGGGGCTTCCCAGTGTACACAGGACCAGAAAGTGGAGAGAGAAAAAGACTGAATGGAGAATTTTTTTTTTTCCCTTTTTGAGTGAAAGTCTCACTCTGTTGCCCAGGCTGGAGTGCAGTGGTGCGATCTTGGCTCCCTGCAACCTCCGCCTCCTAGGTTAAAGCGATTCTCCTGCCTCAGCCTCCCGAGTAGCTGGGATTACAGGCGCCTGCCACCGCGCCCTGCTAATTTTTGTATTTTTAGTAGGGATGGGGTTTTGCCATGTTGGCCAGGCTGGTCTCGAACTCCTGACCTCAGGTGATCTGCCCACCTCAGCCTCCCAAAGTACTGAGATTACAGGCATGAGCCACCACGCCCAGATGAGAAACATTTCTTAATGAAATGGACAGCTGTATAGTGAATAGGGGATGAAGAGCAAGAATTCCTGTCACTCCAGTCCTCAGCTTTTTTTTTTTTTTTTTTTTTTTGAGACGGAGTCTTACTCTGTCGCTCAGGCTAGAGTGCAGTGGCGCGATCTTGGCTCACTGCAAGCTCTGCCTCCCGGGTTCACGCCATTCTCCTGCCTCAGCCTCCTGAGTAGCTGGGACTACAGGCGCCTGCCACCGTGCCCGGCTAATTTTTTGTATTTTTAGTAGAGACGGGGTTTCACCGTGGTCTCGATCTCCTGACCTTGTGATCCGCCCGCCTCGGCCTCCCAAAGTGCTGGGATTACAGGCGTGAGCCACCGTGCCCGGCCTTTTAATTTCTTAAATTTCAATAGTTTTTTGGGGAACGAGTGGTGGTTGGTTACATTGGATAAGTTCTTTAGTGGTGATTTCTGAGATTTTGATGCACCCATCACCCGAGCAGTGTACACTGTACCCAATGTGTAGTCTTTTATCCCTCACCCCCACCCCCCACTGAGTCTGCAAAGTCCATTGTACCATTCTGCCTTTGCGTCCCCAGCTTCTATTTGGTTTTGTTCTCAGCCTTCCCCACTCTCCACTCCTTCATTGGGACGGAAGTGCTGGTCCCCACCTGCCCTCTGGTGGACAACCTGTGAAACAGGCCTTCCGTTGGGCGGTTACCACAGGGAAAGAAGGCAAGTCCTGGCTCCTTTTTTGGCTCTCTTAGCACTGTGTACACCGTGATATTGTGTTACCCTCTTTTGTCTTTCCATGCTGTCCTGCACAATTTATCTGCGTATGTAAACCAACAGATTGACAAATGACCAGAGCCTGATTCTGTGCTTATTTTGAAGTCAAATGTATTTAAATATTTTTTAAATAAATATTTTAAATATTTATTTGTTATTTTTTTGAGGTGAGGTCTCACTCTGTCGCCCAGGCTGGAGTGCAGCAGCATAATCTCTGCTCACTGCAATCTCTACCTCCCGAGTTCAAGCGATTCTTCTGCCTCAGCCTCCCAAGTAGCTGAGATTACAGGCATGTACCACCACACCTGGTTAATTTTTGTATTTTTAGTAGGGATGGGGTTTCACCATGTTGGCCAGGCTGGTCTGGAGCTCCTGACCTCAAGTGATCCCCCCCAACTTCGGCCTCCCAAAGCACTGGGATCACAGGCATGAGCCACTGTGCCCAGCTAATTTTTTTATTTTTATTTAAAAAATTTTTTTGTGGAGACAGGGTCTCATTACGTTGCCCAGGCTGATGTCGAACTCCTTGGCTCAAGTGATCCTCCTGCCTTGGCCTCCCGAGAAAAAATAACAGGTTAAAATCAGTTAATATCGTCATCTCAGTTTTGAAACTCAGTAAATGTGGTTTTTAAAAGTTACTTTCATTTCTGATAAATTTAGCCTTTTTGGGGCCACAATTTGGCCTTTTCTGTCTGGTGGGGACAAATCCTGACAGCTGGTTCGTACCCCTGCTGGGTTGGTTTCTGCACAAGCAATTGCACACAAGCCTCATTCACTAGCACCTGCCTTCCACCGGGGAGGAGACTTCCCATCTCTGGGAAGCCAAGTTACTGACTTCGGTACTTCTGAAGGGCAGTGAGGACTGTTATTGTGAGATTAGTGAGAATAATTGTAGCTAACATGAAGCATTTCAATGTGCTGGGCACCATACTGAGGACTTTGTATATTTTACCTCACTTAATCTGCACAGTAATTTTGTGAGACCTAGATAGTTATTATCCCCATTTGACAGAGGAGGAAATGAGGCTTACAGAGGTAAAGAAGTTGTCCGAGGTCACTAGCTGATGAGTGGTAGGGATAGGATTTGAACCCAGGGAAAATGACAGGCAATCTGTCCAGAGAGCCGATAAAGTTACCCAGTATGCACTGGGTACTAGGCGCGACCTCTTATGTACTCTTGGATGCCAGGGCCAAGAGACCGTCCCATCATGGGGTGAAGAGGAGCCTGGACACAGAGGTTGCAAAGGAGGCTCCTGAAGGAGGACTCCTCTTCCCAAGCTTTTCAGGTCCTGGGATCCTGGGGTCCAGGGTAGGCAGCCCAGGCCTTACCTTAGCCCCAGTCACCCAGTCTAGAGTGTCTTACATGCTGCTGTGCATCTAACATGGTTGTGGGCACCCTGGAGATCCCAGCAGCATTGCAGAAGGCATCCCTGTCCACAAGGATATTAACATTTGCGTAAGAAGATAAAATTTGACACTTGGGGCAAATAGTCAAGAATTAAAAAAAATTTTTTGGCCAGGCTCAATGGCTTACGCCTGTAATCCCAGCACTTTGGGAAGCCGAGGTGGGTGGATCACCTGAGATTGGGAGTTCAAGACCAGCCTGGCCAACATGGTGAAACCCTGTCTTTACTAAAAATACAAAAATTAGCTGGGTGTGGTGGTAGGCACCTGTAATCCCAGCTACTTGGGAAGCTGAGCCACGAGAATTGCTTGAACCTGGGAGGCGGAGGTTGCAGTGAGCCGAGATTTAAAACTTCTTTTAAATTTATTTTATTTTATATTTTATTTTATTTTATTTTATTTTTATTTTATTTTGAGACCATCTTGCTCTGTCGCCCAGGCTGGAGTGCAGTGGCATGATTTCGGCTCAGTCTCCTGAGTAGCTGGGATTACAGGTGCCTACTACCATGCCTGGCTCATTTTTTTGTATTTTTAGTAGAGATGGGGTTTCTCTATGTTGGTTAGCTGGTCTCGAACTCCCGACCTCAGGTGATCCCCCTGCCTCAGCCTCCCAAAGTGCTGGAATAACAGGCATGAGCCACTGCGCCCGGCCTTAAATTTTTTTTTATTGAGACAGGGTCTTGCTATGTTGCCCAGGCTGGTCTCCAACTCCTGGACTCAAGTGATCCTCCTGCCTCAGCCTCACAAAATGCTGGGATTACAGGCATGAGCCACTGCACCTGACCTTTTTTTTTTTTTTTTTTTCTGAAACGGAGTTTCGCTCTTGTTGCCCAGACTAGGGTGCAATGGCATGATCTCAGCTCACTGCAACCTCTGCCTCCCGGGTTCAAGTGATTCTCCTGTCTCAGCCTCCTAAGTAGCTGGGATTACAGACATGCACTACCACGCCCAGCTAATTTTGTATTTTTAGTAAAGATAGGGTTTCATCATGTTGGTCAGGCTGGTCTCGAACTCCTGACCTCAGGTGATCTGCTCACCTCCGCCTCCCAAAATGCTGGAATTACAGGCGTGAGCCACCGCACCCAGCAAATTTTTTTTTTTTTAATGTGTCACTTTCCTGCTTCTCCCTGAGTATATTTTTCAGAAAATCCACAAGGGCATTCAAAACATTCCGAATTCTGCATTGGCTCTCAAGAAAAACACCTTCTGCCTGTACTCACTGACATTGGCACCAATCTGGCTGCCTTCCTCCTTGGTTAAGCCACATTGTCCTGTTAGCGTATATTTCATCTTGCATCTGTGTATGAGTGTGTGTGTTTCTGTGGTCCTTCACTTTCACTGAATTATCATACCATAAAGGAGAACTCAGAACAAGTCACAGGCAGCACTGGTGGTCAGTTTGCTTCACCCCTGCCCTGGGCCCTATCCGCTGTCAGCTGCCTGAGCTGAAGAGAGATGCGTCCAGCTCAGACCCTCCGCCTGCTAAGTAAGTTGGGTGGAGGAACAGGATCTCCCATGTCTAAGCCAAACCTGTTTTAAGCCACAATTACCCGGTTTCAATTCCAGCCCTGCTTGGTCAGGCATCGTGTGTTCCTCCGCGTTCCTTCTGGTAGCCACAGACTGCGTGGCTAGTCAGGCCAGCTGCAAGACAAGATGTCTGGGAGTCTGCTGAGGGTTGAAGGAATGCCCATCATCTATTCTGTGTACAGTATTGTTTTTGTTTTTGTTTTGTTTTTTGAGACGGAGTCTTGCTCTGTCGCCCAGGCTGGAGTGCAGTGGCACAATCTCGGCTCACTGCAACCTCCGCCTCCCAGGTTCAAGTGATTCTCCTGCCTCAGCCTCCCGAGTAGCTGGGATTACAGGCATGTGCCACCACGCCCAGCTAATTTTTTGTATTTTTAGTAGAGATGAAGTTTCACCGTGTTAGCCAGGATGGTCTCCCTCTCCTGACCTCATGATTCGCCCACCTTGGCCTCCGAAAGTGCTAGGATTACAGGCGTGAGCCACTGTGCCCGGCCTATAGTATTGTTTTTTAGGTACGTAAGCTTAGCTTCCAAAGTGTACTCACATGGAATGTGTACCACTGAAAAGGTGAGAGACTGCCACTGTAACCCAGAAGTGTACTGGTAGTTGCTTACAACCAGCTCTCTGAAAAGAGAGCCCCTGTTTGCAGTGTTTGCCAGTTTCCAAGGTGTAGATACTCCTAAGCTACCAACATGGCATCACTATACACAGAGTTGAGAAGAGCTGGGCAGCAGCATACCTTGATCCAGTATTTCCACGGACAGAAGCAATATATACGAATTACCTCAAGAGCAGAGTAAAAGGTGGTAGAATGATTAGGAAGTGGTATGTTTGGAGTCTTTAGGACCTTTGTTTTGTTTTGTTTTTTGAGACGGAGTGTCGCTCTTGTTGCCAGGCTGCAGTGCAATGGCGTGATCTCGGCTCACCGCAACCTCTACCTCCTGGGTTCAAGCAATTCTCCTGCCTGAGCCTCCCGAGTAGCTGGGATTACAGGCGTGCATCACCACACCTGGCTAATTTTTTGTATTTTTTAGTAGAGACGGGGTTTCTCCATGTTGGTCAGGCTGGTCTCAAACTCCCAACCTCAGGCGATCCACTGGTCTCTGCCTCCCAAAGTGCTGGGATTACAGGCATGAGCCACTGCGCCTAGGACCTTTGTTTTTAAAGTTAATTTATTGTTAGTTAATGTAATTTAATTCTTAATAATGGCTGTGTTTGACACTTGGCCCAGAGTTCCTGAAAATTTGGCAGTTCTCTTTTGCAGGCCACTGTGAGCTGGCTCCAGTACAGCACTGCTTGTAGTCTTCACCTGTTTCCAAAAACATTGTTTGGGGGCGGGTTTGGTGAGGAGGCTTAAAGAGCTATGAGAAAGGGAGGACCCAGCAGTGACTCCCTGGCTGGGGGTGGGGCTTTGCATTGGGCATCAGGGCCCTAAAATGCCCTGTTTACCCAGTGACCCGCCAGCCTGATCCTCACAGCCGAGGAGCATCCTGACCTATAGTACAGCATCAGTGTGAGCTTTTGTGTATTTGAAGATCTTCCTTGGCTCAGGTGCTTTCTGCAAGTCACTCGAACACTGCTTCATCCGACCACACCCGCTCCCAATTTAAAGAAGGTCCTTATAATACACTGTTAGCCCTATAACTCTGGCCTTTTTCTTTTAAAACATTCTCCACAAGAGATGATTATCACTTGCATGTGAGTTTCCGCATTTCTGCCATCTCTCCTTCTCTACTGGAAGCTCTGGGAGGGCCGTGTCAGTCTTATCCACCCCGATACCCAGTTCCTGGTGGGCGATCAGCATATAGCAGACACTCAGTGAATATTTGTTGAAGGGGAAGGGCCTGAGAGAGTGGACAGAGAGACACAGGCAAGGGAGAGGGAGGAAACAAGGGGGAGGGAGAAAAACAGCCAAAAGAGTTCATTTAACTTGAGTTTCTCTGTCCAAGAGGAATAAGCCATTGGGAATATACTGGATACCGTTTGATACTTCCAGCTGCAAAGGATTGAGCAGTGAGGAGCTCTCAGCTGCTAGTGGCAGAGACCTGATTTAAAATCAGGCTTGGCTGGGAATGATGGCTCACCCCTAGACTTCCAGCACTTTTCGGGGCTGAGGCAGGAGGATTACTTGAGCCCAGCAGTTTTTTGAGACCAGTCTGGGCAACACAGTGAGACCCCAACTCTACAAAAATATAAAAATAAAAGAATTAGCTGGTCATGATGGTGACACCTGTAGTCCTAGCTACTCAGGATGCTGAGGCAAGAGGATCCCTTGAGCCCAGGAGTTGGAGTTGGAGGTTGCAGTGAGCTCGGATTATGTCACTGCACTCCAGCCTGGGTGATGGAATGAGATCCTGTCTCAAAAAGAAAAGTAGAAAATCAGGCTTCAGGCTGGGCACTGGCTCACACTTGTAATCTTAGGACTTTGGGAGGCCGAGGCGGGTGGATCACCTGAGGTCAGGAGTTCGAGACCAGCCTGGCCAACATGGCAAAACCCTGTCTGTACTCAAAATACAAAAATTAGCCAGGCGTGGTGGCGGGCACCTGTAATCCCAGCTACTTGGGAGGCTGAGGCTGGAGAATCGCTTGAACCCAGGAGGCGGAATTTGCAATGAGCCAAGATCACGCCACTGCACTCCAGCCTGGGCGACAGAGCGAGACTGCTCCAAGAAAAACAAAGGAAAGAAAATCAGGCTTCAACAATAAGAGAAATATATTACCTCGTGTAACAAGAAGCCCCAAAGTAGAGTGGCTGCAGGTTGGTGTAAACTCTGCCCTCAGGCCAGGGCCCCTATGGTTGCCAAAGAGCATCACCTGGATATAGTAATGTCCTTCAGAGAGAGCATCAGATGCTTTCTATGTGGCTCTTTTTAGGAGTAAGCCAGTCTTTCTCAGACGTCACATGCCCTGTCCTAATCCAAGTCCTTCAGGGCACTGGAATGACCAGAGGCTCTCAAAGTGTGGCTTCCCAGACCAGCACTATCAGCCTCACCTGAGAGCTTGTTAGAAACTGTGGAAGGAGTGGGGAGTAATCTTTAAGGGATAAACACTTAAACTCACCTGGGGCTCTCCTAAGAGGGAGTGGGGATGCTGATGGGGCATTGATGGGGTCGAACTCGTGCTTCAATGGCTCGTGCTTAGATAAGAGATTTGCATCCACTGCCTTTAACCAGGGCTATGAAGTGGACAGAGCTCAGAGTCCTGTAATGTGAAGCGGAGGTGCCCAGGCAGGCTGATGGCCGGCTACGTGCTTGGCCCTCCCCACCTTTGCTTCTCTCCTTCCCGCCAGCTACCAGAGATTCACTGACTGCTATAAGCGCTTCTACCAGTTGCAGCCTGACATCACACAGCGAATCTATGACAAGTTTATAGCTCAGTTGCAGACTTCTATCCGGGTGAGTGGCAGGAAGCCCGGCAGGTGCTGTTGACTTGGGTTCTATCTCCAGATTGTCAGTCTGCTGAGGGCAGCGGCCCCACCCTCTACCCCTCCGTCTCCTCAGCCCCCTAGAGCTGTCCTGGGTGCCCGGCAGGCTGCAGCATCCATCATCTCTCCCTTCCAAATGATGCGGGTATCTTAGATGCAGCCTTTGCTCACTGTCCTGTAATGTAATTACATGTTTTATGTTGCCTGCCCTCTAGACCATGCAAACTCAGCAAGGGCTGATGGGGTCTTTTTTTTTTTAAGTCAAGATTTTGCTCTGTCACCCAGGCTTGAGTATAGTGGCATAATCACAGCTCCCTGCAGCCTCAAACTCTGGGCTCAAGCAATCCTCCCACCTTGGCTTCCCAAAGTGCTGGGATTACATGAACTACCAGCCTACAGACTCTTTTTAAATATTTCCCACTTCAGGCCGGTATAGTGGCCCAAAATTTTAATTTTTTTCTTTCTTTTTGAGACAGGGTCTAGCTCTGTCACTCAGGCTGGAGTGCAGTGACATGATCTCGGCTCACTGCAGCCTCTGCCTCCCAGGCTCAAACAATCCTCCTACTTCAGATTGAGTCACTGGGACTGCAGATGTGCACCACCACACCTAGCTAAAAAGATTTTTTAAATAAAAATAAATAAAACATTTTTCCCACTTTATATTTTATTTCCTTAATTTTTTTTTTGTTTGTTTGTTTTTGTTTTTTGTTTTTTGTTTTTTTGAGACGAAGTCTCGCTATGCCGCCCAGGCTGGAGTGCCGTGGCCGGATCTCAGCTCACTGCAAGCTCCGCCTCCCGGGTTTACGCCATTCTCCTGCCTCAGCCTCCCGAGTAGCTGGGACTACAGGCGCCTGCCACCTCGCCCGGCTAGTTTTTTGTATTTTTTAGTAGAGACGGGGTTTCACCGTGTTAGCCAGGATGGTCTTGATCTCCTGACCTCATGATCCACCCGTCTCGGCCTCCCAAAGTGCTGGGATTACAGGCTTGAGCCACCGCGCCCGGCTCCTTAATTATTTTTGTTTGTTTTTTTTGAGGCAGAGTCTCACTCTGTTGCCCAGGCTATAGTGCAGTGGCGTGATCTCAACTCACTACAACTTCCGCCTCCCGGGTTCAGGTGATTCTTGTGCCTTAGCCTCCCGAGTAGCTGGGATGACAGGCAAGTGCCACCATGCCCAGCTAATTTTTTTTTTTTTTTTTTTTTTGTAGAGACAGGGTTTCACCATGTTAGCCAGGCTGGTCTCGAACTCCTGGCCTCAAGTGATCCACCCACCTTGGCCCTCCCAAAGTGCTGGGATTACAGGCGTGAGCCACGGCGCCCAGCCTATTTTCTTAATTTCAAGCCACATGTAGAAAAGTTGGAATGTTAGGGAAAGCATAAAGACCTAGAACAGAAATTAGCCAAAATCTTACCAAGTGCTGTTAGCAATTTAGCATATTTTTGCCATGAGCTCGTCTCGTGTCATTACAGCTCTTTCCTCCTTTCTCTTCAGGAGGAAATCTCTGACATCAAAGAGGAGGGGAACCTGGAAGCCGTCTTGAATGCCTTGGATAAAATTGTGGAAGAAGGCAAAGACCGCAAAGAGCCGGCCTGGTAAGAGTGGGGAGGGGAGGTGAGAAGGCACAGGAAAGAGGCAGCAATTAAGCTTTTTTTTTTTTTATTTCTAGAGTCAGGGTCTCACTATGTTGGCCAGGCTGGTCACAAACTCCTGGCCTTAAGCTGTCCTCCCGCCTTGACCTTCCGAAGTGCTGGGATTACAAGCTTGAGCTACAACACCTGGCCAATTCAGCTTCTTGAAGGAGACTTTAAAACTGACCCAAGCAGGGAGTGGTGACTCATGCCTGTAATCCCAGTTATTCAGGGGGCTGAGGTGGGAGGATCACTTGAGACCAGGAGTTCAAGAGTTCAGAAACAGCCTGGGCAATATAGTGAGACCCTGTCTCCAAAAAAGCTTTTAAAAGGCTGACCCCATGTCCACCATATCCATGAGATTCTGGGCTTGTTGCCTCTGAGAGAGAACCTTTTGACAGGGACAAGTAGAGCAGACAGACACCAAACAGTAACCGAAAGCTGTTGTATCGCACAGTTCCCTTCAGGGGAGGAGAGCCCCAGGTAAGCCATGTTGTTCAGGGGATTAGGGAGGGAAGTAGTCTGAGGCCAGACCGAAGAAGCCTTCCTGAGAGAGCTCATTTTAGGGCCTGTTGGGCCTGTGGGAGAAAGGGAGGGTGGGGGAGTAGGAGGCAGAATTGTGAGGTTTGGAATCACCATGTACATCTTACAGGTGTAGATGAGGCTGGTGGGGCAACTGGTTTTTATACATTTGTTCATTCAACAGGTTAGGGAGCACCTACTATATGCTTGATACTATTTTATTTTATTTTTTTGAGACGGAGTCTTGCTGTGTCACCCAGGTTGGAGTAAAGTGGTGTGATCTTGTCTCATTGCAACCTCCATCTCCTGAGTTCAAGCAATTCTCCTGCTTCAGCCTCCTGAGTAGCTGGGATCACAGGCGCTCACCACCACGCCTGGCTAATTTTTGTATTTTTAGTAGAGACGGGTTTTCACCATGTTGGCCAGGCTGATCTTGAACTCCTGATCTCAGGTGATCCTCCTGCCTCAGCCTCCCAAAGTGCTGGGATTAAAGGTGTGAACCACCACGCCCGGCTTTGATACTGTTTTAGATGCCAGAAATTTAGCAGTGAACAAGACAGACCAAATATCTGCTCTCCTGGAGCTGACGTTTCAGCAGCAGCTGGCCACCTGGTACACCAAGTGTAAGGTGGAGAAGTGGGGCCTGGGATGAGCAGTGGAGAGCAGGGGCCAAAAAGACCCCAGCAGCTGAGCCCCTGCCTCCCGCAACCCTCCCTCCCTTAGAATCCTAGGCCAGAGGGAGTAGAAATCTTTTTGGTAGTTTCCAACTTTTAAAAATGCTCTATGACCTTAATACTTAAGGGAATTAAGTTTCACAACTGAAAAAGAATTTTATTTTATTTTATTTTTTTGAGATGGAGTCTCACTTTGTTGCCCAGGCCAGGCTAGAGTACAGCAGTGCCATCTCAGCTCGCTGCAACCTTAGCCTCCCAGGTCCAAGCAATTCTCCTGCCTCAGCCTCCTGAGTAGCTGGGATTACAGGCGCCCGCCACCACGCCTGGCTAATTTTTGTATTTTTTGTAGAGACAGGGTTTCACCATGTTGGCCAGGCTGGTCCCAAACACCCCACCTCAGGTGACCCACCTGCCTTGGCCTCCTAAAGTGCTGAGATTACAGGCATGAGCTACCGCGCCCGGCCATTGAAAAAAATTTATTTTATTTTATTTTTTTTTTTTTGAGACGGAGTCTTGCTTGTCTCCCAGGCTGGAGTGCAGCAGCGTGATCTCGGCTCACTGAAAGCTCCACCTCGGGTTCACACCATTCTCCTGCCTCAGCCTCCCAAGTAGCTGGGACTACAGGCGCCCGCCACCTCGCTCAGCTAATTTTTTGTTTTTCTAGTAGAGACGGGCTTTCACTATGTTAGCCAGGATGGTCTCGATCTCCTGACCTCGTGATCCTTCTGCCTTGGCCTCCCAAAGTGCTGGGATTACAGGCGTGAGCCACCGCGCCCGGCCTGAAAAAGAATTTTTAAAGAACTCACAGTGCCTTCCACCCACCTCTTGTGTAATCTTGCCTCCTCAGACTTGACTTTCCTTATCTTCCCAGAGCAGCCAGCACTTATGGGGGTCTCCCACAGTCTGGGCCCTCCATCCGGAGCCACCCCCAACCTCTCCAACTCACAGTCTGATGGACTGGAAGCACCAGCCAGGCAGTGGTCACAAGGACAGAGGCAGGGGCTGGAAAGCGACCCTGAAGGGTTCTGGATGGGGGAGTGTATGTGGAGGAGAGAAGGGGAATGTGGGGTATGGTCGGGAAGGCTAAGATAGGGGCTGAAGTGAGAAGGGGGAGAGGTGGACCCCTAAACATTGAAACCCAGGGACAGGAAGTGAGCATTCTTATGAGGAACAGGTCTTGGGAGGAGAGAGACCATGGGAGAGACCTGGGAAGCCAGCCCAACTTGGGACAAGGTGGGCATGTCACCGAGTGGGCTTGGAAACCGAACCCTCTTCCACAAGGGCCTTCCGTCTCCCTTATTCCTTGTGCCCCATGTGGCCCTCCAGGCGCCCCAGCGGGATCCCAGAGAAGGATCTGCACAGCGTCATGGCACCCTACTTCCTGCAGCAACGGGACACCCTGCGGCGCCACGTGCAGAAACAGGAGGCTGAGAACCAGCAGCTGGCAGATGCCGTCCTGGCAGGGCGGAGGCAGGTGGAGGAGCTGCAGCTACAGGTCCAGGCCCGGCAGCAGGCCTGGCAGGTCAGTGTCCCAGCCTGCCTCTTCCTTTTCCATCTCTGATGGGCCCTCTGAGATCCGCAAATTGGTGGCTTCCTCCATTCCAACACAAGGGACCCCCACAGGGAGTAGGAGAGCTTGCCCCCTGGGGAACGGCCATGCATTGCCTCTCCTTGGGCGTGTGCAGGAGTCTCTGCCAGCCTCAGCAGACAGTTTTCTCCCCCAGACCCTCCACCAGGCACGGGCGTGTGTTCCCCTGATGGAGCAGGTGAGGACACAGGCCCAGAGAGGGCAGGTGACTCACCCAAGGTAACAGCACCTCCACAACAGATTTGGAGTTAAAACCTGGTGGTGGTTCTACTGCTCCATGTGACCACTGCCCAACATAGATACATACATTCTAAACCAGGTATGTGGTAGCGGGGTGGGTAGAGAACGAGAACGGAGGATGAGATAGTATTTTTAAAATTTGGTACATCATATTTTACATATTTAAGAAGTACATGTGATACTTTGCTACATGCATAGAACGTGCAGTGATCAAGTCAGGGTATTTGAGGTGTTCATCACGTTGAGGATTTATCATTTCTGTGTGTTGGGAGCAGTTCAAGACCTCTCTTCTAACTACTTTGGTTTTGGTTTTGTTCTGAGATGAAGGTCTTGCTATATTGCCCAGGCCAGTCTTGAACTCCTGGCCTCAAGCAGTCTTCCTGTCTCAGCCTCCTGAATAGCTGGGATTACATGTGCTCATCACCGTACAAGGCTCTTAGCAACTTTGAAATATGGAGTACGTTGTCGTTAACTATAGTTACCTTACTCTATTGTTGAACAATAGAATTTACACCTTTTGCCTAACTATAAGTTTATACCATTAAACTACCTCTCTTCATCCCCCACCCCTTCCCCCAGCCTCTGTTAACTATCATTCTTTACCTTTATGAGATCAACTTTTATCTGCATCCTCACTAGCATGTTATTTTTTTCTTTTTTTTTTCCTGAGACAGAGTCTTGCTCTGTCGCCCAGGCTGGAGTACAGTGGCACGATCTCACCTCACTGCAACCTCTGCCCCCTGGGTTCAAGTGCTCCTCCCACCTCAGCCTCCCGAATAGCTGGGACTATAGGCGCCCGCCACCACGCCCAGCTACTTTTTGTATTTTTAGTAGAGACAGGGTTTCACCATGTTGGCCAGGATGGTCTCGAACTCTTTTTTTTTTTTTTTTTGAGACGGAGTCTCGCTCTGTTGCCCAGGCTGGAGTGCAGTGGCGCGATCTCGGCTCACTGCAAGCTCTGCCTCCCGGGTTCACACCATTCTCCTGCCTCAGCCTTCTGAGTAGCTGGGACTACAGGTGCCCGCCATCCTGCCCGGCTAATTTTTTGTATTTTTAGTAGAGACGGGGTTTCACCGTGGTCTCGATCTCCTGACCTTGTGATCTGCCCGCCTCGGCCTCCCAAAGTGCTGGGATTACAGGCATGAGCCACCACGCCCGGCCTGGTCTCGAACTCTTGACCTTGTGATCCACCCGCCTCGGCCTCCCAAAGTGCTGGGATTACAGGTGTGAGCCACCACCCCCAGCCTGTCTTTTTAATAATAGCCATTGTAGCCCAGGCGTGGCGGCTCATGCCTGTAATCCCAGCATTTTGGAAGGCCGAGGTGAGCGGATCACAAGGTCAGGAGTTCGAGACCAGCCTGGCCAACATGGTGAAACCCTGTCTCTACTAAAAATACGAAAATTAGCCGGGCATGGTGGCGGGCACCTGTAGTCCCAGCTGCTCAGGAGACTGAGGTGGGATCAATCATTTAAACCCAGGAGGCAGAGGTTGCAGTGAGCCGAGACCATGCCATTGCACTCCAGCCTGGGTGACAGAGTCAGGGTCTGTCTCAAAAAAAAAAAAAAGGTAATAATAGCCATTCTAGGCTGGGTGCAGTGGCCTGTTATCCTAGCACGTTGGGAGGCTGAGGAGGGAGGATCATTTGAGCCCGGGAGTTCAAGACCAGCCTAGGCAACATTGGGAGACCCCATCTCAATAATAATAATAATAATAATAATAGCCAGGCATGTTGGTGCACACCTGCAGTCCCAGCTACTTGTGCGGCTGAGGCAGGAGGATCACCTGAGCCCGAGAGATTGAAGCTGCAGTGAGCCATGATTATGCCACTGTACTCCAGCCTGGGTGACAGAGCAAAACCCTGTCTCCAAAAAATAAAAAAATTTTTAAAAAGTAGCCATTTTAACTGGGGTAAGGTGATATCTCATTGTGTTTTGTTTTTTGGTTTTTGGTTTTTTTTGAGACGGAGTCTCGCCCTGTCTCCCAGACTGGAGTGCAGTGGTGTAGTTGTGGCTCACTGCAACCTCTGCCTCACGGGTTCAGTGATTCTCCTATCTAAGCCTCCCGAGTAGCTGGGATTACAGGAACCTGCTACCACATCCAGCTAATTTCTGTATTTTTAGTAGAGATGGGGTCTCACCATGTTGGCCAAGCTGGTCTTGAACTTCTGACCTCAAATGATCCACCCACCTTGGCCTCCCAAAGTGCTGGGATTACAGGTGTGAGCCACCGTACCTGGCTTTTGTTTTTTGAGGCAGAGTCTCACTCTGTTGCCCAGACTGGAGTGCAGTGGCACGATCTCAGCTCACTGCAACCTCCACTTCCCAGGTTCAAGCCATTCTCATGCCTCAGCCTCCTGAGTAGCTGGGATTCCAGGCGTGAGCTGCCACATCCAGCTAAATTTTGTATTTTTAGTGGAGATGGGGTTTCACCATGTTGGCCAGGCTGGTCTCAAACTCCTGGGCTCAAGCAATTCACCCACCTCAGCCTCACAACGTGCTGGGATTACAGACGTGAGCCACCACACCCGGCCCCAAAAATGTTCTATTTTAACTTTTTTTTTTTGAGACAGTCTTGCTCTATTGCCCAGGCTGGAGTGCAGTGGCATGATCTTGGTTCACTGCAAACGTCTGCCTCCCGAGTTCAAATGATTCTCCTGCCTCAGCCTCCCGAGTAGCTGGGATTACAGGTACCTGCTGTCATGGCTGGTTAATTTTTGTATTTTTAGTAGAGACAGGGTTTCACCATGTTGGCCAGGCTGGGCTCAAACTTCTGGCCTCAGGTGATCCATCTGCCACAGCCTCCCAAAGTGCTGAAATTACCCATTGTATGTTCTTGACGCCTTTGCTGACAGTTGGCCATAAGTATATGGATTTATTTCTGAGTCTGTATTCTGTTGTTTTTTTTTTTTTTTTTTTTTTTGAGGCGGAGTCTCGCTCTGTCGCCCAGGCCGGAGTGCAGTGGCCAAATCTCAGCTCACTGCAAGCTCCGCCTCCCGGGTTCAAGCGATTCTCCTGCCTCAGCCTCCCGAGTAGCCGGGACTACAGGCACCCGCCACTGCGCCCAGCTAGTTTTTTGTATTTTTTAGTAGAGACGGGGTTTCACCACGTTAGCCAGGATGGTCTCGATCTCCTGACCTCGTGATCCGCCCGTCTCGGCCTCCCAAAGTGCTGGGATTACAGGCTTGAGCCACCGCGCCCGGCCCTGAGTCTGTATTCTGTTATGCTGTTGGTTATGTGGTTGTTCCTATTTATTTATTTATTTATTTATTTATTTATGTGTCTGTTCTTATAACAGTACCAGTGCTGTTTTGGTTACTATAGCCTTGTACAATTTGAAATCAGGTAGTGTGATGCCTCCAGCTTTGTTCTTTGTGCTCAGGATTATTTTGACTATCTGCCATTGCCTGATATTTGAATAATATGTATATTAGAATGATTTGTAGAGCCTTCACACATCTAACACATATCCTCCATGCCACAATTGTGTGTCCTTTGAGGGTGAACTTAACTTTTGAAAGTGGCCTGACGTTACTTGGGGCCACGTTGGGTAAAGAAGGAGAAGAAGAGGATCAAGCTGGATGGCACAGGTAGCAGCTTGGCTGCACCTCCATGAGACAGATTTTCCTATGGGCTCCAAGTGCATTTCCAAGAGAAGCTTTCTGGTAGGGCTCAAGTGGCGGCATCTCTGTCGAACTCCCTCCATCCATCATGTCAGCATCCAATTGACATCTACTTATAGCCACTTGGCAGCCCCTTCCTGGGGCAAACCCTCATATTCCTGAGGGTTACAGGTCCCCAAATTTATGGCTCCCGGATCTCCCTGGTCTTCTCTTCCCAATACCAGTTAGCTGCAGCCTGAAGGCCCTGCCACAGCTTAGGAAGGGCCCTGGCCAGGAGGCAGTGGCAAGTGGAAGGCTGGCAGCTGCTCTGCTCCCTACTGTCCCCACTCCCTCTGCTCTCCCCACATCACAGACTGGCCTGCGGGACCGGGCAGCAGGCACAAAAGTGGTAGTGACCAAGGCCCCCACCCTAAGCCTGGTGCCATCTTGCAGGGCACAACTCCAAGTTGTGTCTCGGGCACTCCCAGGGCCCCCTGCTGAGTCCTCAGGCAAGGCGCTGCTCCACCATCACTACTCAGTCACCATGAGGCCATGGGTCACTCCTGTCTCTGGGTCCTGGCTTCCAAATTGGCTGGATAATGATCCCAGGGCCTCACCAGCTCTGGGATACAGTGCTATCCTAAGAGGGACAAAGCCCTCTGCTCTTAAAGCCATGCCCCACCTATTCCAGCTACAGACCTTCATGTTGTTTGACGTGGGCAATTTCCATGTCTGTAACTCAACTGAAAGTTTATTTAATTCAAGAAAGTTTCTCGCCAGAAAGCTCTGTTGAGGTCAGAGGATTGAAGGACCACTTTGGGGACCCTTGCTGAAGATGGGCTCTGCTCCGGGGATGCCCAGCCTAGGTGGTCACAGAACCCAGCTTGCTATAAATACTTGCCGAATGGTACAGACTTTCTAATGTGTCTTCATCCTAACGTGCTCTGCAGGGCCATGACTTAAGCCACAGACTCCATCCATATTGTCCTGGGGGAAACCCCAGGCCTGGAGTCAGGGACAGTGGAGGGCAAGGATTTGGGTTTTCTCCGATCCCAGTTTGTCTGTTGTCTCCCATTGATTTCAGGCTCTACACAGAGAACAGAGAGAGCTGGTGGCTGTGCTGAGGGAGCCTGAGTGAGGAGACCGCCAGGCCCAGAAGCAGAGGGCAGTCAAGGTCAAGAGCTTGTGGCCAGCATGCCTGGCCTGGGCGGCCTGCCTCTGAGAACGGCTGAAATGGTGCCCAGTCCCTCAGCAGTGATGGAATTTGCTGGAGGACTAGGCCAGAGAAAGCCTCATTGCCACTGTGCCTTTGGGGTACCCTTGGGGTTGGACATACACCCCCTTTAGATTCCTCTGTTTCTTCTACCTGGATAATTCTTGGCCATGTTCTCTCTTCTTTAGGTTCAGGTCAGCTTTGCCCCTCCGCCCCACTCCTGCTGGTTCCTGAGCCCTTTTCCCTGGGCCTGGCTTGGAGAATCTGTTTTCAATCTCCACTGATTGCCCCCTTGCTGCCCAGCCCAGGGGCCTTTACCATGTTCTCCCCACATCCGTAAATAAACTTCCTCCACTACACTGTAATCTGTGAGGATGCTTCCTCTGCCTGGCCTCTCTTGGGCCAAGTCTTCAGTCGTGGTCCTCTGGGAGCCTCCAGGCAGGGGTGGGTGGGCAAGGGGCTTACCAGACCATGTGCGGAGAGCAGCAGAGCCCCTTGTACAAAAACCAGGACCCCTGGGTTCCCTGTGGATAGGATGAGCTGCCAAGGAGGTGTCACTCTCGGCACCCTCCAAGAATCATTACGGCCGGGCGCGGTGGCTCATGCCTGTAATCCCAGCACTTTGGGAGGCCCAAAGTGAATCACCTGAGGTCGGGAGTTCGAGACCAGCCTGGCCAACATGGTGAAACCCTGTCTCTACTAAAAATACAAAATTAGGCCAGGTGCAGTGGCTCATGCCTGTAATCCTAGCACTTTGGGAGGCTGAGGTGGGCAGATCACCTGAGGTCAGGAGTTCGAGACCAGCCTGGCTAAATGGTGAAACCCCATATCTACTAAAAATATAAAATTAGCCAGACATGGTGGCGTGTGCCTGTAATCCTAGCTACTCGGGGGGCTGAGGCAGGAGAGTCACTTGAATCCGGGAGGTGGAGGTTGCAGTGAGCCAAGATTGCGCCACTGCACTCCAGCCTGGGCAACAAGAGTGAAACTCCATCTCAAAAAAAAATTAGCTGGGCATTAGAACGTGCCTCTAATGCCAGGCGCGGTGGCTCAAGCCTGTAATCCCAGCACTTTGGGAGGCCGAGACGGGCGGATCACGAGGTCAGGAGATCGAGACCATCCTGGCTAACATGGTGAAACCCCGTCTCTACTAAAAATACAAAAAACTAGCCGGGCGAGGTGGCGGGCGCCTGTAGTCCCAGCTACTCCGGAGGCTGAGGCAGGAGAATGGCGTGAACCCGGGAGGCGGAGCTTGCAGTGAGCTGAGACCCGGCCACTGCACTCCAGCCTGGGCGACAGAGCGAGACTCCGTCTCAAAAAAAAAAAAAGGAACGTGCCTCTAATCCCAGCTACTCGAGAGGCTGAGGCAGGAGAATTGCTTGAACCTGGGAGGCAGAGGTTGCAGTGAGCCGAGATGGCGCCATTGTACTCCTGCCTGGGCGACAGAGTGAGACTCCGTCTCAAAAAAAAAAGAATCGCGGGCACTTTGTTTCTCTTGCTTCTTCCACTTCATTCTTCTGCCAGGGCAGCCAAAGGCAGGATGGGTGCTTCCTGGATCCACCAGAGGGGGAAGGGGGTTGGGTGTGGATGGGGGCAGAACTTTTCCCTAGTGAGGGCTTTGGTGAGGTCTGCCAGAGGCACACTGGGGACACAGGCAAGCATCAGGTGGCCCCCACTTCCCCCCTCCCATAAACAGCACTCAGCTCAGTCTCCCTCTGCCCACTTTGTTACCATGGAGCTGTGGCATTCAAGCATTCAAATGCCTTGCTCCTGTCAGGCCTGCCCCGTTGGGTGCTTTGTTTACTTGTCAGGTTGGGCAGATGGTCTCAAGCCCTGGTTGGTTGGTGGGTGGGTGAGTGACACAGGTTAGACAGGGGAAGGTTCCAGGACACCTCTTACCTCTCTGGGCTGACCTGAGGCAGTGGAGGCTCTCAGGTGTGGGATGGGTTTTCAGGCTGGGTGGTTCTGTACCGTAGAGGACAGGCCTTCCTATCGCTTACAGGAGCACTACGGGAGGGCAGGTCCCTCCCCAGGGTGGTTAACACCATGGAGGCTGCAGGGTCAGGAGGAGAATCGGGGGGACCGGGAGGGCGGAGGCACACTCCATCTCCATGCTCCTCAGGCCCTGCCTCCCTGCCTTGTGCCTGTGTACCTGGCAGTCACAGCCACCTAGCGTGTCCCAGAGGCCAACCAGTTGACCTCATCTGCCCAGCCCCACCTCCATTGGCTTTGGCTCTTGGCCTTGTGCCGCCCGACCCTTTCTCCTGTCCTGATGTGCAGGGCCTGAGCCATCGAGCTGCGCCCACAGCAGACTGCCTTTGGTGTCTCACCGGGTGACCGAGGGCATTGCGAGGCATCTCCTCCCTGGGTTTGGCTCCTGCCTACGGGGCTGACAGTAGAAATCACAGGCTGTGAGACAGCTGGAGCCCAGCTCTGCTTGAACCTATTTTAGGTCTCTGACCCCTGCTTCCTCTTTAGAATCTCCTTAGAGCTCAGCCAGTGCTCAACCTGAGGCTGGGGGTCTCTGAAGAAGAGTGAGTCGGGGCTGAGGGGTCTCGGGCTGCCCCCTGAGGAAGGGGCCAGAGGCAGTGTCAAGAGCCGGGCAGTCTGATTGTGGCTCACCCTCCATCACTCCCAGGGGCCCCTGGCCTGGCAGCCGCAGCTCCCAACCACAGTATCCTTTGGGGTTTGGCCTACGGAGCTGGTGCGGATGACCCTCAAATAGCCCTGGCAGATTCCCCCTAGACCCGCCTGCACCATGGTCAGGCACGCCCCTCCTCATCACCGGGACACAGCCCAGAGGGTATAAACAGTGCTGGAGGCTGGCGGGGCAGGCCAGCTGAGTCCTGAGCAGGAGCCCAACACAGCCACTGAGACGCCATGAGAGCCCTCACACTCCTCGCCCTGCTGGCCCTGGCCACACTTTGCATCACTGGCCAGGCAGGTGAGTGCCCCCACCTCCCCTCAGGCCGCACAGCAGTGGGGGCTGAGAAAAGGAAGCACCATGGCCCACCTCTTCTCACCCCTTTGGCTGGCAGTCCCTTTGCAGTCTAATCACCCTGTTGCAGGCTCAATCCATTTGCCCCAGCTCTGCCCTTGCAGAGGGAGAGGAAGGAAGAGCAAGCTGCCCGAGACACAGGGGAAGGAGGATGAGAGCCCTGGGGATGAGCAGGGGTGAACCAGGCTCCCTTTCCTTTGCAGGTGCGAAACCCAGCGGTGCAGAGTCCAGCAAAGGTGCAGGTAAGAGGATGGACCTGATGGGCTCCTGGACCCTCCCTTCTCACCTTGGTCCCTCAGTCTCATTCCCCTACTCCTGCCACCTCCTGTCTGGCTGTCAGGAAGGCCAGCCTGCTGCCAACCTGATCCTCCCAAACCCAGAGCCACCTGATTCCTGCCCCTCTGCTCCACAGCCTTTGTGTCCAAGCAGGAGGGCAGCGAGGTGGTGAAGAGACCCAGGCGCTACCTGTATCAATGGCTGGGGTGAGAGAAAAGGCAGAGCTGGGCCAAGGCCCTGCCTCTCCGGGATGGTCTGTGGGGGAGCTGCAGCAGGGAGTGGCCTCTCTGGGCTGTGGTGGGGGAACAGGCAGCCAGCCCTGGTGGGGACCCTGGAGCCCCATGTGTAGTGAGAGGAGGGATGGGCATTTTGCACGGGGGCTGATGCCACCACGTCGGGTGTCTCAGAGCCCCAGCCCCTTACCCAGATCCCCTGGAGCCCAAGAGGGAGGTGTGTGAGCTCAATCCGGACTGTGACGAGCTGGCTGACCACATCGGCTTCCAGGAGGCCTATCGGCGCTTCTACGGCCCGGTCTAGGGTGTCGCTCCGCTGGCCTGGCCGGCAAACCCAGTTCTGCTCCTCTCCAGGCCCCCTTCTTTCCCCTTCCCCTTGCCCTTGCCCTGACCTCCCAGCCCTATGGATGTGGGGTCCCCATCATCCAGCTGCTCCCAAATAAACTTCAAAAGAGGAATCCGTGGGCCTGTGAATCTGTCCAGTTTATGGAGTGTGGGAGGGAGGTGTCAGGAGGATGGGGGTGAGGAGGTTTTACCTTCTTCAGTTCTAGAAAGTGCTTTCCAAAGTTTTATTTTTTTATTTGTACCTGCCTTGTTCCAGAAAACATTGAAGGTGGCTTCCTAAAGTCTTAACTAGGGATCCCCCCTCTAGCCTAGGACCCTCCTCCCCACACCTCAATCCACTGAACCATCCACAATGCACCCAGATAGGCCCACCCCCAAAAGCCTGGACACCTTGAGTACACAGTTATGACCAGGACAGACTCATCTCTCTAGGCAAATAGCTGCTGGCAAACTGGCATTACCTGGTTTGTGGGGATGGGGGGCAAGTGTGTGGCCTCTCGGCCTGGTTAGCAAGAAGCATTTGGGGTAGGCCTAGGTTAGTCGTGTTAGTTCTTCCCTGTGCTGAGCAGAGACTTCAGGAGCACCAGAAATGGAGCCAGATGAAAGGACCCCAACACCTCCTGGCCCCAACCTTTGACAGAGTGTGGGGGCATCTTCAGCCTGGACACGCATGCATCTCCCTTCTCAAGACCCTCAGCACTTCCTCTACTCCCATCAAGAGCCCCCTCACAGTCCCGCTCACACTCTGCCATTCCCCCTAGACACCCCTCCTCTCCTCTGCCCTCTCCTGTGCCCTCTCTCCTCAGCCCCTGTTGGTTCCAAGCTGAGATGTGTCCCCACCTGATTAGGCCCAACTCTGGGCTCCTCTTCAGCACGGGGGCCTGGCCTCTGCCCCCTCCAGGGCAGGGTCAGGGATGGGGCTTCACTGTTGTTTGGCCTGAGTACCCCCCTCCAGTGGGCCACCCTGCAGCAGAGGGCATGTACCGGGGGCCCGAAGCAGGGAGGCCGTGAAAGCAGCAATGATGAGTAGGTTCCCGGCTACAGCCAAGACCAGTGTGGCCACTGTGCCTGCCAGGCCCAGGGCAGGTTCCTGTGTGGCCAGCCAGGCTCTGCGCGATCCCATATCAGCCAGCACTGCCTCCAGCTGGAAGTGGGTGCCCAGCACTGCACAGATGTGGAATAGCTGGTGGCTGTGGCCTGTGGAGAGGATGGGCAGGTCAGAGCCACACCTTTCCAAGTGCAAGTCACCCCATCCTCTGGGCCTGCTACTCCCCTATTGAGAATTAAGAAACCCTGACTCCCAGAGTGACTGAAAGGAGCGAATGAGCATTTGTGCATGTGGCCCCAGCACACATGCTACTAGTTTTGCTACCTGAGAAGTGGCAGGTGGAGGACCCTTCCAGTGATGCTCTCGTTAGAGGAAAACAGGGAAGTCCCTCCTATAATTTGCCTCCATCCTGGGGTTGTAATACCCATTTACCCAGTTCATTCTGTGCTCTAGGAAGCCATCTGCCCCTGCCTCTTCCCGGGCCGGGCCAGGCGTGCCCTCACCGATGTAGTCAAAGCGTCCTGGTGCCAGCCTTTCAGGCAGGTGGGAGGCGAAGAGGAAGCCAGTGAGCAGTGCACAGAAGAGGTGGTAGCCATGGCTGGTGCTCAGGACCTCCTGCCCACAGCTGTGGCCCCTGCCCCAGCACAGCCCGAGCTGGCAAAGGAAAAGAGACTGCTGGAGAGGGACTTGGGAGCCAAAACATAGGGAGTGTCTGGGATCTGGTGAGGAGGCAGAGCGGGCGGGCACAGCTAGGCAGGGTGCTGGACCAGAAGAGAGGCGGCTGGGCTGAGGCAGGGACTGAGGGGGCAAGGCTGGAAGTGGGCACTTTGAGGGTCTGGACAGGAAAGCAGGTGTCTGGGCAGGGGCCCCAGGCCTCCTTACCCGATAAAAGAGTGGGAGGTTGTCGAACAGGAAGGGATAGGCGAAGGCTGCTGTGCGGAGAACCTTACTGAGCCCAGGGCTTTCCAGCTCCAGGAAACTGGGAGGCGGGAGGAAAAGGCTGGTCACCATCGCTGTGCTCAGGGTAGGGGTCAGGAAAGGCAAGAGGACTTGGGCAAAGATGGAATATCAGCACAGCCTGCAGCTAAGAAAACCCTTAGGGCGTATGACCTGTGTCAACGACCACATCTGTATGTGGGGATAAAGACATCTGCCTTTTATGGTGGCTTGTGAGAATTAAAGGAGACAGCATGGGTATGAGCATACAGGGTCTGACAGAGGAAGTCCTCAGTACATGGTCCCGATGTCACTAATGCTGTTTGAGAGCAGTGAGGTGTGTCCTCTCCTGTGCCTCCGCCTTCCCCGTCCCCACCGGAGGGGCCTGGGAACCCACCGGGAGTAGCAGGAGAGGCCGGTGCACAAGAAGGAGTTGAGTGCGGCGGCAGGCACAAAGAACTGGTGCAGGCGGCCGTGCAGCCAGGAGGCCGGCATGGAGTAGGCGGCATAGGGGAAGGCGCAGCCTGCGGTGAGGTCGGGGCGTGCAGCTGAGGCCTGAGGGGCACGCCCCTATGTCCCGTGTACCACCCCTCGACCTGCTCCGGGACGCCCAGACCCCGCGCTCCCGCGCTCCCGCGCTCCCGCGCCTGCCCGGCTCACCCAGGCTGTAGAGGCTGAGCGCGCCGTAGTCCAGGAAGTAGCAGATGTGGCGCGCGCGGGGCGACATGGAGCTGAAGGTGTGCGCGCAGCACGACGCGAAGGGGTAGAGGCAGGCGGGCAGCAGGAAGACCAGCAGCGGCCAGTGGTACGGCTCCGCGCGGAAGCCGGGGCCGCCCGCCAGCGCCAGGAGCCGCCACAGGAAGTACCTGCGGCGGGCGCGTGCTCAGGCCGCCGTGGACCCCCGCGACTGCTGCTGCAGCCCGTGGGCCTGGACGGTCCCTGCCCGCCTGGGTACCCCCTCTGAGCTCAAGGCCGCGGCCTGGGGCAGAGCCTCCCCTCACCAGGTGGGCACGAAGTGAGTCCAGATGTTGACCGTCTCGTTGGTCATCTGGAAGGAGCTGAGAACACAGTCCAAAGCCGAGCTGGTGGGGCGGCGGTAGCCAGACATGATGCCATCTTCCCAGAACACCTAGGGTAGTGGTGGGAGAGGAGGGGCGTCACTGTGCCCCGACCCTTTCCCTCCATTTGAGATCTCTGGAAGCAGGGTCAAAGAGGCTGGGCTGGAGACCAACGTAGCCCCCAAGCCAAACTGAATCTGATCTGATCTTACCACAGGTCCCAGCACCCACAACCCGCAAAACAGATGGGAAACCGAAGAGCCAGAGTGGGGTGGGGTGGGGGTGGGGCGCAGCACACAGGGCGCTCTGGGTAAGGGGACTCCAGATGGAGGGCCACAAGCTTGTTCCTCAGAGAAGAGAGGAAGAGCCTCACACTGGAAAGGGAGAGTAAGAGTTCGCCTGCAGGAGGGGCTGCCCCAATAGCTAAAAGTGAATGTCAGCCCCTAGTCAGTCCTCTAGGGAATGGGGGTTGGTGGGTCAGTGAATGGAGCCCCTCACCCGGGGGACCTGGTGGACTTGAAGAAGTTGGGGCAGCTTGAGACTGAGCATGGTGGCCTGGCACCTCCACGTTGACCTAGAGACAGAGCAGGGGATAGGGGATCAGATATCTGCCCCCATCCACAGGCCCCTTTCACCTGGGTTCAGCCCCAGGATGGGCAGCACGTGTGGGAGGCAGATGGCACCCTCCCTCCTGGAGCTGCTTCCTTCAGGCCCAGGGAGGCTGGTCCACCTTCCCCAGCCCTTGCACCACTTAACTCCAACCCCTGTTCTCCTTGGGGCATTCAGTCCCCACACTGAGGGGCTTGGCGGCCTCAGCCCAGCATGGAGTGGTGGGGTCCTCCCAGCCGGGAGGCTGCCCCAAATAGTGATCCAAACCCCCAGGCTCCCAGTTTGTGTCTCGGGAAGAACTCTGACTCCTGGAGGCCAGCACAGAGACGGCCCGGGTACCACTCCCTGCCCCACCAGAATGTGCTTCGCCCACAGTGCCCGAGCTGAGCACAGAACACTCTTGGCACTCAGAATCTCTGGAGAAGCCAGATGCCATCAGGTGGGACAAGGAGTTGGGGGATGCCTGGCTTTTCTCTGAGGACCATACTTGTGCCCCCCAGGAGAGTTTTGGGGTCCCTGCCCCTCCTGAGCCCCATATCCCTCAGCCCCAGACCTGTGCACTGCCTCCAGGTGGCCGCGGCTCTGCTGCCCTGCTGGCCTCTCCCGGCACATTCCTTGGCACAAGTGGAGGGGCTGGGCCAGCTGGGCAGGCGGAGCTGCCCCAGGAGGACTAGGACACTCCCCCCACCAACCCAGGCCAAAACTTTGCAGCAACTCTAGAGCCTAGTCCCTCCTCTTCCTGCCACCAGCAATGCATCCGTGTTTTTGCTGCATGCACTCTGGGGCTTGCACCAGCAGTCACCCCCCAGCCTCTGCCCCTGAGATGGGTGCTGGAGACCCTGCTGGGCACAGGGCAAACCTGGCCCTAGTCCCTGCACCCCAGCAGAACAAAGATGGATGAGGGCCTCCCAGGGTATCCTTTGCTTGCTCCCACAAGTGGGATGGGGGAGTTCTCCCCTATCCTGAGTGTTGCCCATCTATCTGGGGAAGGAGTGAGGAATACACTGGGGTCTAGCTCCCCTCACGGTGCCTTCCCTTAGTAGTAGGGTTTGGAGATCTCTGGAGTGGGGTGTGTGCAGTTGCTGTGGGAATGGGGGAGGGACGGCTGGAGCAAGGTTCTTTACCTCTATTTCCCCAGAGAGGTGGTGTCAGAGCCCCAGAAGGTGAGCTTCCTTACCCAGAGCTTGGCGGGTGCTCCTAAGCTGGTGGGTCAGCAGGCCCAGGGCTCCACGGGCGGAGTCCGAGGCTGCTGCCAGCCAGGCTGATGGAGGAGAGGGGCCAGGCCTGGGCGGGGAGTGGGGAGACAAAGGGGAGCCAGGGAACAATCCCAGCCTTGTCCAGCCTCCAGGGAGCAGCACGGGGTGGCCCAGCCCCATTAGCAGGCAGCTCACTCGGCCGCCTGCACACAGCCAGCTCCTCTAGCACAACCCAAACTCCCTGTGCTGACTGGCTAGAATAGGCTAGGGGCCCAAGCCAGGATGTGGCCACGGTGCTGTCGAGTCCCCCCGGCGACTCAGAGCAGTTTCCTTGTTCCAGGTTCTCCCAGCAGTTAAGGACAGCTCTGCCTTAGGCTGGCAGAGGAACCCAAATCCCCAAATGCGGAACCTGTTTCAGAAGCCCTCTCTCACCATGCTTTGCTGCCTTTTAGCACCTGGTGCTGGGTAGGGCTCAGCAAACTGCCTGTGGTAATGTTGGTTCTACCATGCGGGATTCACCAGGCTCACCACCTCCCCATCCCACCCTGAACACAATTGGAAGTGCCAATCTTTGCAGGACAGGCACTTGAGGACTCAGAGGCTGGTTTCAAGGCTCACCTCCCCCACCCCCTTGAGGAAGAGGACCCAGCTGGTGACAGTGAACCAACCCCAGGCAGGGATGTTGCTGGCAGGAGATTTTCACTATCACCCCTGCAAAGGCACCGCCTCAGTTTACAGGGTCAAGGAGCTTGACAGTGTCTATCAAACCATCTCCAGGGCTTTCACTCAAATTGCCTGCTTCTTGTTCTGTTCCATCCACTTCAAAGAAGTCTTTCCAAAATGCATTTCAGGACGCCATCTTCAATGTCCCACCTCCCCACGAAACTTCTGTACAGACAGGCACCAGGAGACAGGGATTGGGCTTGGGGGCGTTTATTAAGTGATGCTTTAGTCTCAGTCTCTGCCAGCAACTGGGGGTGGGGTGACTCCACTCACCCCAGGATTTCCCAGACTTGCTGTTTTAGAGGAAAGAGGCAGGAAGCCAACTATCCTCTAAGCCACAGCTTGGGAAACTAGGCTAGTACTGGGGTGGGGGCAGCAGAGCTAAGACCCTCCACCCCCAGCCCGTGCTATCCTCCCAGCCTGAGGGGGAGGAGCTGAGGCAATTCTGGCCTCAGTCTCCCACACACAGCCCTGCTCTTGGTGCGCCATTCACTGCCCTGAGCTATTCATGATCTCTGCTCCCACATATTCACCTCGACACTCCAAAAGCCAGCCCCACACTCAGCCCCTTCAGGTCTTTAGTCCTGGGGAGGGCAAAAGGAGGGACAGAGGGCTCTGACTGAGCAGCTTCAAGGGGCCTCTCCTTTCTGCTGCCCACTGAATGCCAGCCCCTTGTCTTCAGCCCTCCCTTAGATAGGAAGCGGGGTGGTGGCCTCAGACTGCACCCCCTTTCTTCTCTTCCTGACATCCCATTCTCTCCCAGCACAGCAGCCAAGAGCACAAAGCACAGCACCTGTAGGGCTGGTGGGCACAGGAGCCCATGCTGGCACAGGCCAGATTGCCCGCAGCCCTAGGTGGGGCCTGCTCCCTGCCCTGGAAGCTAGACAGAGGGAGACAGAAAGCAGAAGTGGGGCAATGGGATGTGCAGCCCCTGTGGCAGGAGGAGGAGCACACGAACCCTGACCCTGCTATTCGGTGCAGGCCACACCAGGCCTTGCTTCTCTAAGAGCCCCTGTGGCTGGCTCCAGAGCTGCCTGGTCCCCATAAAGGGGGCTGAAAGGAGGATGGGTGATCCTTGAGGAGGGGAAGGGTCTGCAGAGAATCACTCAGACACCAGGTATTACCCGGCTCTTCCCCCAAGAACTGGAGGGTCCAAACTCCTGGCCCCAACCACTCTGCATCTTGGGTGAGGAAGAAGGGCCTTTTCTGCTGTTCCTTCCCCTCAGAGATCCAAGAACCCACTCCAGTGAAATGCAGGTGCCCATGCCTGCCACCCGCCCCTGGAGACAGCAGGGGAGCTGAGGCAGGAAGGCTGGCCAGGGGCCCACAAGACTCTCCTAATCCAAGCACTTTCCTCACTTTCCTAACGTCTTGGCAACAAAGGGACCCCACCCTCCCAGCCGGCTCCTGGGCCCTCCCTGCAGCCTCTGAGCAGCTAGGCCTCCGTCCTGTGTGCGTGCGTGAGTCTGCGTGTGGTGGGGTGACTACAGGCGCTGGTCCTGGCTGCCAGGGAGGGCAGGAGAGATCTGGAGTCAGCCCCACTGCAGGGCCTGGGGGTCAGTATCAACCAATCTCCTTCCACTGCTTGTAGAAGTCCAGAACATTCTTGATATCCACGCTGGCGTGGGCAGCGGCCTGCAGGGCTGCCTGTGGAATGGGAGGAGGAAAGATGGAGAGGGTCTGACCTCCTGAACTGAGGAGCAAATCATTGAGGCGCTGGGGAAGGAGTGATGGAAGAGAAAAATGCAGCTATGTGGAGGGTCTGGGGATGGAGTCTGCTCTGCTACCTCATCCCTATTCCACACCATCCCCCCAACTCACCCATGACCCACCTGCATGGGGCCTGAAAGCACGCTGGGGTTGTCCAGTGGAAGGCCTGTGATGATGGTCACCATGCCGCTCGGATCCTCCTCACCTGCCCCCTGGGTCAGAGTCAGCTGTTTGCAGCTGTCCAGGATCTTATAGAGAGTCCTGGGGATAGGGGGTGGAGGGGAAGATGGGCCAAGACCCAGCATTAGCACAGCCCAAACACCAGGATCTCCAGGGGACAGGGGCAGCTAGGGGCAGCTGGGGGCTGGAAGGGCAGCAAGCGGCGGTGGGCCCTGGAAGCTGGCCCTGGAGACACTATGGGGAGCCGGCAAAGGTGCGATGAGGGAAAACACCAAGCCTGAGCATCGCAAGGCCCGAAGAGGCTGATCCATCTGCCTACAGAGGAAAAGCTCAGGTGCTGGGGCAACTTCGTACTCCCCGCAAGGTGAGGCCTGCAGGAGGGCCCCGGCAGGCTACGTGTGGAGCCTCAGAATTCTCCAGCCCTACCCGTTCTCCCTAGGAATGCTCATGGAGGAGCAAGGCAGGTGGCTTGACTGAGGTTCTAGGGGTGAGGGCTAAACTGTTACCAGGCATCTGCATCCTGCCTCTTCAGCTTATGCCGCTCAAAGCTCTTTCCCACCTCTTTCTGGCAGCGAATGTACCTGCAGAGGAGATGTGCGAGTGGAGGTCAGGAGCAGGGGACTGGCAGGGCGCCTTACATGAAGCAGTCCGTTGTGGCTCTGGGGGCCTGGTTTTGCGGGTGGGGGTGGGGAACATGTCTCTCCCACCACAGCTTTGTTTGGAGCCATTCTTAAGTGGCTTCCTGGCTGCTGGGCCCAGCTCACTTTTTCTCCTGATAACATCAATTATTTGGTTCCTCTCAGGGGAGGAGCTGAGAGGGGAGAAGCAGCAGATGCTTTTCAAGTCAGGGCTTCTGGAGACAAGGTCCAAACAATCAGGCCTTGTGCAGCTTCCTGGCCAGGCAGAGCAGATGCAGAGGAGGGGGTGGGCCAGCTAGCAGGGAAAAGGAAGCTTTCTTCTTATTCCCTACACCCTCTGCCTAGTCCTCCTCCGGCCCCAAAGGCCAGAAGGGCAGGCCTGTACTGGCTCAGCATCTGCTACATGCTGCCAGCTGCCCCTCCCTGGCTGGCTTCAGTCTCACCACTCTCTCAGCTCAGCGGGGCCTGGAAGAAGGCCTTCACACTCTGAGAAACCTGATCACCTGTCCCAACCCTAAAGCAGGAGAAATTCCTATGAAGTCTAAAGCTGGGGGAAGGAGGTCTGCTCCCTTCTCCCCAGTGGGTGCTGATCACAGGCTTGTCGCAGAGGAAGGACAGCAGCTCAGTGCTACCCACAGGGCTCCTGGCCCCTTTGGTCACCCTCTATTTCAGCACCTACAACCTTGACTTCTGATTATCTCTGGTATCACTGCCCATGCAGTGAGCTGACTGTGAGTAGAGATGGGTATGTATGTGTCTTACCCATAGGGAGCAAGCAGCTCATAAGCATGTGTCGTCCGAAAGACAGATCCAGGGCTCAGCACAAGTCCAGCCAGGCCTGCACTCACCTGTTTCCTTTTTTAAACTCTGCCTCCAGGTACCGAATCCCATCCCGGGCCCCTGGGTGTTCCTTCTTCAGCAAATCCAGGCCATCGATCACTGGTGGGCAAGGTGGGGGTAGGAAAGGACAAAACAGATAAGCTCCGACTGCTGTGACAAGGGGCTCTGGAGGAAGTATCTGAGCTCACCTCAGTACACTCTTCAGGCAGAGAAGGGACCCTGGCTCCAGAGAGGGCTCCCAAAGTTCTCTGAAAATGTGACCTTCCGCCAGCAATATACTTGGCAATTTACCAAGTGCTTTCACATTATATTCACTTACATTTTCTGTTTCTCCCAACTGTCTTGTGAGGCAGAACAGGGATTGTTATGTCCATTTCACAGATGAAGTGACGGGTTCATAAAGGTGGTAAGACTTGACTAAGGTGACTGTGTATAAACTGGGCCCAAATAAGGTCTCCTAATCCCAAGCCCAGAATCTCCTTTAGCCATACTCTATCTGTCCCCTTATCTCTCCAATGTACTTACCTGTCCTTGGGATGATGACAATGAAGCGGCCACTGGTGGCCAGTTGGCGGATGACAGGGAGATGGTGGCAGAGGGCCTGGGTGTCGGGGACGAGGTAGGGAGACATGGCTGACTGGGCCTTGGGCTGCTGCAGGCTGCCCTCCAGCTGAGACACTTCGAGCTGGTGAGAGAGGGCAGGGTGGGCACAGCTGCGGGGGACCCCTGCAGCCAGGCTGGGGGAAGAGTGGTGCTCAAGGTGGCTCTTATAGGGCTCCTCCTGTTAAGGGGATCAGAGGACCCTTTCTATCAATGGCTTTGGGGGGAAAGTAGACAGAAGTAAGGGTTAAAGAGAAAGGGAGAGACAGAAGTGAAGGCAGAAAGGAGGCACATGGGTGAATGAAGAGTGAGTAGTAAGGAGGGTGATCTGGGAGAAGTGGAGGGACACAGAGGCAACAGAGCAGGGGGACTGCAGCGGAAGGGGGAGACCTGCCAGTAAGGTTGAAGCAAAAGCTCTACCAAGTGCAGAAGAAGCACTTGGGCCCTGATTTCCTACCTGAAGTCGTAGCTGAGCCATGTCTCTCATGAGCCTGTTCCGACGAGCTTCCTCCTGTGCCTATGAGGGAAACAACGAGCTATAAGGAGCTGGGGTACACATTCCCTTCTCCAGTCATCAGGAAGACCAAGAGGGTTTCCTGGGGTCTCAGTGTGACCTCATGCAAAGTCACTCTCTAGCACTGCTGCTAAATGAGGGGAGGAGAGCCATGGAAGAACAAATATTCTTCTGCTGCACTCTGAACACTTCCATTACCAACCCGAGGCAGGTCATGATGTTCCAGGCCCTGCAGGGGACGGGGAGCAGACAGCCATGTGCCGTTGCCATGCAGGACATCACCTGGCTGTGCCTCAGGATTCAATCTCTGCTCTTCTCAATCTGGTCTCCCCTCCCAGGAGATCCTACCCAAGCACCTCCTCACCTTCTACCCCCATCCACTTGCTAACATCTTCCAAATCTGCAGATTCAGCCCAAGCCTGACCATCCTGAGCTCCAGATCCACACATCCAACTGCCTACTCAGCAGCCCCATCTGCTCCTCAGAACCTGCGTCTCTTCCTCTAGTGTTCCCTAGCCTAGTAAATAAACCACAGTCTGCCCAAGTCAGAAAGTTCAGGGTTGGCTTTGAGTCTTCCCTCTCTCTCAGCCTCAGAAGTTATCAGCTTCCCTGTCCTGTCAATTGTGCCCCCTAAACAGTGTGCAAATCCTCCCACCTCCACTGTGAAACCCCAGTCTAAGCCAACACCTCTCCTTGACTACTGTAACAAACACGTACTGGTCTCTGCCTCTAATTCAATCCCTTTTCTCTACCTACAACGAAGGCAATCTTTTAAAAACCATCTGATGCCCACTATAGCCCTACCTAAGTCTTCTCATCCCTTTCCTCTGTATTCTGGGTAAAGTCCAAATTCCTTAGTGTGGGCTAAAAGATGAGGTTAAGGATGGGGACTTTATCCTGTAAGATACGGGGAGCCACTGAAGACTCTTTTTAGTATGCTTTGCTTTTTTTTTTTTTTTTTTGAGACAGGGTCTCACTCTGTCACTCAGGCTGGAGTGCAGTGCCATAATTCCCGTTTGCTGCTACCTCTGCCTCCCGGGCTCAAATGATCCTCCTGCCTCAGCCCCCCAACCAGCTGGGACTACAGACACATGCCACCATGCCTGGCTAAGTTTTGTATTTTTTGTAGAGAGTGGGTTTCACCATGTTGCTCAGGCTGGTCTCAAACTCCCGGGGCTGAAGCAATCTGCCCGCCTTGGCCTCCCAAAGTGCTGGGATTACCGGTGTGAGCCACAGCGCCTGGCCCACTTAAGACTCTTTGATGACCAAAGTGGCATCATCAAAGTGGTGCTTTAAAATTTTAATCTTGGCTGGGTGCGGTGGCTCACACCTGTAATCTCAGCACTTTGGGAGGCCAAGGCAGGCGGATCACCTAAGGTCAGGAGTTCGAGAGCAGCCTGGCCAACATGGCAAAACCCTATCTCTACTAAAAATACAAAAATTAGCTTGGCGTGGTGTCGCGTGCCTGTAATCCCAGCTACTTGAGAGGCTGAGGCAGGGAAATTGCTTGAACCTGGACAGCAGAGGTTGCAGTGAGCCGAGACAGAGCCACTGTACTACAAACTGGGCGACAGAGCAAGACTCCATCTCAAAATAAATAAAATAAAATAAAATAATAAAATATTAATGCTGGGGCCAGGCATGGTAGTTCACACCTGTAATCCCAGCATTTTGGGAGGCTGAGGTCAGGAGTTCGAGACCAGCCTGGCCAACATGGTGAAACCCTGACTCTACTAAAAACACAAAAATTGGGGCTGAGCACAGTGGTTCATGCCTGTAATCCCAGCACTTTGGGAGGCTGAGGCGGGTGGATCACGAGGTCAGGAGTTCGAGACCAGCCTGACCAACATAGTGAAATCCTGTCTCTACTAAAAATATAAAAATTAGCCAGTCGTGGTGGCATGTGCCTGCAATCCCAGCTACTCGGAAGGCTGAGGCAGGAGAATCGCTTGAACCCGGGAGGCGGAAGTTGCAGTGAGCCAAGATCATGCCATTGCACTCCAGCCTGCACAACAAGAGCAAAACTCTGTCTCAAAATAAATAAATAAATAAAAATACAAAATTAAAATTAAATATAATATTAATCTTGGGGTCAGGCACTGTAGCTCACGCCTGTAATCCCAGCAATATGGGAGGCCAAGGCAGGAGGACTGCTTGAGCTCTGGAGTTTGGGACCACCCTCAGCAATACAGCAAGATCACATTTCTACAAAAAAAATATATATTTTTTTTATCTGAAAAATTAATCAAGCCTGTAGTCCTAGCTACTCAGGTGGCTGAGGCAGGGGGACTGCTTGAGCCTAGGAGTTCAAGGCTGCAGTGAGCTATGGTCATGCCACTGCATTTCAGCCTGGGTCAACAGAGCAAGACCCTGTGTCAAAAAAAGAAAAAAATTCTCATTCTCATCATGAGACAACATCACACAAACCCAAATTGAGGGACACTATGAAATAACTGACCAGTACTCTTCAAAAGTGTCACACCAGGAAAGAGAAGGAAAAACTGAGAACTGTCAGAGATTGCATGAGACCAAGGATACATGACAGTCAAACATACTGTGGGTCCTGGACTGGATTACAAAGAGAAAACACACATTAGTAGGAAGACTAGGGAAAGAGGAATAAAGTCTACAGTTTCTCCAGCCTGGGTGACAGAGCAAGACTCCATCTCAAAAAAAAAAAAAAGAAGAAAAGAAAAGAAAATGTAGAAAGACAAAGGAACATTCCCAAGGTTGGAAAGTACAGTCAATGGTAGAGCCAGGGCTCTGGAGTTGGACACACTGTGGAGTTCTTATCCTGGCTCTTTCTGCTGCTTTAGAGACTTAGCTTCTCTGTAGGCCAAGTGGGCACTAGGAGTTGTGGGGGCTGTAGTAACTCCACTCTCAACCCCCTGCAGAGTCCTGCACAACAAAGAACTGTCCTGCCCAAAGTGCCAAGAGTGTCCCCTTGAGAAAGTGTAGACGAATGGAAGCAGAAGGCCAGAGCCTAGGTGACAGCCATTTTCTCTTGCTCTTTTTTTTTTTTTTTTTGAGGCAGGGTCTCACTGTCACCCAGGTTGGAGGGCTGCGGCAAGATCTTGGCTCACTGCAGCCTCAACCTCCTGGGAGAGTCATTTTCTGACGGGCCCTGTGGGCAAACTGGTAAGCAAGGGAGGCACCACAAACTCTTCCCACTGCAGAACTCAAGCCCATGAGTTGCTTTTAGACTAAAATGGTAATTGTGAAACCCCTTATTCAAGAGAGGGGGATGGGGGCACTTGTGTAAAAGCCCCCCCAGAGAACTAGTGCAGGTGAGTGGGATCGGCCTGGACCCAAGAAGAGGGAGCTGTGCTAATCTGAGACTCTGACATCACCAACCCAGCATTTCAAACAGATGTGGGCCTACGTATTCCTCAGAGGGAAAGCCTACCTTCAGAGGTCCCATCAGCAGGTACTACAGCCCCCGCAACTCCTAGTGCCCACCTGGCCTACAGAGAAGCTAAGTCTCTAAAGCAGCAGAAAGAGCCAGGATAAGAACTCCACAGTGTGTCCAACTCCAGAGCCCTGGCTCTACCATTGACTACTTTCTGATCTTGGGAATGTTCCTTTGTCTTTCTACATTTTCTTTTTTTTTTTTTTTTTTGAGATGGAGTCTTGCTCTGTCGCCCAGGCTGGAGTGCAGTGGCACGATCATGACTCACTGCAACCTCTGCCTCCCGGGTTCAGGTGATTCTTCTGCCTTAGCCTCCCGAGTAGCTGGGACTACAGGCACCCGCCACCATGCCCAGCTATTTTTTGTATTTTTAGTAGAGACGAGGTTTCACCATGTTGGCCAGGCTGTTCTTGAACTCCTGACCTCAAGTGATCCGCCCACCTTGGCCTCCCAAAGTGCTGGGATTATAGGCGTGAGTCACAGCGCCCAGCCTACAGTTTCTTATCTATAAAATGGAGAATGCAAACACCTACCTCACTGGGCTGCTGCAAGGGTTAAATGAGATGTCACATGCAAACCAGGCTGTGCACAGAGAAAGCTCATGATAAACGTGATGACAACACTCCTCTGACTGGGGATAAGCCCTTTGGGGTAAAAGCCTGTGACTCAAGCAGAGGAGGAGGCAGCCCCAGCAAGCAACATGGCCTGTGTCTAGCTTGGCCTGTGGAGTCTAGCACCACATGAGAAGGGCTTGCAGGTACTCCCTGCCCCCGACAGGAGGAGTGTCTTCAGGAGCTTTAGGCTGGAGGAAATGCCTGCAAAAACTAACGTTTTTTGAAGCCGTCTAACTTCCCCATAATTATTTTTGTAACCCCCCCCACCCCCGCTGCCCCATGTCTTCCCCTATGGACTAGCAATAAAAGCCTTAACACAAAAGGTTTGTTTTTAACAGAATGTGCTTGTTTATAAGACAGTAAGGAAGGGAGTTTCTGGGGAGCTTTTGCCCCTTTCCAGCCAAGCAGAATGCCCACAAGAAATGGCACTCAGACAGGGTGGGGAAGCTGCTGGCCCTGGGACGGGTGGAAAGGAAGAATGTGGAGGAGGGGATTGGCTTGAGATGAAGAAGAAACCCTGAGGGGTTGCTGAGACACATCATACTTCTTGTGCCACACACTAACACCCCAAATGTACTGGTGCCACTTAGCTCAGGGTGGTGTATTGGGAAACATGCCCAGAGCTGTGCAGGCCCCACTGTGAAAACCAGATTGCTGCCCACAAGAGAAAGGACGGTCTTGTTCACTGCTGTAACCCCAGTGCCTAGAATACTGTCATGTCTGGCACAAAGTGGGTTCTTGATAAATATTCGTGGAATGAATTACTGGATGGAAAAGAGGTAACACAGGCCACTTTCCATCCTTTGGGGCCCCTGTGGGATGGGACCATGTCTGGGATGGGAAGGTTCCTTCACGGCCCCTTATACCAGGAGCCCTCCACTCCCTTCTGTTCCTCAGTCTTTATCCCTCTTAAATGAAAGGGAATAGACGGAACATTTGCTAAGCACACACATACTCTGTAAGACAATGTGCAAGGCACCTCATATCCACTATTATTCCATCTTCAAAAAACTCCATAAAGTGGATTCTATTTGTTCCCACAAAACTGACAAGGAAACTGGCTTGGTGGGGTTAAGTGACTTGATCAATTCATAGACTAAGAGGTGACAGAGATGGCCTCAACTCCAGGTCAGTCTGGGTACAGCTCTTGAGCTAGGCAGCCTCTGCTCAAAGCCCCTCTCAGACCAGGCGTGGTGGCTCACGCCTGTAATCCCAGTAGTTTGGGAGGCCAAGGCAAGCAGATCACAAGGTCAAGAGATCAAGACCATCCTGGCCAACATGGTGAAACCCTGTCTCTACTAAAAATACAAAAATTAGCTGGGCGTGGTGGCGCACGCCTGTAGTCCCAGCTACTCGGGAGGCTGAGGTAGGAGAATCGCTTGAACCTGGGAGCCGGAGGTTGCAGTGAGCTGAGACCACGCCACTGCACTCCAGCCTGGCGACAGAGCAAGACTCCGTCTCAAAAAAAAAAAGCCCCCTCTCAGTCCCTGTCTATCAGTCTTATCCCTTAGTCCCTCCCAGGCCTCCCTCCCAGCCTTCCCTCCCCTCTTCCTAGGCATGTTACTAATGTCCTTCAGATGGAGACCACCAGTGGGTCTGAGCCTCTTGCCCTGGTTTCTCAGTAAGCCCAATGGGAGCATAGCTGACGGGGAGGGGAAGGCCTGACTCACCATTCGGAACTGTGCCTGGGCCTGCTGCAGCAGGCTCTCCTGCTCAGACTGGGCAATGCTGACGAAGATGCCAACCTCTGGGTTGAACTGCAGGATGCTGCCTTGCAGGCGGGCGATGAAATGACCAAAGCTGCGGATGCAGCAGATGCGCACCACTGACTGTGGGGAGATACAGGAGCCCAGCGCCGCTGAGCAGGGCCCTCTAGAGCCACCCTGCCCTCCAGGACCCCCCACTTCCTCCCTCCCACCTCCCTGCTGGCCCAGCCACCTTAGCAATGAGGGCTCTAGGGGAAGACTTGTGGTGTATGGGGTGGAAAGGAGAAACACTAAGGCCCAGAGCCTCTAACTGCCAGAAAACGAGTAGGTACAGCAAGGAAACTCCTAGGAGAACCACAGAACCAGGACTTGGGCTAAGAAACAAGAGCAAAGGGCACTGGGCTGGAAGTGAGGAGACCTGGATTCTAATGCCATCTCTCTCCTAATGCTTCTCACATGCTCCAGGAGACCAAACTAGACCACATTTTCCAATTTTTTTGGGACAGAATCTCGCTTTGTCACCCAGTCTGGAGTGCAGTGGTGTGATTACAGCTCACTGCAGCCTCTACCTCCTGGGCTCAAGCCATCCTCTTGCCTCGGCCCCCGAGTAGCTGGGACTACAGGCGCGCACCGCCATGCCCAGCTAATTTTCGTATTTTTTGACAGAAATGAGGTCCTGCCATATTGCCCAGGCTGTTCTTAAACTCCTGAGCTCAAGGGATCCACCTGCCTTGGCCCAAAGTGCTGGGATTACAGAGGTGAGCCATTACACCTGGCCCCAACTTATTTTTGTGGTCAGCAAAACCCTTCTTCCCTCTCAAATAAAAATCTTATGTAGAACTCTAAAATATAAACCAGAGCCAAGCAGCTCTGGTTGGAGAGGAAGCAGCCAGGTGGTTCGTGTATGCCAGGACCGGGTGGCCTGTCTGCTTGGCTTCCCTCTGCTGCCCCCAAATGGCCCATGTGGTGATGGAGATTTAAGGGTGAAAGTTGCTGGACTAAGGGGGCAGCACATTCCCTTCCAGCTCTAACTTTCTATGATTGTTTCATGTTCAGCTCAGAGCAGGCTGGGCCCAGAGTTAGAAAAGAGACTGATAAGATTTCAAAGCCCTAATAACTATTTGTTCTGCCCTTTACAGAAGGCAGAGAAAGGAGGGGGGTGGTTGTTCTACAATAGTAGAAACTAAGAATGGCAGACCTTTAGAAGGACATCCTGCCAAGGCAGGAAAAAAGCTAAAATGGCTCACTGAATGAAGAAGGAAGCATAGCCTGTAGCCCCAAGGACACTGTCCCTGTCTGGGTGGAAGAGGGCATCCTGCCCCCTCCCTCCCCAGACCTGAACCCGTTTGCCGCTGTGTGTGACTGACAAACAGCTGTGGCATAAGAAATGCTATCCTTACCTCCTCTAAGGTGCTGAGCAGGGGCCGATCTGTGTCAAAGTTAAAGCGTCTGTGGGCAGCTCGGAGCGGGGGCAGGTTACGAAGAGCCATGTCCTCCGGGAGCAGAAGGCTAGAGGGGAGGTCAGGCAGTTCACAACCTTCAAGAAGATCTTGGACCTCAGGACACAAGGCCAGGCCTGGGCAGAAGAAGGACACGTAAGACCATCTGTTCTGTGGGAACTCCCAGTCAGAGAGACACAGCCCTTCCCTTTGGGAATTATCAGGCTGATGAGACGATGAGACAGGACATACCCTAGGACAATGGGGAGAGATGGAGGGAGTGAAGGAAAGAGAGATGGACACGTAAGAGCCAGTCAGGCAGAGCAGAGGGGCTCAGGAAGAACAAGGATGGCTCAGGTTAGGAAGGCTTCCTGACAGAAGGGACAATTACATTGGGATGGAAATGAGAGGAGGGGCTCAGGATGAATGAATAGCCCTTGGCAAGTCTTAGGGGGTAGGAGCAGGTGGAGTTTTCCAGCTGGAAGGTGGTAGGAGGAGATGAGCCAGACAAATAAACTTGGTAGATCAAAGTCAATTCTCAATGACCACAGACATCAATGCAACAGCAGCAGCTAGGTCTGGCTCCCAGGGCCCTCTCACTCTGCCCTTACCTTCCCCAGGGAGCACACTCCCTTGCTGACCAGGTCACCTGCCCACAGTGCAGCAGTGTTGGGGTGGGAAACCGGAGAGGCCTAGACCACACAATGACTGCTGTGTGCTAGGGAGGCTGGCAGTGAATCCCATTAACCTCCTTACCCCAATGGCTGGGTTATGGGGAGGCGGGATGGGCTTAGTAGGGCCATTGAGAGAGAAAAGAAAGGAGGGTAGTGCCAGGGACCTACTCACCAGACTCCTGGAGTTCGCCAGCAGCAGGCAACAGATTCAGCAATACAGACAGGCGGTTCCACAGACTTTGAGAGCTCTGGGGAGAGAGAAGGGAGAGGAGGCCTTCAGCCAGAGACAGTGGTGAACAGCAGTGAGCAAGGAAAGCACCACCCTGGAGGATCTGGCCTATGTTCAGAGGCCTATGGGGGTTTGATTTAAAAACTAACAAAAAAAGTCTGGGCAACAAGGCAAAACCTTCTCTCTAAAAAAAAAATACAAAAATTAACTGGGCTGGCTGGACATGGTGGTTCATGCCTTTAATCCCAGCACTTTGGAAGGCCAAGGTAGGCGGATCACCTGAGGTCAGGAGTTGGAGACCAGCTTGGCCAATATGATGACACTTCATCTCTACTAAAAACACAAAAAAATTTAGCCGGGCACGGTGGCAAGTGCCTATAATCCCAGCTACTTGGGAGGCTGAGGCAGAAGAATTGCTTGAACCCAGGAGGCAGAGGCTGCAGTGAGCTGAGACTCTGCCATTGCACTCCAGCCTGGGCAATGAGAACGAAATTCCTTCTTGAAAAAAAAAAAAAAAAAAAAAAAAAATTAGCCAGGCATGGTGGCATGCGCTTGTAGTACCAGCTACTGGGCAGGCTGAGTTGGGAGAATCACTTGAGCCCGGGTTGAGGCTGCAGTGGGAGCTGAGGTACGCCACTGCACTCCAGCCTGGGCAACAGAGTAAAACCTTGTTTCAAAACAAAACAAAAAAAGCCACATTCGGACCGGGCACGGTGGCTCATGCCTGTAATCCCAGCACTTTGGGAGGTTGAGGCAGGCAGATCACTTGAGGTCAAGAGTTTGAGACCAGCCTGGCTGAGCTTTTTCACCAGCTGAATACTTCATGAAAGGAGAAAGCAGGCCGGGCGCGGTGGCTCACGCCTGTAATCCCAGCACTTCGGGAGGCTGAGGCAGGCGGATCATGAGGTCGGGAGATCAAGACCATCCTGGCTAACACAGTGAAACCCCATCTCTACTAAAAATACAAGAAATTAGCCAGGCGTGGTGGCGCCTGTAGTCCCAGCTACTCAGGAGGCTGAGGCAGGAGAATGGTGTGAACCCGGGAGGCGGAGCTTGTAGTGAGCCGACATCGCTCCACTGCACTCCAGCCTGGTTAACAGAGCGAGACTCCATCTCAAAAAAAAGAGAGAAAGCAGCAAAACCACAAGGACTTTCTGGATCTAGGTAGTAGGAAAAGCCAGGGTGTTAAAGGACGTTGCTTCTCTACGTCTAGCAGTAACCTATCCTTCCAGCCCTGCCATGTGCCCATACTGGAACACCTCTCTGGAGATGTGACTCAGCATCTCCATCTTCAGCACACTTCCCTCAGTGACTAATGACTAACTAACTGTCATCAAACATAAGCACACACCCAAGAGTGCACCTGGCCCTGACCCAAACCCTCTCATGTAGGGACTGGGGCGACCCACAGGGAAGAGAGTCTTCCACAGCAGGGCAGGTATGCCCCTAGAAGAAAACATTGAACAAATGCCTCTGGGAATTAGAAGTTCAAGGCTGACACTCTGAACCTGAGAAGGAAGGGAAAGCTACCATGGCCCCACCCAGCCTCCATGGCAGCCGGCTTGACAAGAGCTCGGTCCTGTTGTGTGACTCTCCTTAAGCTGTTTCCCCTGCCTAGGACATCTTCACAACTCTTGTCAGAAGTTGCCATCTCTTCTGTCACTATCCTCTACTCAGTGCTCTCTCCCTTCTCTGGATTCTTTGGTATTTATCAAGTTTGGTCCTTGAACACATACTTCTACTGGCATTACTTATAATGGCCGACATTATGCCCAGCTTTGGGGATACAAAGCAAAATAAGCAGCTCACTCATTGTTCCCTGGCCACAGGCTTTGTGAGGGCCAAGACCATGCCTAATCCTTCCCTGTCAAAGCATAAGGGCCCAGCACAGATAGGTGCTTAATTGCTTGGCAATAATTCTTGCCTTGGCCATCTGGGGGGATCCTCAGGCCCCATCCTGGCTCATCCCCTCCTCCAAGACCCTGGGACCTGACAGGGGCAATGGAGTGGACTGACACACCTGTGCACACACGATGATGAGGTCGGGATTGGTCCGAAGCCAGTCCAGGAAGACTTTCACAGCAGGAAGCAGGCCTTCGGCCATCAGGACCTGAAGCTTCTCCTGGATGCTGCGCTCATTCCGACAGGAGCGTCCACTGGACTCACTCCCCTCCGACTCAGAGCCCTCCTCAGAGGCTGGGGAGTGGGTGAATGGAAGAGAAAAAACTAGGATAAACAAGAGACACTTGGCAGCAGGCCTCAGCTCTGTGCAGGGAGCATGCTTCCACCTGGCCTGGGCCCTTCCAAGGAATTCGGAGATGAAAAATCTGGGGAATCACTTACAGGCCGAATCACTTACAGCCCTTTATTCAATTTTTCCAGGCCCACTAACTCTTGTTTTTTAATCTCCTCCAATTCATTTTACCAAGGTTGCTTTTTAAATATGGTACCTTTTAAATATGATTCTTACAGACTCTAGTAATTTGTGATGTTGATCTACAGCTATTCATTCAACCAGGATTTATAAAGTGCCTACTCTGTGCTGGAAGGCAGGGCAGATAATTAGAGGGGAGCTCCAAGGGAGGGAGAAAAGCAAGGGGTACGGTTTTAAAAGAGTTACTTTCAATTCCTAGCTCTTCTACTTTGCAAGTGAGAACACTGGGCAGGTCCCTTCACATCTCTGAGCATCAGCTTCCTCATTTCTGTCATTCACTCAGTCATTCGATAGTTCTTTTTTTTTTTTTTTTTTTGAGACGGAGTCTCGCTCTGTCGCCCAGGCTGGAGTGCAGTGGCCGGATCTCGGCTAACTGCAAGCTCTGCCTCCCGGGTTTACGCCATTCTCCTGCCTCAGCCTCCCGAGTAGCTGGGACTACAGGCGCCCGCTACCTCGCCCGGCTAGTTTTTTGTATTTTTTAGTAGAGACGGGGTTTCACTGTGTTAGCCAGGATGGTCTCGATCTCCTGACCTCATGATCCGCCCGTCTCGGCCTCCCAAAGTGCTGGGATTACAGGCTTGAGCCACCGCGCCCAGTATTCGATAGTTCTTAAGTCCCACCCATGTGCCAGGCACTGTGTTAGTTACTGGGGATACAGCAATAAGTAAGATATATTCTGTCCTGCCCTCAAGCAGTTCGGACTCTAACTGGGGAGACAGACAAACCAACAGGCAACCTCACCAGAGTGGGAAAGGACTGGAGGCTGCAGAGGTGCAGGTGGCCGCAGGAAGCAAATCTAACATACCCTTGAAGGAGTCCCAGACCAAATGAATGACTTTTAAGCTAAAATCTAGGGGGGCAAGTAAGAATTAGCTAAGTGAGGCCAGGCGCGGTGGCTCAAGCCTGTAATCCCAGCACTTTGGGAGGCCGAGACAGGCGGATCACGAGGTCAGGAGATCGAGACCATCCTGGCTAACACGGTGAAACCCCGTCTCTACTAAAAAATACAAAAATCTAGCCGGGCGAGGTGGCGGGCGCCTGTAGTCCCAGCTGCTCGGGAGGCTGAGGCAGGAGAATGGCGTAAACCCGGGAGGCGGAGCTTGCAGTGAGCTGAGATCCGGCCACTGCAGTCCAGCCTGGGCAACAGAGCAAGACTCCGTCTCAAAAAAAAAAAAAAAAAAAGAATTAGCTAAGTGACAGACTGGGAGCAAGGGAGGAAAAGCACGTGCCAGACAGACAGAACACTATGTATGGAAGTTTGGAGGGGGCCCGGCGCGGTGGCTCAAACCTGTAATCCCAGCCCTTTGGGAGGCCGAGACAGGCGGATCACGAGGTCAGGAGATCGAGACCATCCTGGCTAACACGGTGAAACCCCGTCTCTACTAAAAAATACAAAAAACTAGCCGGGCGAGGTGGTGGGCGCCTGTAGTCCCAGCTACTCAGGAGGCTGAGGCAGCAGAATGGCGTAAATCCGGGAGGCAGAGCTTGCAGTGAGCTGAGATCCGGCCACTGCACTCCAGCCTGGGTGACAGAGTGAGACTCTGTCTCAAAAAAAAAAAGTGTGGAGAGGCTGGGCATGGCGGCTCACACCTGTAATCCCACCACTTTGGGAGGCCGAGGCAGGCAGATCACCTAAGGTCAGGAGTTTGAGACCAGCCTGGCCAACATAGTGAAACCCCGTCTCTACTAAAAATACAAAGATTAGCCGGGCATGGTGGCACACGCCTGTAGTCCCAGCTACTTGGGAGGCTGAGGCAGAAGAATCACTTGAACCTAGGAGGCGGAGGCTGCAGTGAGCCTAGATCGTGCTGCTGCACTCCAGCCTGGGCAACAGAGTGAGACTCTGTCTCCAAAAAATATATATATAATATATATAATATATTTTTTATGTATATTATATATGTTATATATATTATATATTACATATTTTATATATTTTTCATATATATAATATATATTATATATTATATATTTTTCATATATATATATTACAAACACACAAATTAGCCAGGCGTGATGGCGCATGCCTGTCATCCCAACTACTCAGACGGCTGAGGCAGGAGAATCGCTTGAGCCTGGGAGGCAGTGGTTGCGGTGAGCCAAGATCACGCCACTGCACTCCAGTCTCAGCGATAGGGTAAGACCCTGTCTTTAAAAAAAAAACAATAAAAAAACTTTGGAAGTAAAAGACAGCCTAGAGTAGGGATGACAATTCTTATACCACAGGACTGCTATGAAGGTTAAATAAAACACCACCCTAGAACAACACAGGGTAGCCTTAACAAAGAGTTGCTGCTACTAAATGGGTACTCTCTTTGCAGGGAAGATCCTCAAGAGAGAAGTCTCACTCTAACGCACCTGCCCCGGTGGGTACCAGATGGTACTGGGGAAGGAAGCTGCAGCTGCAATTGTGTAGGGAGGAAAGCCCCAAACCCACAGGGCAGGGTGAAGTGCAAGAGAATTAAAACCAACAAATGGGTTGGGAGCTGGGAATAAGGAAGTGAACAGGAGAGCGGATCCTCAGGAAAAAACTCATGGGCTACACCATAGGCAGAGGGCCAAAGGGAAGGGTAGAGATGAAAGGTCATTCACATACAGAGGAAAGTGGCCTCTCTGGTGAGTGTCTGTGGCATGGAGGTGCGGACCAGAACAGGATGATGAAGTGGTCCAAATACCTGGCTCTGAAGGCTTGTCTACATCCCCATTGACACAAGGCCTATGGCTGGCCGAGGTATGAGGGTCGGTGGTGGGCTGGAGGAGCAGGTTGCTAAAGGTGGGGGCCAGTCGGAAGCAGCGCTTAGTCTGGAACATCTGGGTGGACATGGCTTGTAGATTGCTGGCAATGCTAGCCTCACTGGGGCCCAGTGGGCCATTGAGGGAATCGGGAGCCTCTGATCTGCCCTGAGGGGGCTCCAGGGTTGGTGACCGTGTCCCCTCCTCTTCCTCCATATCTTCCAAGTCTGATCGGGACTCCTGGCTATTCATCTCCGAGTCTGTTTCAGCATCAAAGGCCGTTCCCCCACCTTCAAGACTCTTGTCAGAGCCACTGTCTGAGCCCTCACTGGCCCGGGCTGAGTCATGGCTTGAGTCCGATTCAAAGCCTTCACTCAGGTCACTGTCATCACCAGCTTTGGGTGGGTGGCGGCGACGGCGGAGGCAGGAGAGGCGGGAGAACTTACGGCTCTTTCTGCCCTCACCCACTTGGGGTACTATAGGAGGAGGCTCAGGATCTGGCTCCTCCTCTTTCTCCAGAGGTTCCTTGGACTCTGGCTCATCTGCGGAAAGAGGAAGGTCAGGTGGAGCCCGAGGAACAGGTAGAGCCTGGATGCTGGAATGTGCTCTCCAACACCACTTCCCCCCAAGTCTGTGTTCCTTTCCTTCATCCCCATGCCCCACACCAATCTTTCCATAGTGATGATCTCCCCCATTCTCCCACCTGTGCCATCACTCTGGAATGCCGGGACAGGATTCTCGCCCTCTTCCAGCTCAGCTTGCAGCCGTATGTTGACATGATTGACGAGGTGGGAGAAGAGGGCCAGGGTGAAGGCAATGGCTGCACTGTACTGCTTGGATCCTGAAGTTAGGAAAGCCAGGCATTAGGGGCCTAGGGCCCTGATGGGGAGCAGGCACCATTAATTCCAACTACATCTCATTTGTTCTCAACTCTTCCAAGGATCCAACTACTCATCAAAGATTTTTTTTTTTTTTTAAACTTTTTAGAGACAAGGGTCTCACTATGTTGTCCAGGCTGGGTCTTGAACTCCTGGGCTCAAGCAATCAGCCCGCCTCAGCCTCCCAAAGTGCTGGGATTACAGGCATGAGGCACTGTACGTGTCCTATTATTCCTTCCATAATCTAGAATGTAACATCTCACCTTGTGCTCCTTCAGATAAGCATATCCTTTTGTCCCACCTCATCCTTCCTGGCTTTGAGGTTCCTCCCCATACCTCAAGAACCTTCACATCCAGCCCTATCCCTCCTTACCTCCCAATCTTGCTCTGCATACACATCTGCCAGAAAGGCTTCCAGAATTGCCTAAATGCCTCCGAGGGCAAGGTCTGAAATTCTGTCTGGATCATCACTAAGTATCCTGACCCTCGTCTCTGCATAGGCCCTGGCCAAGGGTGTGCATATTTATGGGAGGTGGTAAGGAGAAGGGGGAAGGAAATGTGCTGTTGCTTGTACTCAATTACCAGGAGCTCCTTTAGGTTAGGATCCCTTGGCCCTTACTCGCCCACAGCCAAGCAGTGACACAGGAGTGAAGAGGTTGCTTGTGGAAGGAAGTTTATGAATAAGGAGCTGTAGAAAAGGGGAGTGAGGATCCCTGAACCCAGTGGAAGAGAAAAGAGGAACATAGGGAAGGTTACCTGCTCTCTCCAAGCTGTGCACACACATAAGGCAGATGATGACCATTTGAAAGATAAGAAGGTCCGGGAGGAAAGCATATCCACTCTCATACTCCTCCTCATCCTCACTGGCCAGGCTGAGGTTGGGTGAGGAGGGCAGGTAGAAGAGGCAGAGGTTGAAGTCCTCCAGGACTGACTGGCAAAGTGAGGTCAGCTCTGAGTCCATGGAGCTACAGAGGGGCAGGAGTAACAGGGGAGGTCAGTGGTGGGGGCTGGGGAAGGAGAAGAGCAGGGAATACAAGATTCAGAGAAAGGACTATGGGATGCTGCAGGGGAGACCTGAGAGCACAGCAGGGAAGGGCAGTGCTGGATTGATCTCCACAGCAACTAAAACAGGGGAAGGGATGTGAATAGGCTTCCCATTCAGCCATTCCCTCTTCAACATCTTCTAAGCACCTATTCTGTGCCAGAGAGCTGCTGGGAGAAGGATGGGCACAGGACTCTTGGGAGAAACAGTGAGGAATGCCAAGAAAAGACAAATTGGCTACGGATGTTCCAAATGAGGGCAGAACTCGACAGTCCACCCTTTTCAAGGCTCCTTCTGTAAAGTATCATGGCTGGGGCTCACAGGACAGTTTGGGTTCATGCTGTCTTCCACTCACCTGCTTTTGGGCTGTAGGAGGCTTTGCAGATACATAAAGTTCACTAGCAACCTTTTAATGTCTTTACATCTGAAATGAGAAGAGCCCAAAGTAAATGCTGAATGGCCCCACAGTCCCTATGGTCCTACTGCACCAACTGCAGAAAAACCCCCTCCACCTCACAGGCCCCACTCACCGCTTTTTGCCGGGAGACAGTTTCCGAGTCTCACACTTCTTCAGTTGGTGGTACATTTTGGCTGCCTTATCATACAGCCGCTTGAGGTTCCCATAGGCCCCCTCAAAGGACACTTCTGACTGGATGCTGTAGGAGAGAGGTGAGCTATTGAGTCTTGGCCAGGGGAGGATATGTTACTCTGCTGGGGCTTTAGGAAACAATGTTACTAGTAAATACAGGCTGCTCCCAGCCTCAGCTTCCATGTACATACTCAGGGTAAAAGGCTCATGAGCTAGCTTTCCTGATCACACACACACACATAACTTCTAGATTAGTCAGAGAAAAAAAGGATGTCTTATTCTCCTTTGTATCTAGAAAGAAGAATATCAATCCCACCCTGTTACAAACTTAGTTATTACCATCCCTGAAATACACTATTTTTCATCTATTTTTAAGCATAGAATACTTTATAATGGATAGCATTTAACACGCATTTACTATCTGCAAGGATATTTACATGTACTATTTCAGTTAATCCTCCCAACATGCAAACACAAACATGTACTGAGCACCCACTGTGAGAGGCAATGTATTCTAATATTGTCCACATTCACAAATGAGGACACAGAGACTGTGAGAGAACAAGCACACCCACCAAGGTCACACAGTTAGTACGTGGTAGAGAAAAGTCCTCAATCCCACTGTCTTTTTATTTTTATTTATTTATTTTTTCTTTTTTTTTCTTTTTTGAGACGGAGTCTCGCTCTGTCGCCCAGGCTGGAGTGCAGTGGCGTGATCTCGGCTCACTGCAAGCTCCACCTCCCGAGTTCACGCCATTCTCCTGCCTCAGCCTCCCCAGTAGCTGGGGCTACAGGCGCCCGCCACCACGCCCGGCTAATTTTTTTGTATTTTTAGTAGAGACGGGGTTTCACCATGTTCGCCAGGATGGTCTTGATCTCCTGACCTCGTGATCCGCCCGCCTCGGCCTCCCAAAGTGCTGGGATTACAGGCGTGAGCCACTGCACCCGGCTTTTTTTTTTTTTTTTGAGATGGAGTCTCGTTCTGTCGCCCAGGCTGGAGTGCAGTGGTCGGATCTCAGCTCACTGCAAGTTCCGCCTCCCGAGTTTAGGCCATTCTCCTGCCTCAGCCTCCCGACTGTTTTGTATTTTAGTAGAGACGGGGTTTCACCGTGTTAGCCAGGATGGTCTCAATCGCCCAACCTCGTGATCCGCCCGCCTCGGCCTCCCAAAGTGCTGGGATTACAGGCGTGAGCCACTGAGCCCCGCCTGTCTTTTTATTTTTTGAAACTGAGTCTCACTCTATCACACAGGCTGGAGTGCAATGGCACGATCTCGGCTTACTGCAACCTCCGCCTCCCGGGTTCAAGCAATTCTCGTGCCTGAATCTCTCAAGTAGCTGGGATTACAGGTGCCTGCCACCACGCCTGGCTCATTTTTGTATTTTCAGTAGAGATGGAGTTTCACCATGTTGGCCAGGCTGGTCTCAAACTCCTGACCTCAGGTGATTCACCTGCCTCAACCTCCCAAAGTGCTGGGATTATAGGCATGAGCCACCAAGCCCAGCCCCACCTAATTTTTTAACTTTTCTTTTGTAGAGATGGGGTCTCACTATGTTGACCAGGCTTGGCTTTAAACTCCCGGACTCAAATGACCCTCAACCTCCAAAAGTCCTGGGATTACAAGTGTGAGACACTATACCCAGCCCTCAACCCAATCTTACTTAAAAAAAAAAAAACACACACACACACACACAGCCAGGCACAGTGGCTCACGCCTGTAATCCCAGCACTTTGGGAGGCCGAGGCAGGCGGATCATGAGGTCAGGAGGTCAAGACCATCGTGGCTAACACGGTGAGACCCCGTCTCTACTAAAAATACAAAAAATTACCCAGGCATGTTGGTAGGCACCTGTAGTCCCTGCTACTTGGGAGGCTAAGGCAGGAGAATGACATGAACCCAGGAGGTGGAGCTTGCAGTGAGCCAAGATCGCACTACTGCACTCCAGCCTGGGCGACAGTACAAGACTCCGTCTCAAAAAAAAAAAAAATTAGCCGGGCATGGTGGCATGCACCTGTAATCCCAACTACTCAGAAGGCTGAGGCAGGAGAATCACCTGAACCCAGGAGGTGGAGACTGCAGTGAGCTGAGATCGCACCATTGCACATCAGCCTAGGCGACAGGGCAAGACTCTGTCTCAAAAAAAAAAAAAAGAAAAAAAAAAAACCCCAATGACTTTAACACTCATGACATTTTGTGTCTTGTTTCTTAAAAACATGTTTTCAATTATAAAAAGTGAGGTATAAAATAGAAGAAACCAATATCTGTGGTGAATTAAAGATAGCCACAAATTATCTGACACTCCTTCCACTGAGAAATGTGGTCTCTATCTCCTCCCCTTAAATCTTGCAGGGGGCTGCGGGAGGAAGGGCTATGACCAAGAGAATATTACTGAAGTAACAACTTCCAAGTCTCTTAAGTCATTGTTCACTGTTGGAGCCTTGAGCCACTACATAAGAAGTTCTTCTACCCTGTGGAAGATACCACATATGGTCCTAAGACCACACAGAGAAGGAGAGGGGCCAAATGAGTCAACTCTTCAGACATATTAGACCTTCCGATCAGCTGAATACCAATGACTAACCCTAAACAATGCCACTGGGAGAAGGCGGATTGCCCAACTGAGCCCTGCCCAAATGTCTAACCCATAAACCATGAGAGAGAATTGTTTTAGCAGAGTCAGGTATGCCCTTAGTGGGCACCTCCCAAACTTGGATATGCCTGGCTCTCTTTTGGAACTGACCCACCCTAAATCATGCTTAAGAGTGTGATGAGGGACCCAGGACAAGTAAGGGAGATCATTCTCTGGAAGCATTTAAGAAATGGGAAAAACAGGCCGGGCGCGGTGGCTCACGCCTGTAATCCCAGCACTTTGGGAGGTCAAGGCAGGCGGATCACGAGGTCAGGAAATCGAGACCATCCTGGCGAACACGGTGAAACCCCGTCTCTACTGAAAATACAAAAAAATTAGCTGGGCGTGGTGGCAGG